>NC_034597.1:30544701-30550290 GCF_900095145.1 Mus pahari | reverse complement strand
CCTACAGGGTTGCAGCCCCCTTCAGGTACTTGGGTACTTTCTCTAGTTCCTCCATTGGGGACCCTGTGTTCCATCCAATAGCTGGCTGTGAGCATCCATTTTGGTGTTGACCAAGGCCTGTCTTTCATAATTGCAGGCCTATCCCTGTTCTGTGATATTTGGCTCACTTCATACCCATGCCATTTTTTTCCAACAATGATGTACTTCCTGGTTAAGCTTGTTAGAAAGTGAGTGCCACTCTCTGTTCTTAAAATATATCAAAGCCCTTGATGTTTCAAAAAGTGTCAAGGAAGAAGGAACCAAAGCCCTTGAACTACAACACAGAGGAGGGGTGTCCATCAAATAGGTCCCGTTCATGTGATTTTTAATGTTGTTACAATAACCTCTTATTGATGCTCTGGTTTACTGTGCTGGTATAATTTACCCATAACCAATTGTGATCTCAGATGTGGAAACTTCCAGAACTAATTTGAAAATATTAAAATATTAAGTAACATTTTCTTTTCCTTCCTTCCTTTCTCCTTCCTTTCTTCTCTCCTTCTGTTCTTTCTTTCCTTTCTTTCTTTCCTTTCTTTTTTTCCTTCCTTTCTTCCTTTCTTTCTTTCTTTCTTTCTTTCTTTCTTTCTTTCTTTTCTTTCATCTCTGTCAATCTATCTATCTATCTATCTATCTATCTATCTATCTATCTATCTATCTATATTTATCTAACAACCATCATGTATTTATTTTGAGATAGGATCTACATGGCTTGGGCTATCCTAGTACTTCTTATATATTATACCAGGCTGTCCTCACATTCACAGAGATCTACCTGCCTCTGCCTTTCATGTGCTAGGATCAAGAGTGTGCACCACTATGTTCAGACCCTTTACAAATGTTCTTAATCCTCTACTGGTTTCCAGACTCTTTCTTATCAGTATAAGAGGACTACTTCATAACTTGTACCACACTAATAAACTGATTTATTCCTTGTAGCAGCTCTTATTTTCCCATCTGTTTACAGTGCAACTTCTCCTCAAAGCCTTTGTTCTGACTGCTATTTCTTTTCTACCTGTTACTCTTCTTTCGCGTTTGTCATTAGAGGTCTGCTTCTATTTCACATAGTCAACAGCCCTTCTTTCTATAGACCTACATTTACAATAATTATTTCTCTGGTTTACTTATTTCATAGGTCATATCTTTATTTGACCTATTACTTACATGTCTTGTTTGATAAATTAAGATATGAACACTGCAGTTAGTAGGAAGCTCAAAGTATATGAGTCCTGCCATTTTTACTACTTACTATATTATGAGTGTGTATTAACTGCAGAGAATAATAGATTTCACTGTATCTTTCTTTACTTATGCATATATGTACTTTGATTATCTTCACATCTCTCTGCTCTCTCAACTTGAAATAGCTAAACAATGTCTAACAGTGGCAGTGTTTGTCATGTCCCTCAGAATAGGGAATTCAAAGAAGCTATATTAAAAGAGAAGAGAAATAGAATTATAAATTCATCTTTCATAATTAGTTTAGTACCAGTGGGTCAATCATTTAACTTCCCCATGTCTTCTTGAACTTTTAAATGGAGATAGTGTCAGTTTTATGGTGTGATCATGAAAACCATATATGTACATGGAAATAAATGCTGAAGGATTCTCCAGGGAAGTGACTCAGAAGCATTGGTTTCCTGTTTCATCTCCAGTGCCCCTCTGTGTTTCTGCATTCATTGTATGAGCAAAATATTTGTTGTTTACTGTCATAATCATTAGAGTAATCATATTTAAGATAACTTATATTTTAGATTTCCTTTTTTTGTTGTTTTTTTTTTTCTTTTGTTTTTTGAGACAGTGTTGTTTCTCTGTGTAGCTCTGGCTGTCCTGGAACTCACTCTGTAGATCAGGCTGGCCTCAAACTCAGAAATCTGCCTGTTTCTGCCTCCCAAGTGCTGGGATTCAAGGCGTGTGCCACCACTGCCCAGCTAGATTTATTTTCTTTCATTTAGGTCCAGATCAAATTTTCTCTGGTGTTTCGCTGGTGTAAGAAAGAGGATCTGTTGGTTGGTGTTGCTTTCCTGAAAATGATTCTCTGACAACAGTGGTCATAGGTGTCTTGGCTCTCCTGAAGTTTCTACATTTTTATCTTTTCTGAAAAAGACGCATTTTATTCTGTCAGAGACCTTGGAAATTGTGGATTTCCAAGACTTGATTCTGTTGTTCATTTAAGCAGCAATTTCATCCATTAGCCACAATTTTTGTTCTTGTTCTTTAGGAATGGGACATTCAAAACACTTGAAGGCAAAGGACATGGCTACCAGTGACTGTGTTTTCCACTGACTGTGAATGGAGCAGGTTGTTCTATACGGCTCTATGCCATTTATTTGATGAAGAGAAGGGAAATTATCTTTATAGTGAAACTAGAGTTGTATGTATCACAGTGCAGCAATGATAAAACTAGCCCTTTATGTTAGCACTATGCAATTGACTGCACTAACCATGAACCATACCCAAGCCCATTAGAAGCATAACCAAAAAGCATGCTCTCAGTTACTGCCCTCAAGTGTGTTTAATTGAGTGTTCATGAATCTGAGAGTCTTGGCAAAAAGACCGTCTCATCTCTTAGAATAGCATTTTCTGGGTTGTTTACTGGTGATCATTTGTATGTTTTTGCAAATTGTACACCCAATAATACTGTTCCTTCTCCTTACATTGTGTTCTGCACAATGTTTTTTTTTCTTTTTAATGAACTTTATTCTATTTCTTTCTGTGGTCTTATTTGTTAATTACACTGCAAATATAATTGCTAGGACTTATACTGTATTTAAATTTTTCTCTTTTTTTGAGATTGTAGTATATACTAATGTTTTTTTTTCTTTTTTTCTCTTCTTTCCTTCCTCTCTCCTCAATCCTTCTTGTCTGTTTTTCTTTTCCTTGAATTCATTGCATCTCCCCTGATTACAGACATGCACCACCATTCCTGGTTCTATTATTAATAAACTTTCTTTTAAAAACAAATTCAGACTGACAGAATTTTTATAAGTTTGGACTTTGTATTTCTTACCCCCTTGCCAGATGATTCTTCAGTTTTCTATCCCACATTCGAGGTTGTGGTGGTTTTGCCTTACTTTTCCAACCAGTATTAGAAATAGCTCCCAATAATGTTTGTTTGTTTGTTTCTGTTTATAGGTACACTATAGTCATCTTTATATAACTTAAGCTATGTAAAGTTAACAAGCATGTAATGTATATGTCTGTAGAATATAATATATAAAAATATCTTATTCAGTTTTCCCCAAATCAATACCTAATTTCCTCATCACTATCTATTTATCACTCTATTATTTTCTCATTGATCTAGAACTTTAATATAATAAATTAATATGTGTGCCAGAAATTGTTTCTAGATCTTCAAGTTAGTTCCATTCTGTTTTTTTTTTTAATAGCCATATTTCCTTGTGCTAACTACTTGAACTTTTCTGTAGGTTTTGTGATATAATTGGGACACTTCTCGGCATGACCCTTTTTACATGGTTCATTTATTCTTTTTTATTATGAGATTAAATTCAAACTGAACTAGCTGAATGAATGAAAATAGTTTGATTACTATTCAGAGTAGGGTGAGCATGGAGATGTTGGCTATTCTTGACTAAAACTTCATGTAATTGTATAAATTAAACACATTTTTGTGGCTATTCTTTATGTAATATATATATATATATATATATATATATATATATATATGTTTGTGTGTGCGTGTGTGTGTGTGTGTATCCAAAGATCCTCAGAAAATAGAAATACCAAAAAATCCTGTTTTCTCCCAACCTCACCTTTTATGTGATACATTATAATATACTATATTTATCTACCTTTTCTAGTTTATTTTCAAAATATCCCATATTTTCTATAATGATGTTCATCTTAGAATCAAAACAAATATGCTTATAGAGAAGAAATAATTAATATAAACTTATAAAAGAGGTTAGTAGCCACTAGAGAACTAGAGCCTGTCTATTCAATTTACTGCAGAGACTTGGCAGACAATCTGTGACTAGAAACTGCTAGAAGGTTGAGATGGTTACCTGCTGGTGAGATGGCTCAGCGGGTAAGAGCATCCGACTGCTCTTCCCGAAGGTCCTGAGTTCAAATCCCAGCAACCACATGGTGGCTCACAACTATCCGTAACGAGATCTGACTCCCTCTTCTGAAATGTCTGAAGGCAGCTACAGTGTACTTACATATAATAAATAAATAAATCTTTAAAAAAAAGAAACTGCTAGAAGCTCAGTTTACCTGGGAGTACACAAAAAGGGATGTGTAGGTCTTGTTCCATATTTCTCTGTAGCAAAGATTTCCCTTTCCTACTGTACATGTTATGTCCTGTGGATGTTTTCTTCAGTAACGATAGTTAACAGAGATGCCTGCCTAATGTTTCACCTAATCTTTGTGTCTGAATATTCGAACATCCCTGGGTTTTGTGTGACATGCTTAGCATAGATTCAAAAGAACTTGTTCCATGGCTGTCCTTTTTCTAACTCTTCAGCTTTGCATGAGCAATCCTTGGCATTCAAAATTCATTATATTTTTTTCTGGCAATGTTGGCAAAGTTACATGGATCTCACCACTGGCTAAAGTGCTCCTTCTACATGCTCACTGGTGTTTTCCTTAATGGCCTATAATTTCAACTCCTTTAGCTCTCTTTGCAGAATGCTATAATGAAGGAGGTGTGACTTGGGTTCAGAAATGTGATGGTAAATTATCCATCTATGAATTAACATGTATAATTTAAACACACTTCATGAATAATGATGATTTTCAAGTTTGACTTTATCATCTAAGTGAAAGGTAAGGTCTCTTATTTCCCACTCTGAACATTTCATATAATAAAGATTAAAAATGTATGCTCTGGTTTTGTGGAAACAGTTTTACAGCTTATTGAAAGATATTTCTGGGAAGTCCGTTCTGTACAATCATGTAGCACAGGAGATGGTGACATTGATTCTTTCTGAGATAATGCTTCTCTATATTCCATGAGACACTAACACTGAGCTTTGGCATAAAAAATTGTTCCTTGAAGACATAAATGAATGAGCTTGTACTACTGCACACTACAACCTTAACTCAGCTTGCTGTACTGATGGATTAATTTCTTAAGCCAAGTAACATACATTTTAGAAAATAATATTGAAACATCATATATCCTCTGCAATGGCATGATNCTAGTGGCAGGATTCAGGGTGGGGATCATTAGGAAAACAGCCTTAATCTTGACTGTTTCAGGTCAGCTGTTCGTTGTATTCTTTATCTTTTCTTTCCCAATTTTATTAGGTATTTACTTCATTTACATTTTAAATACTATCCCCAAAGTCCCCTCTACCCTCCCCTCTTCCCCTAACCACTCACTCCCTCTTCTTGGTCCTGGTGTTCCCCTGTACTGGGGCATATAAAGTTTGCAAGACCAAGGGGCCTCTCTTCCCAATGATGGCTGACTAGACCATCTTCTGCTATATATGCAGCTAGAGAAACAAGCTCTGGGGGTACTGGTTAGTTCATATTGTTGTTCCACCTATAGGGTTGCAGACCCCTTCAGCTTCTTGGGTACTTTCT
>NC_034597.1:30514940-30543688 GCF_900095145.1 Mus pahari | reverse complement strand
ATCTTAGCCATTCTGACTGGTGTGAGGTGGAATCTCAAGGTTGTTTTGATTTGCATTTCCCTGATGATAAAGGATGCTGAACATTTTTTTTAGGTGTTTCTCAGCCTTTTGATATTCCTCAGTTGAGAATTATCAGGCCACCATGGGCTAAGGCTGATCTTCAATATCATCATAAATAATATAAAGCCAACATGCACTTAGAAACTGACCAATACTCCCCTTAATGATACCTTTGTCAAGGAAGAAATAAAGAAAGAGATTAAAGACCTTTTAGAGTTTAATGAAAATGAAGCCACAAAATACCCAAACTTATGGGACACAATTAAAGCATTCCTAAGAGGAAAACTCATATCTCTGAATGTCTCCAAAAAGAAACTAGAGAGAGCATACACTAGCTGCTTGACAGCATACCTAAAAGCTCTAGAACAAAAGGAACCAAATTCACCCAAGAGGAGTAGATGGCAGGAAATAATCAAACTCAGGTCTGAAATCAACCAAGTGGAAACAAAAATGACTATTCAAAGAACCTACCAAACCAGGAGCTGGTTCTTTGAGAAAATCAAGAAGAAAGATAACCCTTAGCCAGACTAACTAGAGGGCACAGGGACAACATCCTAATTAACAAAATCAGAAATGAAAAGGGAAAGATAACAACAGATAGTGAAGAAATCCAAAGCATCATCAGATCCTTCTAGAAAAGGCTATACTCAACAAAATTGGAAAACCTGGATGAAAGGACAAATTTCTAGACAGATACCACATACCAAGTTATATCAGGATCAGATTAATGACCTAAACAGTCCTATATCACCTACATAAATAGAAGCTGTCATTAATAGTCTCCCAACCAAAAAAGCCCAGGACAAGATGGGTTTAGTGCAGAGTTTGATCAGACCTTTAATGAAGACCTAATTCCAGTTCTTCTCAAACTATTCCACAAAGTAGAAACAGAAGTTATTCTACCCAATTCATTGTAAAAAGCCACAATTACTCTGATACGTAAACCACGTAAAGACACAACAAAGAAAGAGAACTTCAGACCAATTTCCCTTATGAATATCGATGCAAAAATACTCAATAAAATTGTCGCAAACTGAATCCAAGAACACATCAAAACAATCATCCATCATGATCAAGAAGGCTTCATTCCAGGGATGCAGGGATGGTTTAATATATGGAAATACATCAATGTAATCCACTATATAAACAAACTCAAAGACAAAATCCACATGATCATCTCGTTAGATGCTGAGAAAGCATTTGACAAAATCCAACACCCATTCATGATAAAAGTCTTGGAAAGATCAGGAATTCAAGGCCNATACCTAAACATAATAAAAGCAATCTACAGCAAAACAGCAGCCAACATCAAAGTAAGTGGAGAGAAGCTGGAAGCAATCCCACTAAAATCAGGGACTAGACAAGGCTGCCCACTTTCTCCCTACCTATTCAATGTATTCTTTATCTTAACATTAGTAGAGACATCTGAGGAGAGTAGGAATTTATTGTGAATGAAGCTGCACCCCACCCCACCCCCCTTGTTGAGTCAGCTCTGGGAAAATAATAACACAAGCTCATTTGATATTTGTTCTAAGTTACTGTTTGAGAAGGACATTGTTTATGCAATGTGACATACTCTATTAAAGGATTGTGCAAAATACAATCCATGGGGCATTACCTTGAATTTCAGAAGAAAGATTGATTTATAACTGCAATAAGTCAACAGTCCTGGAGGTGGGATTTTAACCATATGTTTGATTAAAAAGTCCCCCACGTGATTCATAAGAATACTCAAGTGTTGAAACACCAACTCTGCTAAGCAAAATCATGGAACTTTTGAATAGAAAGTCCTCTGTCAGAATTTTAGCTCTGTATATTTTCTGTGACTTCAGCTAAGTTAAATTTAAGAAAGCTGAGACTTGATTTCTTTTTTATGAGTTGTAGATGTCGATATCTTCATTCTGTCAAATGAGCTATAAAAATTTTCATTACGACTGCCAGGAGAAAGCAGTCCTCAACATGCTGTTCAGGGCTGCTTTTGTGTAGCTACTACTGTGGCATGCAATCTGAAGTAGAAATTATAATCTTTAATATGGTAGGTATATTACATTTTCTACAGACCAATCTTTGAACCTGGGACTTTCATGGCAAAATATGTGACTTATTCATATTTTAGTTTAAAATCCAAGCTGGAAACATTTGTCCATTTCTTCATAAAGATTTATTATCATCTTTGGTGGCATGGATAATGACCATAGGAGTCAAGCTTGTTCACATTCTCAGTTGCTGTATCATGGCCTTTGAAACATGGCCTCAAGTATATTAATAGGTACAAAATTCTGTGGATGGCCAAGATCATTAAATAAAATAGAAAGTATTTGCATATAGCCAAACTTCATCCTGCCTTCTATTTAATAATGTCCTAGAATACATAATTGTATATATGTATGTGTATATATATATATATATATATACATATATATATATACATACATATACATATATATTTGATACACTGACATATTTAGTAAATATAAAGAATAACACGGAAACAGAAGTCTCTGTATCTTCAGTGCTAAAGCAGTTCATACCTAATATTTTTGATATTATGTTGGTTATGTCCATAGATGTGGAAGGAAGACTAATTTGTTTAGTTATGAGTTTAAAAGTAAAAAATATTGGGAAAGCTCAGACAGGGGTTAATCTTTGGTCAGGTTATCCTTAACAATCCTTAATCTCCTCTCTGAGATGGCTACATCAGCTAAATATCCAGCTTTGGCAGTGTTCCTGGCCTGCTTCTCCAAAGGCTTGGTTTAGAACTCCAAGCATGCAGTCTTGGGCAAGGCATACTTCTTGCTCTCTGCTTGGCTTTTGAGAAGTAGGAAGCGGAAGCAGCCAGGCCAGCTAAAGACTTGTCTAGAACTGGCACACATTCCCGGTGGATAGCAACAGTCCCAGGCCGATCAGGATGCATGGATGAAAAGAAGCAGTTTTCACATGTTTATGAGTGAGTCATAATGGAAAAGAATGTGTGGAATGGAAGATGTTGTTCTTTCCATTTTTTGGAAAACATAGTCAGCTACAGTGGAGTCCTCCAAGACACATAGACTTGAAACAATTAACAAAACTACTCATATAGAACTTAGCTTTTAAGAGTAAACAGTGTTCTATATGTTTTATGTTTTCCAGATTCTTTATTTTGGTCCTTAGATTTAAAATCAAGTCAGTTGAGTCCCTGGTCCAAGAATTAACTGTCGTTGCTCCATCCATCAAGTCCTGGCACATACTTTGTTTTACAACAGGGAACACAGATCCACATTTGTAGTTCAGTGTTAAGGTCTGCACTGTTGATGTGAAAGCATGTTCAGGCCTTAGGCATGTAACCTGTCTGTGATGTGGTAGACTTGCAAAAGTTATTGCTGAAGGGAGTAACATTTTATTAGCCTATTGTTTTACTCACGTAGGCGACAAATCTGATGCTTGTTCTGCTTGCAATCCAGGAAGTATTAATCACTTGTGTATCTATGTTTTTCATTGACATTAGGTTATTACATTATTGTTTCTCTCTGTGATAAATTTTATTTTTAATTAAGAAATAAGGGAGTACAATCTGTTTTTAAATTTCCTTATTATTATTAATTAATTATTTTATTTATTTACATACCAAATGCTGTCCCCCCAGTCCACCCTTGAAGAGTTCTTCCCCCCTTTACCCATGCACAATTCCTTCACTTCTGAGAGGGTACCCCCTCCAGTGTCTCCTCTACCCTGGGGCATCAAGACTACAGGGTTAGATACATCCTCTCCCACTGAGGCCACACAAGGCAGTCCTCTGCTATATATGTGCTGGGGGCCTCAGACCAACCTGTGTATGCTCTTTGGATGGTGGCTCAATCTCTGGAAGCATGCAGGACTCTAGGTTAATTGACACTATTGGTCTTCTTATGGAGTTGCTATCTTCCTCCGTTCTTTCAATCCTTCCCCTAACTTTTCCCTAGAAATCCCCGGGCTCCTTCCAATAATTGGCTGTGGGTGTGTGCATCTCTGTCTCAGTCAGCTCCTAAGTTAGAGCCTCTTAGGCTAGAGTCTCTCAGGAATGCTAGGATCCTGTCTGCAAGCACAACATTGCATCAATAATAGTGTCAGGGATTGGAGCCCGTCCATGAGATGGAACCTAAGTTGGGTCCATCACTGGTTGACCATTCCTTCAGTCTCTGCTCCATTTTTGTCTCTGCATTTCTGTTAGACAGGAGCAATTTTGGGGTTGAAAGTTTTATAGGTGTGGTGGTGTCCCCATCCCTCCATTAGTAGTCCTACCTGACTAGTGGAGGTGGTCTCTTCAGGTCTAATATCCCTACTGTTGGGCATTTTGGCTAAGGTTATATACACTGAGTCCTGGAAGATTCCCCAATCCCAGATCTCTAATAACTAATCCTGTTAATTTACAAGTTTTCTTGAACTCAAATCTCCTCCCAGATAAGCTGTCTTACCAAGTTTGTGTGTAGCCTTCTAGACCTGTCCTTGTGTCAGTTCCTGCACAAATATTTCTATCTGATTTGACTCTTAAAGATTCTACATACTGTGTTTGGATTTGTTTTATTCATTTAGTCACACTGTGAGAAGATTGTGTATATCAACTCTACTTATTTTTTGAAAATTAATTGCTACGTATAATTAATTCTGTTGAATGACTACAGAATAGTGAATATAATCATGGCTTTATGGATGGGATCGTGACATTGATTCCAAAGTTTTAAAAATGACCACAATGTTCAAGTACATATTTCTCACACATGCCTTTCAACTTCTAGATGATTTTTTATTATATTTTAGAAGTACAATGATAGATTAAAGAGTGTGTATACCATTGTGAAGACCAGATTACCTTCTGGAATGGGACATTTGCAGAAATGACACACACCAGAGATCCTCATCTCAATATTCTGGGTATTATTTATGTTATCCTTGGCCTTTTAGCCAATGTATCCCTCTGTAGTTCAGGCTACTCTTGAACTGCCAAGTTCATATAACCTTCCGAGAGTTCAATTGTAGCCATAGGTGTAGCTTCAAGTATAGTAGATATTTTTCTTTTGTAGCTAGTCTCTTTTTGAGTTTTGTATATTTGGTAAAAAAAAAAAAAAAAAAAAAGAAAGAAGAAAGAACCCCTTGTTTTTCTATTTCTCTGCTTATTCATGTTGTCTATTCTTTTTTATGCTTATTGAACATTTGCATTCACTCCTATGTGAATATGTTTTACATTTTATTATATAATATACATTGCTACAATATTCTATAGATATGTGGGTTTCCATTGGCCCTTTAATTTTCTTCCACTTTAATTTCATTTTTTTATTCAAACTGTATTTTAATTCTTATACTTTATAAATATATCTTTATGTGCTTATATAATATTATACTCTTATATGTCTATATGAATATATTTATATAAACTTAAATGTCACTAAACTGATATTTCTATTTCATAAAACTGTCCCAATACTTTGATATTTACAGGCTATAAATATTAGACAAACAATATAAACAATAAACCATAAACCTGAAGAATTCCTATAGTAATTCTCAACATGTCTGCATGGGATGCTGGCTCAGGCATGAACTCTTGTTGATAGCTATTGGTGTACTACATTCATTTTTAAACATTTCAGGGTGGAGCTAAAGAGATAGCTCAGCAGTGAAGAGCACTGACTGGTCTCGCAGACGTCTTGGATTCGGTCCCCAATAGCCACATGGCAACTTACAACTGTATGTAATTTCAATTACAGAGAATCCAACACTATTATAGTATGCTGATGGTGTACAGATATACATAGAGGCAAGATAACCATACCCATGAAATAAAAATAAATATTATAAAAGTAGTCTCAGAGTGTCATAATTATTACATGAAAAAAAATCTTCATCTATCTATCTATCTATCTATCTATCTATCTATCTATCTATCTATCTATCTGTATCTATGATCTATCTTCTCTCTATCACCTACATATATTAATCTATGTATAGCCTCCATATTTTCTACCTCTTATCTATCTCTCTATATAATCTATATTACTCTATCTAATTACTGAATAACCACCTATAATGTATATTATATATTTCGTACTTATCTAAGAGTGTTATGAATGTTAACTCATTTAATTTTTAATCACATTCTTATTAGGCAGATGGTCTTATCCAAATTTTAAGTAGAAGAAACATAAATTTCTAGCAATTTGTGTAAAGCTACACAGCCACCTGTTTAATACTTCTGTAATTTATACTCAAGCAATTGGATTTCCAACTTCAATTTCTTTCTCACATTTAGAGCAAAATATAAAATTTTACATGTTGGGCTTTTCAGTGCTGATGACCACTGTATGAAAGCACACAGAGTCATTAGCCATGCACAAAATTTCCTGTGTGTTCTCTACTCTATTGATCTCTTGACAGGCTGTGGGTGAAAAGCAAGGCTGACTGAAAGATACTCCTTCAGGAGGAGGCAACGTTAGAAGTACTATGATTCAAGATGGGTAGGAAAGATCCCAATAAGTACAATTAAGAATATGTTTTGTTTACCACATTTTATAGAACTGTACTGTGGGATTCTTTTCAACATAATTAAATATTTAACAATCTATTGCATATCTTTATAGCACTGAATGTTTCTATTTAGTATTACAGTATGTATTCGTTAATCATCTGTCCTTGCTTATCCTGATGCTAAGGGATCATTTTGTCCTTGCTTATCCTGATGCTAAGGGAACCTTTACAATATTGTCTACTTCTCTCTCTGTGTAAGAGAACTATGGCATTTTAAAAATTGACCATGAACCCAAGCATTTTGCTGAATTTTCATTAATGGGTTAATAGGGTTTTTTTTGTTTTTTTTTTTTGGCTGAAGTTTTAGGCTTTTAAAAAGGCAAAATCTAAAGGCTATGAATTTTCCTTCTACATATCTGCATTTACCCAGAACTTCATTGGAATATGTGAGATTCAGTATATGGAGGCATCACCTTTGTGCTGCTTTGAACATTAAAGAAAATGCTGTTTCCGTATTTGGTACAGTGAATACTTTGCCTTTAGGAAATACACTGTTACCACATTAGCATGCTGAAAGGATTGAGTAGGGGATTGCCTTAAGGTTTGTTTTCAACTTCTAAAGAATAATGGAAGAAAGTTTTACTTTTGTCACAAGTTAATAAATTTCATTTACATGCTTCTTAAAAAGTTGAACCCTACATTCTTCTTTATCTGAAAATAAAATAAAATAAAATAAAAGCCAGGCATGGGCAAAATACATACTTTATGTATGCTATTGACTTTTTTATTGACGTTTTTACACATTGTTCTTTTAAACCTTAAGTAAACATAGTTCTTGCTTTCTTTTTGCTAGTATGCTTCTGGCATTACTTTCAGGATTAAGCTGATTGGCTGTTATCTAATGAGGTTAATTTTTCCATATTTTTCTTCTTGATCACAATTTCATAGTGATGACAAAGATCTGAATGTTGATAGCTGGTCAGCATTACGTGCTGCAGACTTGATAATGTCCTAGAAGTTATCCATCCATAACATATGTAACATAAAGTATCATAACAAAACGTAAAGTAGAATTGCTCAAATCTATAATGTTTTCCCTCCAATTTTACCATACTTTCTATTTCATGTAATTCTTCTTGTGTCAAACATAATCATGCGCATTCTTTCATATAAGAATCACTAATAGCAGAGGTAGTAATTGTCACCTGTGTTTGTATAAGTTCATTTATAGTATACATTTATAAAATTAAATGAAAAATTAAAAAATCTATATTGTCCAGAGTTGTATCTGGTTTTCATATTATTTGCTACATTCTCTTTCTATCTGGATTATCTATGGTTTGAATTGAAACTACCTATGTGTTATGTTTTCAAAGAATATTATACATTAATGTTCTATTATTCAAACATTTTTTCTCTATAAATTCTTTTTACTTCATGTTAGTTGTCTATATATTTTTCATGGTTTCCAAATTTTCATTATACATTATATTTGTACCTGCATATTTTCCTCTCTATACTGTATTCTTTATAATTAGAAGTGAAATGATTTATTTCTCTGATTATTTTTCTTGAATATATAGTTTCTAACTTTCTCAGTGAGGGGTATTTAATTCAGGAGTCACTTTCAATGTCTTCATTTTATTTTTTTGCATTGCACTTAGCTTTTCTTATAGATATGTTTCTTATATTACTAAAGTGTGCTGAATTTTTACTAAGTAATGACTGAGAATCAGATGTTTTGTTTTTAATTATAAACACTAAAATATTGAGAATTCCTTTATATTTTGCTATGTAGCAATTTGACAATATTCCAAATAATCTTTAAATCTTTGTTTATTGAAGTTCCATATACTTATTAGGTATTTATCTGAGATTTATGACTTATTAATTTATTACTATTATTTATTAAAATATATTAAATATGTTCTTACTTCTGTTCAAATATGCTATTAATTTTTTAGAACTTGTTTTATACTATACAACTATAATAATGAATGTGTAAACTTGTTTTGCATTCTTGTAATTTATCCCTTACATATTTGACAACTACAGTTTTACTTGCATAATATCCACATTTTTATAGCAGTTAGGTGAAATTTCTGTATTTTATAAGTAAATTAGCTGTATTTTTCTTCAGGTCCTGCTATTTTCACAACCAAATCTGTGTGGACTCAAAAGAACTGAGACTATCCACTGAATGTAATAGGATGTATATATATGTGTGTGTGTGTGTATGTGTGTTTGGTGAAAAATAAATGTTACTGCCTAGCACCACTTACCCCTACCTTTATTTTTATTTTGGTAGTGTTTTTTTTTTCATTTTAGTGAACTGCTGTTGAATATTTTAGAAAGAGGTTCATTGCTCTGTGCCCAGGTGAGCATAGCACTTGCACTTTGTTATGGGTAGTGATGGTAAGAATCTCTTGCAGTCTGTATTTCTGCTTGTGCCTGGAATTTCATGCCCAAACAGCAAAGAACCTTCCAACATTCGGTGGGCCTCTAAAGAATTTTGATCATCTAATTACCAGCCACAAAGTCAAAGATCTGCTCTTTACTTTCTGTTCTCCCCAAGAAGGTAGGGTGTCAAGTCCTCCTTCCCAGTGGAAGTTGAAGGACTACCTTGACTATCAATCCTCACTTTCAAACTGGTTTTGAGAAAAACTCTCCTTATCATTATCACCCCCACAATCATCATCATCATCATCATCATCATCATCATCATCACCAACATTGTCATTACCACCTTCACTATCACCATTCTCCTTCTCCTCCTGGTTTTCGTCATCGTCATCATTGTCATCTTTATGCCATATACATCAGGCTCACTGATCTGTGAGCTTCTGAAGAGTCTTCTGACTCCATCTCCCACTGGAATTTCAGACATGTGCTGTTGTGCTCTATTTCCATGAGTTTTCAAGATTCAAACTCCTCAGTTACACAGTACATTCAATGCTATCATGAACATGAATAGGAGACTATATAGATTATACATGGATATATATATATATATATATATATATATATATATATATATATATATGGACTGATTGCAGTCCTCATTTCCTGATTTTGGTTAATTATGCAACGATTATTTTTTAAAAATCCAATGGCTTTGAGTTTCTGTTATTGACTTTCAAGCAGCTAATATAAGGGAGAGGTGAGACAGAGATATCAAAGAGAATGTGGGAAAATGTTAGCATTGGGAAATGTGATTTTAAAAAAGTCCAGAGTTGAGCTTTTTGAGTTCTGTGGACTGTATCTTAGGGTTTTGTTGTTGTTGTCGTTGTTGTTTGTTTCTTGGCTAATATCCACTTATTAGTGAATACATACCATGCATGTCCTTTGGGTCTGAGTTACCTCACTCAGGATGATATTTTCTAGTTCTGTCCGCTTGCCTGCAAAACTCAGGATGTCCTCATTCTTAATAGCTGAGTAAATTGTGCAAATGAACGACATTTTCTGTATCCATTCATCTGTCCTGGGACATCTAGGTTGTTTCCAGCTTCTGGCTATCACAAATAAGGCTTCTATGAGCATAGTGGAACATGTGCCCCTGTGGCATGGTGTGGGATCTTTTGGGTATATTNCTAAGAGTGGTATAGCTGGATCTTCAGGTAGATCTATTTCCAATTTTCTGAGGAATCTCCAGATAGATTTCCAGAGTGGTTGTACCAGTTTGCAATCCCATCAGCAATGAAGAANTGTTCCTCTTTCTCCACATCCTCTCCAACATGTGTTGTCACCTGAGATTTTGATCTTAGCCATTCTGATTGGTGTAAGGTGGAATCTCAGGGTCGTTTTGATTTGCATTTCTCACTAAAGACTTTGAACATTTCTTTAGGTGCTTCTCAGCCATTCAAGATTCCTCAGTTGTCATCCCACAATCACATCTCTGACCCATAATTGTTCCTGTCTGAAAGAATTACAGGGATGGAAATGGAGAGGAGCCTGAGGAAAAGAAGGTTCATCGACAGGCCCAAAGTGGGATCCAGCTCAAGGGGAGGATCCAAGGCCTGACACTAATACTGAGGCTATGGAGTACTCACAAAAAGGGATCTATTATGACTGCCCTCTGAAAGACCCAACAAGCAGCTGAAAGAGTCAGATGCAGATATTTGCACCCAACCAATGGACAGAAGCAGCTGACCCCTGTTGTTGAATTAGGGAAGGCTGAAAGAAGCTTAGGAGAAGGGCCATCCTGTAGGAGGACCAGCTGTCTCAATTAACCTGGACCCCCGAGATCTCTCAAACACTGGACCACCAAAAAGACAGCATACACCAGTTGATAAGAGGCCCCAACACACATACAGTAGAGGACTTCCAGGTCTGTGTTCATTCAGATATGATGCACTTAACCCTCAAGAGACTGGAGGCCCCAGGGAGTTGAGAGGTCAGGTGGGGTGGGNGGTGGNGGCATCCANGTGGAGACAGGGTGGGGTGGGGAGGAGGTGTGGGATGTGGAGCAGTTGGAGGGTGGATGGGGAATATGGAGTGTAAAAAATAAATTTAAAATTAAATTTTTTTTAAAAGTNAAAAAAAAAAAAAAAAAAAAAGATTCAAACGCAGGCCTTTGTACTTTCTGAGCAGGTATTTTATTCCCTGGGCCACATCCCCAGCCCTGCTATAGTGTTAAGAAACAATGCCAGGGCCAAGAAGTGGGACTGGGGGCAGGTAGGGAAGCAGGGGCAGGGGCTTGGTATAGGAAACTTTCCGGATAGCATTTGAAATGTAAATAAAGAAAATATCTAATAAAAAATTTTAAAAGGGAGAAAAAAGAAATAGTTTTTCTTCTGCCATAGTGTCAGAAACATGTATGTACACAATAAAAGTCCAGCATATTCTACCTTTATGCTGATGGTGACATGCATATGTTTTCATCATGGTGAGAGCCATGTTCCAAGACTTTGTTTGAAGTTACTTGAAAAGTGACTCCCCCAGGTAACCAGTTAACACCTCTGAGACTTTTTCAGTGTCAGATGCAAAACCTAAAACTGGCAGTGAGAAAGAAATCCCCGCTATTTTTCTTCACATAATGTTATTAAGTTTAAGTTGCATGTAACTGGCAATTGCTGAAACTCCATATGTCATAAATATGTCATTTCTTACTTTCTCTCTGAGTAATTACCCTTCTGGAGATAATCAGTGTTAAAGGTAGGGAAGTACAGAGTAATTGCAAGAGGACCAAGGTATTTGAAAGTTTTCCAGGTTTTGGCCAAAATGCTAGGAAGAAATTCATCTTGATTTAAAAACAGAGATTTCTTCCCTTAACCTTATCATAGGCAATTATTTTCAATTCTGTAATTACACACTGGTGAGAAGCTAATTTGTGACTTAACTCTTAAATTCACACTCCCAAGTTTTAAACTCAGTCTCTATTAAACATTTGCTGCCATGAACTAGCCTAAAAACAAACAAACAAACATAAAACACTTTTTGGCTTTATTGTCCAGGAGGAAAGGTTATATTTTTGCCTGTTCACCCTAAAACTTTTAAAGAGTTATTTCTCTGAGATGCCTTGCAACCACGTTCATGACTCCTGTTTAGAGTTTGAAGAGGATTTTTACCATGAAACTTTAAGATTTCTTCCTTAAACATACACAACACTATTTACAGGGTTCATCTTTACAGTGGTAATGAAAAGCATAGTGGACTTGAACAGGTACACTGAGCTCCACATTGGCTGCTTTAATTTGCCTTTCCACCAGCAATGTTTCTCTTACTCCACTTCCTTGCCAGCATGAGCTGTCATTTATTATGATGATCTTAACTATTATGGCAGTTATATGATGAAATCTCAGCATAGCTTTCTTTTGCATTTCTATGATGGCTAAGGATGTTGAGTATTCATTTGCTCCACAGAAATTGGAGTTCATTCTGTTGAGAATTATCTTTATATATGTACTATATATATATAGTTTCTTGAGCTCTTTATACCATTTTTATATCAGCCCTCTATCATTTGCATAGTCAGAAAAAATCTTTTCATGATTGGTAAAGTGTCACTTTTTTTTTTCTTTTTCTATTAATCATGTCCTTTGACCTACAGAAGCTTTTCAGTTTCTTGGGGTCTCATTTATCAACTGCTGATCTTAGAGCCTGAGCTCCTTTCTGTAAGTGGAGGGAAAAAATGAACCAAATTAAAAGTTTATTCTTCACAGACAAATTGGGAAGAGCAAATAGGCTAGATGATATCAAAGAATGAAAGACATTTTCTACATATTTTGAATGTAAAACAAAATGTGTAGGTTTAATGTTGGGACATCTTGTATATATCACTTCACCTGCAATTGATTTCATGTATGGATATTGCTCCCTAATATGTCATTATTTATGTAATGCATAATGTTACTCCTAGAAGCCTACTGTAGAACCATGCCAGACTGATCTTCATTTCTGGACTGTGGATACCTTATTTTACTAAACACAGTGTCAGGTTCAACATTTACTTTTAATGTAAACTATGGAGTCTTTCTAGCCTCCTGCTATTTTATCTTTGAGTCCATAGCAATATAATCTAGTATAGGAGGAGTACTAACAGGGAGGTAAAGTTATGCTTTTTTTTTGTCTTCAAGGTGTTTACAATTTGATTTTACTTTTATAAAGTTTCCTTATCACATATTTCATAATGTTGAATTGTTTCCTATATAAATATATTCTTTGGCTGAAGTTAGGAGCTCCAGATAATTGTGTTCCAAATATTAACCCGGTTTCTTGCATACACTTTCTTTTATTCTCAATACGGCTGACTCTTTTTCCATTGCAAAGACATCTTAATAGCAAAAAGGAAATCTTAAAGACTTGATCACATCTAATGGGACCACTTTGGGAAGCTGCTGTGACTGTTTTATTGGAGAATTGGGAACAAGTGTCTCCTCCGTCTTCATACAGCACCAATGACAGACCAAAGTAACCTTTCCACCAAAATCTAGTTTGCTGGCTTGGTGATCCTAGTGGTTATACTTATAGGTATATAGGTTGGTGGGGAATCCCAGTTGTGATGGTTTCTGTTAGTTGTCAGCTTGGAAGAATGCATAATCACTGGCAAAATTGGGCTTCTGATATGTCAGTGATGAGTTATGTTGATGTCTTTGAGTTGGGGCGATATACCCTTTGTGTGATCCTTTCTTGGGTCTTGTAGAATATAAGTGAAGAAAAGAAAGCAGTTAGCCCCATGTACCCATCCCTTCTTGTTTCTTAGGTGTGGATGTGATGCTAACAGCTACACAGAGCTCCTTCTCTAGTGATATCTCCCCGTGGTGGAATATATTTTGAACTATTATCAAAAATGAACTCTTCCTTGTGAGTTGTTTTAATGAGTGTTTTTTCACAGTATCAGAGGAAAAGAAGCAAAAAAAAAAAAAATGTTTACCCCAAATAGCTTCATCAATGAGTTTTCTTACTCCAGCCTGATTTTGGTTTTGACTTCCCTATAGCTGGGGAATGCCCCTTCAGTAAAAATGGGCATCTGTATACTTGCTTTATACTTCACCCCTGAGACAATGTACAGTTGGAACATAGTTGCATACATTTCTTGGGGAGGGGCAGTAGATAATCAAGAAGATACAATGGCGTGAATCCTAGAACCACCTTCCTTTTCCTTTCCTTTATGAAAGAATGATATCAAGCTACAGCCTTCATATTTCTTTCTAGTAGTCAATAGCTGCTAGTTGTGTGGGCAATGGCTCTCTTACCTAGACAGCATTGCACAACAAAGACACTAACTACATTTCCCCAGAATGTAATGAAAGACCTATTTCAAGTGAATAGAAATATAAGAAAAAAGAGGTTAAAATATATCTTTCTAATAGACTTTTAGACTGTAATTTATTCCACTAAATTTCCCTTTTGTTTAGATTATTTTTGGTTTTCATATTTGAAAAGGGCAAATGTAGGCAGTAGTTTGATTTGTAATAATAGCTTCCATCAAGATATAATAGAGAGAAGGAAAATTTAACCTCAACTTTTCAAAGTTATTTCTACACACACACACACACACACACACACACACACACACACACTCACACATGTGTGTTTGTATATATAATAGGTAAATATAAAATAATATAATTCCTAGTTTCATCATACCACTTTGCCCACCAACTAGAATACATATTTATTGCATAACCCAATTTTTATCACTTGTCTTAAATTTCATTTAAATATCCTAACAAAGTAGGTATACGGCTGGAGGTATGATTCATTTTAATAAGAGTTTTTCAAGTGTGAAAATTTGAAAATATGCACATTAAATATTTCCAAACTATAATCGTGAGGCAGTCATATAGTAGACATCATTTAGAGGAAGACTAAGATTTACGGGGTCATGAATGACTAGCAAATTCAAAACTTGGCAGAACAAATTCCAATTAGTTTTGAACATCAAACATTGCACATTGCAGTGTTGGTTCTACACTGATCCTGCTACCTGAGTTGTCTTAAATTTTGACTATGGCAGGACCTCTGGTGTTTTGAGTTGTCAGTCCTGATAAGAGCCTGTCTGGACCAAAACCACAAAGGGACAGATCTCCCCAAGCTGGGTATCTGGTGAGAGTCCAGACATTTCAGTCTCAGAATAACCTACATGGTCATGCTTTCCCCTCCTTAAAGGATAAGGTATTTGCTGAGCTTACTCCCTTATCATATAACCTTCCAGGATGCCTACAGCCTTTTTTCATTTTTGTCTCATATGTTCCCATTTTAGTCCACGAGGACAGCATTTCTGCTGGCATAAGCCTTTCTTTAGTACTGGCTTCTGCTCACAGGCTGATTGCATCATGTATCACGCTCATAATCTCTTTATGGAGCTGTTCTCTAGCCCCAGATTTGGAGTTCTCTGTAGGTCATGAATTCAATTTTCAGTCAGTTATAATCTCATAACCTCTCTGTCTGTCTGTCTGTCTGTCTCTATCTCTCTGTCTCTTTCTTTCTCTCCTTTCTTCCCCACCACACCCCTCCTGATATGAGAACCTTGTAGATTCTTTTTGCAAAATCCCTTCTCTATGTATCCCTCTTCTTTCACTATTGTATACTGCGAGGAAAAGCAGGGATATACCTATAATTAGTTGGCTTAGCAACTCCCTCAGTGGCATATCAACTATCTCACTTACCATGTTTACTTTCCACACTAGAAATGAGTTAAGTGAATGATTTGTCACTTTTCATAAGGAACGCTAGTGTCCAGTAGAATTTTCCCCATTTTCACCGAGATTTACAGATGTGTTCTTTTTTCTCTGTAGAAATTTTGGGTTGAAAGTTTTGTGGGTGTGTTGTTGTGGTCCCCCCTCCACTGGAAGTCCTACCTGGCTACAGGAGGTGGCCACATCAGTCTCCATATTCCCCAATGCTAGAAGAATCGTCCTGGGTCACCTCATAGCCTCCCAAAAGCCCTACCCTCTTCCCCCTAGTCTCCACCTTGCCACAGAGATCCCCCCCCACTGACTTCTGATCTCTCTCCTAGCCCCTCCAGATCCCCCTCCCCACACTGGATACTTACCTGCTCTGCAACCCCCATTTTCCTTTCTCCATCCATTTCTGATGTTAATTTTATTTCCCATTCAACCCAGAGCCTGTGTCTGGAAACAAATGAGCAGAACTTGTGACCATAGTAACTGAGCCAAAAATGGGGCCAGGAACAGCAGGATATAAAACTCAGTAGTTGCAATCAGTTTCCTTAGGATTCCTGAATTCTGTCATAGAGGTTCCTGTCCTTAAACAGTGGCATGGTTGTTAGCATTGCATTTAGACCACCTTCCTCTTCCTTGAGGATTCTGCATCTCACTGAAGAAATTCATAGTTGCTTATATTTGAAAACTCATGTTAGGACTTTTTTGTTTTTTGTCTGACTTCAAAAGATATGTAGTGTGACATCTAGGTCTTAGCATTAGATATTTTAATAATTAATACTGTTTTATTCATTCCACATATCATTTCTTATAAGTTATACAATTGCTACCTATTGTGTTCCAAGTCCAAATTGGACTGAGCAAGGCAGGTGGAGAGAACTAGTAAGCTGCACTCCATCATGGCCTAAGCATCCAGCGTCCTGCCCTGCTTGAGTTCTTGCCCTGACTTCTTCTATAATAAACTGTGATGTGGAAGTGTAAGAAGAAATAGATGCTTTCTTCACTAGATTTCTTCCAGTCATGCTGTTTTACTACAGCAATAGAAACTCTAAACAAGATAGCCACTGTCCACTTGCAGCCTCTATTTTGAGTTTCAGAAAGTTCTTCTATTCCACTTTTCCACAATACAAAAACAGCATTATAAAATAGCTCAATAAGTTCATTGAATATTTGACAAATTCTTGTTCAAAATGGAGACTTAACTGAATTGTTTCATAGGCACAAATATTATATTTCTCTATGGGTTTGCAAAAACTCGAAGCTCAAGACACTCTGAGGTTATTGTGTGAAGGACTCTCTTGCTCTCCTTCTCCTGTTCACTTGGTATGTACACGCATACAATCATGGATGCATGGATATGAATGTGTGTTTGTATAAGAATTTCAACAGACTCGCTCTTTGGCTGCTATGGTTTTAATTTGAGATCATGTTAAATACATAAGTAAGTAGCCTCAGTTGAGTGAGTGAGCTAACACATTAGCTTCAATAGCCTTGTAGAGGTAGCATTAGAAAGCAAGTACCATAGCCTGATGTGGTGCTGTGTGCCTTGAATCCCATCATTTAGGAAGTTAATATTGATTTCTATGCATTTGAGCCCAGTCTTACCCACATAGGGAGTTCCAGGTTATCTAGAACTACAGTGTGAATCCTTCTCACCCATCCCATAAAAGAAGAAAGTCAAACACAGGACAAGAGGCAAAAAATAAAGACAAAAAGCAAATTTTCAAATGTCTTTTCTTCATAAACAACCGAAAAATCAGAGAATGTGTCTTAATGATTCCAGAAAGTGTTAAGGAAATATTTTCAAAGATTTACGTACACACAGACTTAGGGAGAAACGAAAGGATTGAAAAATGAATAGAGATGTTGACATTCACTGGATGCTTGCTTTTACCACTACTCCTAGTGCTTCTCTGTTAATTCCATGAAAATACCTTTGAAATCCATGAGGTTTCCCACTTTTTAGGTAATTAAAGAGACGGAATGGAATTGATACTCCCCAGAAATATCTAAAAGGTGAAAGAAAGGCTGTGCACTCACTCTTTTGCTCTGTTACTTTGTTGGCTGTCTTGAATATCCTGGGTCCCACAGAAATTGTAAACAACCCCCCCCTCCATCTTCAGAGGAATCCATGGGGGCCATTGTTTGTGTAGTAACTCTAAGGTCTCCCAGTAGTGCGTGTCATTTCCAAGTTGCAACTGCCTAAGTCTAGAGTCACTATTTATGGTACTTTTAATAACACATTCCAACAATTTTTAGACAGTCATCATCCAATTGGAAGGGATCATAACTCAGCAAAGAGCTGTTAATGCCTGAAGATACCTCCGAACTGGGAAGTGAGGTCACAGAGGCGTGATGAAGGGGCAGAGAGTGCCCTGTGTAAGAGAGATGCTTTGAAAGAGGGATGACTGAATTGTTAGTACCTCCTGTATCCTCAATTAGATCACAGAACATGAATTTGCTTTTCAAAATGTTCCTCATCATGGAAGAGTGAAGTATGAAGCCAATTCTGTACATAAAAATTATCCGAAACTGGGAAAGAAAGCAGAAAAGAATGGATTACAATAATATAATAAATGGCAGCACTGCACAGCAATATTTGCATAGGTCTATTCAAAGATTGGTATACTTTGCAAAAAAAAAAATACAGCAATAATTGCATTTCATAGGATGGAAGAGCCCATTTGGGGTGAGGGGCATGTATCATAACCTTGGGTAGAAATGGGTTAGTCTTATACACTTTAATTCTTTATTGGATTTTTCTGATCAATGAGAGTCATTGCTACAGAGAAAGGTGTGGCTCACTGTTATAATAACATGATTAATGATCACTACTTCCAAGACAAAGTGGGGAATTATTTTTCTATAGTGAATAAGCATGTCAAGATATATTTTATTCAATTGTGAGATGTTATTTTTTTTCCAAGCAAAAACATTTTTGGGTTTTTAAGAACTGCCACATCTTAGTAAATATAATATAAATTACTCTTAAAGTTGATTGGTTTGTAATTAAGTAGAGAGAATGATGAATTGAAATATAAAACATATATATTTTATTTCACCTAAATGAATTTAAAATATAAAATCTAAAACTATTAGAAAAATAGGACTATCCAGAAATAGTCTTATTTGAAGCAACTGATAAAAATGAAAAATTTTAAAATATAAAATGATGTTTTACATATATTTAAACCAAACACACAAACCCAGTGATGATGACACATATATCTGCTTTTTTAAAAGCCAAGAATATGTTTTTGAAGGCATGGTATGGTGTGGTGGGAGGGGGAGACTTGGCAGGCCCTTGCTGAGGCATTTACTCCTCTGCTCCCAGAAGTATTAGCCATAAGATGGCTCTAGTGTAGAATAGACTTTCTTTGAGGCCATAGAAAGGGGAGTTGAAGCTTAGAGGCAGAGAAAGAAAGGGAACAAAAAAGGACAGAGAGAGAAAGAGAAAGAAAAAGAGAGACAAAGGAGAGGGAGGAGAGGGCAGATGTGGGATGGGGGGTTGTGGAGGGGTAACCAGGAAGTGGGATATCATTTGGATGTAAATGGATGGAATGATTAATCTTAAAAAAAAGAAAGAAAGAGAAAAAAAGAGGAGGCTAGGTTGGCCAGGATCATTTGGAGGGAGGGAGGAGAAGAGGGAGAGGGAGAAAAGGATCATGGAAAGAAGAGAACCAGAGAGAGAAAGGGCAGGGAGAGGGAGAAGGGAGAAGGAGAAGGGTGAGGGAGAGAGAGGTGGGGAGGGGAGGGGGAGGAAGGGAAGAGGGAGAGGGAAGGGAGAGGGAGGAAGGGGAGAGGGAGAGGGAGGAAGGGGAGAGGGAGAGGGAGAGGGAGAGGGAGAGCAGAGTGAGCAAGGAACTGCCAAAGAGTTCCTTTTATAACAAGCCAGGCCTACCTGGCTATTGCCAGGTAACTGTTGGGCAGAGCCTAGAAGGAATGCCAACAATATCTGCAATAGTGTTTTTGTAAATGAAAATGTAAAACTTTGTATAATGCTATCTACTTAGAAACAAATCTTATTTATTTTTAATAATTTCCAATTATACCTAAGGAAGAAAGAGATATATAGTCACTTGTATAATCTGTCATTTATTGCACTTCTTTTAATGAAGAATTCTTACTGTGCCATTATTTGAGACTAATTGTATAATAATGGAAAAGGGAAACCTATATTTATTGAAAAATATTACTTTTGATACATGTTAATGAGGAATGAAAACGGTTTTGTTCTTCCACTATCCTATTCTGTAACTTCTTCAATTAGAGTTTTATCTTTTGGTGGTTATATATTTATGGATGTTTATTGGATGCACTGTGGTGTTTGTACTTGTGTTCATACTAAGAATAACTGGTACGTTTATCCTTATACTTGCAGTCTTGACCTAACTTTGAGAAGCAGCCTTTGTGATACAGAGCAGATCATATGAAAAGCTTAGAGTAAACTGACATTAAAGAATGTGGGACTTGCAGCTGACATCAAGACACCAAGTATCAAAAGAAGTGTTTGAAGATGTGTAATGTAACATTGGAGTAAATACAGTTAAGAATTGATCAATAGCATTGAGGACCAATAAGCACTGACATTCTGAAATTTTTACATCAATTACACTTGAGCTTAGAAAATTGTCAGAAGCTACATATAATGGCTCTTTTGAAGTCACTTGTTAAAAATATCTCAAACCGGGCTGATGAGATGGCTCGGCGGGTAAGAGCACCCGACTGTTCTTCCAAAGGTCCGGAGTTCAAATCCCAGCAACCACATGGTGGCTCACAACCATCCATAACAAGATCTGACGCCCTCTTCTGGAGTGTCTGAAGACAGCTTCAGTGTACTTACATATAATAAATAAGTAAATCTTTAAAAAAAAAAAATCTCAAACCTTGATATCTAAGAACTTTGATAGCATCATGTGAATGTATTGTGATAGTGAAAATGATATTGTTTAAACTAGCTAACTGAAAGTTCATGTACATCTTTTGTCCAGAGATAAATGTACGTACTCTCATTCTTTCATCCTTTTACATTCATTCTTGTCATGACTGAAAGTCTGAAGCAAAATCATGTACAATAGCAAGGTTTAAGAATATTTAAGAATACAGAGGAAGATGTTAGCAGCCAACCATTGGACTGAGTAAGGGTTCCTAATAGAGGAATTAGAGAAGGGACTGAAGGAGTTGAAGGGGTTTGCAACCCCATAGGAAGAACAACAATATCAACCAACCAGACTCCCCAGAGTTCCCAAAGTCTAAACCATCAACAAAGGAGTACACATGGCTCCAACTGCATATGTAGCAGAGGATGGCCTTGTCAGGCATCAATGGGNGGAGAGGTCCTTGGTCCTATGAAGGCTCAATAGATGCCCCAGTATAGAGGAATCGAGGGCAGTGAGGTGGGAGTAGGGGGGTAGGTGGGTGGGTGACAAAACACCCTCATAGAAGCAGGGGGAGTGAGGATGGGAGGGAAACCAGGAAAGGGAATAACTTTTGAATTGTAAATAAATATCCAATGAAAAAAAGAAAAAAAGAATAGTGTTTTAAATTTGTTTTGAAAAATAATTTTATATGTTACACAATTTCTTACATATTATTTGAATTTGAAATACATATATAATAATCTAGAAAACCTACAAAATTATCTCAGTGTGTCAATCACGTCCAGGGATGATGGTGTACTGTCTCTTCTGAGCTTTTATAGATTCTCTAATTGCAGCTCCTTCATTTATGTGTTCTTAAGCAAACAGTTCTGTGAGGTACCTGCACTCCCATATCAGAAAGGAAATTTAGAGCTAAGATAGGAGAGCCCAGATCATTAAGGCTTCAAAAGCTATGCTAATGCCATCATTCCCTCCCTCTGTGAGGGAGAAGATGAAGAAACCAGGGCTTAGCTCTCAAGTATGCTCAACTTTGACTTTTTTTAAAATCCTGTTATTTTATTAGGGAATTAAAGATTCTTTGTGGTGATGATAACCACTGTTATTGTTAATTTCTATCTATTTCCCCTCTCTGGCCAATATGGAAGTGCTGCCTAAGTATGCATCATTAAATTAAACATGAGACATAGGATTAGTTCACTATCTAAGCTCAGCTTGGGTAAAAATTCAGAGCATCTATTATAGTTCTTCAGTTGTGACTGTCTAATTGTGACTCTTTTTACCTGAGTGTTTGCTATACCATCTTGGATATATAAGATATAAAATAGAAATATAAAAAATAATAATTAATTTAAAGAAATTTACCTCAAAACAATATTTGATACAAGTGTGATTTCTTGAAGATGAAAGAAAAGTTACATACTGAAATGATTATTGTTATTTGTTTTTACATAAGAAATTAAAATTTAACAGGTATCACAGGACAGAGAACATATTAAAAGGTTTTTAAATATTGAATATAATTTTCATTCAATATTCATCAATGCTTAGAATTTTTTAATTTGAATAGCTAGTGGAAAATGGCAGAAATATTTCATGATTATTTCTCAATTAGTGAATCTACTCTAATCCCAAACTAAAGGTATCTAATGATTTTTTTCTTAAATAAAAAATCAGGTCAGCAATTCAAGCAGCAATCTTTAAAATCAAACAGTGTAACACCATTCAGTCCCACAAATATACTAATTTGAGTCTAAGATGCTGAGGAATGATGGTTGATCCTTATTCCTCATGATAATTAGGTTTCTTTTCCATAATTAAATCATATCTTTCTATTGAACAGAAAGTTTTGTTCATACAGTCAAAATACTGCAATTCATAGAAGAGAGCTATCTGCATGAATCTGAGCTGTGATTATTCAGCCAGTGTGTGCTGACATTCCTTGGTATGACAGCATACAGAATAGAGTGTGCATGTATGTATTCAGAACAAAGACTGAAGTGAAGTTGTGCAGTGCAAAACAGCTGAGAACTCCCAGAAACACTCTGGCTTTATTTTTTGATTTTTAAGTAGGCTTTGGTCATTTTATGTTAGAAGTCTTCTAGTTGTTGATAATTTTTTCTTGAGCCCTACAATCTATTTTGAGACCCTGTACAGGGTTGTTACTACAGTTTAAGGAACTGGAAATTGTACTAATATTTGTTATTCTCTGGATTTCCTAGTTACAGTGATATAATGTAACTAGTTAGTGTTTTATGCATAGTGTTTTGTGTATTCTCTGTTTTTGATAAATGTGTTTAATATTTATTAAGGCAAGTGGCTCCGTTTAGTACTTGGTTACTTGAAATACTATTAAAGCAATAGGGGAAGAAGTTAAGAAAAACATGGTAAAACAAAATCAATAAGTAACCCAAGGAGACGTGAAGGCCACAGATGAGGTACTAAGAGAAGAATACCAACAAAAGAGATATTGCTTTGAGCATATTATTAAACAGTAACTATAATCTAAGGGAAGGCTGTGAAAAATTGAAGGGAAAGTGCTTTATGGGATATAAAAAACCTACGACAACATCTGGAGACAGCAATGTGCTTGATGTGACTGATCAGGTGGACAGAGTCCAGCATGAATAGAACCCAGTGGTCAGAGAGGCATGGTGCAGGAAAGAGACCACAGAACGGCCAGAGAAAACAAAAACTTAGCTCATTTTAAGGAACACAACTTCTATTTAGAGCAGTGGAGGGTTTGGAAAGAACAATTTCTTCATCCAAGGCTCAGGGATCATTGCAGAAGAGAGCACAGAAAATTTGTAAAAGCCTTGGAAATAGTAAATTTCTTGTGAGATTGTGTTTCCCAGGAATGTCAGAGAAGCTATACCTATGACATTTTATAAACATGGTGGCCAAACAAGGGTAATACCAATAAATATGCTAATTGTAAAAGGAAAAGCTCAGAAGGAGGAGGTCTTAATTCTCCTTAAAGAAACATAGACAACTAACAAATACTGAGGCAAGGAAATGTCTTCACTTGGTAAAGCTCAGAAATTAGTCATGCAATACCACATAGTCAACATTGAAAACATGTACATATAAGTAGCATTATATAAACTAAACAGGATTTTTATTTTTTTGAGTACATTTTCACACACACATACCAATTACAAAAATGTAGCCATGAATTTAAAAGAGAACAAGGGAAGAGGTTCGTAAGAGGCTTTGAAGGAAGGGAAGAGGAGGAGAAATGATGCAGTAGGATCATAATCTCAATTTTTTACAAAAGAGAAATGCCTTCGTTAGTAAACAGGAAGAATGGATCAGAGGAAAGATTTGAAGACTGGAGATCCAGCAGATGACTGCTAGAATCATGTAGATGCAAGTGAGGCATTACACGACATCTCTGTGAGTATGTTGGGGGCATAAATGTTTATTACATTATATTTAATTATGTTGCAAATGTAGAATATAGCAAGTGGGGCTTCAAAATATACTGGAGTAAGGGAGTTGAAGATAATTTTGGTGAATTTTGTTTTTTGTGTCCTGGTAGACCCTGACCATTCCAATGTCCCCAAAGCACATGATTAAGCTTTCTGATGGATTACAATATTTTGGGTCTTTAAATGTTTGATTCTCTTAGAGTTAATTTTTGTATCTGGAATAGATGGGGTTTAGTTTAACTCTTCGATGTAAGATTTCCTTCACTGCATGCCTGTGGCCTCATTTGGAAAGTTTGTTTACTCAAATCTCTGGGTTATTGGAGCCATCTATGCTAGCATGAGGGTTATTATTCTGTCTCTTTTTGAATTATGGGAGGAGTTGAAGATAAGCGTATGAGAGTTACCCACAGGTAGAGCTATAACTTGGGGTTATCTGAGGAAAGAATGTAGTTCTTTATTCCATGTGTTATGTATGATAACCAGCCTTTAGAAACTGGACAGAAAGGGAAGCAATAGCAAGCAATGATGGTAAGAGAGATCAGCCAAGACGCAACTGAGGTCCTACAAGCTTACAGACCACTGTTTAATACAACAAGTGGTGGCAACTCTAGCCTGACTCTTAGAAAATTGAAAAAGGTTTGATTTTTTTTTCCTTTGGAAACAGGTTATTTGCGAACTAGAGAACAATCCTTCTGAATAGATGCTGACACAGGGTTTGACATAGTGGGTAGAGATACGTCTAGAGTGTAAGAAAGTGAGGAAAAGTTTCTTCAAGCATTTTCCTGTGAGGAGGATCAGACAGATGAAGTGTGTTGTGGGAGGAGGTTAATTGGTCAAGTCCAAACTTTTCCCTCACAAGGGAAACTAAACTGTGGAGGTGAAGAAAGATACTGAGGATCCAAGTTGTGTACTAGGACATGACTGATACAAGTCCTAGGATGGTAAAGATGGTTTTCTTCCTAAATGTGCTTACCAATGCCCTGACTTAATTTGGTCTTATCTGTAAACCAGTTGAGAGAATCTGACTTACTTCTGAGCTTCCTTTTAAATTGAATATTCGGCAGATTTATTTGGTTCCCATCATTATGCTTTAAAGCAATGATGAAGACATGACATATATCCTGAGGCTGTTTATACTTAAATTAAATGTAGAAAATTTGAAAATGAATCCAAAAGATATTTAGGTCTATTTTCTCCAAGGGAATATTTTTTATGGTTCATTTATGAAGTCGTCTGTATTGCTTTCTGTGAGAAAACTGGTGTCATCGATTCTTTAGATTGCTTATCCTCCTGCAGAAACTGTTATATTTTTTAAAATTTTGGATCATAATTTTCACATTTGTTTTATTGCTTTAATATCTCTTTCACTGCTTTTTCCAATGAACCACATGGCAGATACAGCAAGAAGATTTAAGAGATATTCATTAAAAGCAATATAATTTTCAAATAATATTCATTATAGAGATATGTGAAGAATGATATTTTTCCTCTGTTTTGCTGTTAAAAATCTTCAGACTAAGTTCTCTGAAAGGAATTATAGTAGGGACATTAATAGCAGTTACAAAGGGTGTTGTTCTATCATTTATGTTACATTCAACATGTCAGTAGAAATTGGCTAAATTATATTGGTCAAGATGATTTTATTTTTCAAACAAACAAATCATTATACATATTTAAAGAGAACAAACGTAGTTATTTACTACTAGTAAAATGCAAATCCATATATTGAAAATGAACCACCACTCATTAGGTTGGTTGAAGTGAGTCTATAATGTGGATTTGTTTTAGAGTTATTTAAATAAAAAGTTGCAAAAGCTCAATTGAATCTCTTTCTTTGTGGATTACTAAATAGTTTTAAGGGCACTCGAGAGAGGTAGGTGTCACAGTCTGGTCTTTCTAGGAAAATTCTAGATCCAGGTAGAGTTAAGTATTGGAAAGTGCTAATTTACAATCTAGAATACAAACACATCTAAAATATGGAATTCTATAATCATGGAAACCTACTTTTAATCTCTCAAAAAGTACAAACTGATGACTTAGATATATTTTTTACATAAGAATCAATTATTCAACTCATTGTTGTGATTAAGACAACAAAAACCAAACCTAAATAAGACCCACGTATGTTGATTAGACAAGAGGTTATAATGTATAGTAAATTTTGATGGAAGTAATTACATATGCAAAAGATGCTTTAGTTTGTATTTTTTGTTAGATTTTTCTTAATGAAAATATAGGTAGTATCCCTTAATGTCTTAAACAGTATAATTTTTTGGCTCCACAGTTCACTGTATAAATTGAGTAGCAGTACTTCACGTGATCATTGGTATGCGAAGGATATATTAATTCATAATTTCAGAGTATGCTCACAGAAAAAAAATCATTTTAGTAAAATTGCTTTGTTCAAATAAAATATTTCACTAGTCGGAAGTGACTAAATGATTGTGTATGGACAGCATGTTGGTTTTTATTAGGGAAATTGTTTTCTCTTAGCAATTTTTAACAGCACAGTGGATATTGTTCATAATCTGTGTCGCCAAGATCTATCATTTAATCCTGTGACTAGCTGTCACTGTGTGTGACACTGGACCTGCCTCTCACTTGCCTTCCATTCCGTACGCTCTGGAGAAGCAGGAGAATTGGGTTCGTGTTTCATTTCACTGGGCAGGAGGAATGCATAGATCCCAGGGTTGAAGATTCAGGTGAATGATAACGTTTCATTAAGTCTTCAGCCAATGAAAATGCTTCATAAGAAGATCTACACTATAGACATGATTGCTTTGCATTATCGAAATTATACTATACAGATTTTTGACACTATCTGCCTGAAATTCTTTCCTGAAACTGTGGGCAAGATAAGTAGGTTTTTTTATCAATGTTGTCACAGGTGCTCAAAAAATGCCAGAATCATCTGGTCAAATTGTAGCCATTTTAGAAAGCCAGACTTCTACTTATCTATTACAAATATCTGTGAGCTTCACAATAAGGGAACTTATTGAACTGTGCTCCTTATTAAATTATCATGAAATTCTTACTCTATAATAGTTATTCATACTCTGTGAACCCAGTAGCTGGACCAATGCTAGAGAGATGCCATGCAACTCTTAGCAGAGTGGTAATTCAAGGGATTCGCTTTGAAGAAATAATCCAATCTGAAAATGATCAGTACAAGCACTTAAGTTTCAATTTCTCTCACATTGTAAATTTACAATTGGAGTTTAAGAGACGTTAGTAATGACTTAATCTCTTTTCTTATTGCCAACATATATAGCATCTTAACAAAAGAACATAGGAAAGATGGTTATTTATTTATTTATTTATTTATTTATTTATTTATTTATTTATATTAGATATTTTCTTTATTTACATTTCAAATGCTATCCAGAAAGTTCCTTATACCCTTCCCCTGCCTTGATCCCCTACCCACCCACTCCCACTTCTTGGCCCTGGCATTCCCCTGTACTGGGGCATATAAAGTTTGCAAGACCAAGGGGCCTCTCTTCCCAATGATGGCCAACTAGGCCATCTTCTGCTACATATGCAGCTAGAGACACGAGCTCTGGGGGTACTGGTTAGTTCATATTGTTGTTCCACCTATAGGGCTGCAGACCCCTTCAGCTCCTTGGGTACTTTCTCTAGCTCCTTCATTGGGGGCCCTGTGTTCCATTCAATAGCTGACTGTGAGCATCCACTTCTGTATTTGCCAGGCACTGGCATAGCCTTCCAAGAGACTGCTATGTCAGGGTCCCTTCAGCAAAATCTTGCTGGCATGTGCAATAGTGTCTGGTTTTGGTGGCTGATGATAGGATGGATTCCCAGCTCATGAATTGGCAGGATTAATATAGTAAAAATGGCTATCTTGCCAATAGCAATCTACAGATTCAATGCAATCCCCATCAAAATTCCACCTCAATTCTTCACTGAGTTAGAAAGGGCAATTTGCAAATTCATCTGGAATAATAAAAATCCTAGGATAGCAAAAACCCTTCTCAACAGTAAAAGAACGTCTGATGGAATCACCATGCCTGACCTGAAGCTGTACTACAGAGCAATTGTGATAAAAACTGCATGGTACTGGTACAGCGACAGACAGGTAGATCAATGGAATAGAATTGAAGACCCAGAAAATGAACCCACACACCTATGGTCACTTGATCTTTGACAAGGGAGCTAAAACCATCCAGTGGAAAGAAGAAGAAAGGAAACGTGTTTTTTAATCCCCCCCTGGTTTTTAGTAATTAAGCAAACACCTAGAGAAGGGTTCTCCATGGCCGTGGTTAAACCACTCAGTTACACAAGTCATAGAGATGGCATATTTATTAAACTCATGTCTTACAATCTCATATTTAGTGTCATGTTTGCAAAATCAAGCAATTTCAATGAAAAGTGGAGTATATTTATAGTATTCTTGCTATAAAGCAATAATTTTGAAAATGGTTTCCTTTTTGATATTAATATTGCTGTTTACAAATATAGCACATGCTCCTTATCAAATACATACCAACATAGAGACATTTACAGGGGCACCTTGATTTCTGTGTATTTGTCCATATCTTGCAATGAACCTCCTTTTTGTTTTTCAGTGTGATGACTTTCCCAGTTTCCTTTATCATTCTAAAACATCAATTTTTCTTTCTTTCTTTCTTTCTTTCTTTCTTTCTTTCTTTCTTTCTTTCTTTCTTTCTTCTTTCTTTCTTTCTTTCTTTCTTTCTTTCTTTCTTTCTTTCTTTCTTTCCTTCCTTCCTTCCTTCCCTTTCATTCTTTCTTTTTCTTCC
>NC_034597.1:30478294-30514570 GCF_900095145.1 Mus pahari | reverse complement strand
GTAGCCCTGGGTGTCCTGGAACTCACTCTATAGACCAGCCTGGCATTGAACTCAGAAATCTGCCTGCCTCTGCCTCCCAAGTGCTGGGATTAATGGTATGTACCACCACTGCCTGGCTTTTTTGTTAAAACACAAATTTCTTATTTAGCTATTTCCTTCTTGTTTCCAAGAGTTTTCATATATCAAACTGCATTTTACTGAACTTACTGAAAATAGAATAAATGTTGGCATTTGCTCCCTGCCCCCAAATAGTAGTCTAGAACTATCTCCCCAAATTCACATTTTTTATTTATGATTTTAATTGCTACTGTTGTATTTAAAATACCTATTTGGACCTTTATTTGATATACTGTATGAACCTGGAACATAACATTTAAAGAAATAGCCATCAAATAACTTGATCAGATTTTCCAGTTTCTCTATTCCACGTTGCTATTTATTGAGCTTTATCTTTTTTCTTGTTTAGGTGAAATGTGGGTGTATATTTGCTTTGTATATTGGATAGTGTATTGAGTAATTTTAGAAAATTTTCATATGAGAGCATCTAGATTATCTGTTCATTTAGAATTTTATGTATATTTATTCCTTGGTTTGTATTTTTTTCAAAAATTTTTTGAAAATTTTTGTGTGCATTTTTCCCTGGTATTTGCTTGAGAAGATGTCAAATTTTCACTCACTCCATTATAACTTGTATGTCTGGAAATTGAAATTGTTTGCATACTTCTAAGATTTTTTAAAAAAAATCTTGTAAAAGAATTGTTGATATGATTTAATGGGCCTCCGTGTGAGCTTTTTTTTTGTTTTTCCATGCAGCTGTTTTGGTGGCCTATCTCAAGTTGTGTGTATCTCAAGTCTCACTTTGGCTGACAAACGTTTTTCAAGACAATGCTAACTGCACTTGCTCATCGATTTTGCTGTCTTCTCAAGATCTTCTCTTTCTTCTTTGAATCACATCTCTTGGATATTTCTTCCCTGTTTATGATTCTCTTAGCATTTTTGTATCTTGATCTTCTGAACACACTACATGATAAATTGCTTCAACTTCTCCATATTTGAGACTTTAAATATTTATTTTAGTACCTACCATATTATCATTAATCGTGCTCTCTATGAACTTTAAATGTTCCTCTTATCTGCTTTTCATGATTCAGAGAAGTAATATGTGAATGGAACTGAGATCTGTCTTCAGTTTTCCTACAATAGTCTCCATTCCTTTAATACTTTCTCATATAACCAATGAAACCCCCTGTTTGCTTGCTTGGTTTCTATGTGCAGTACTTATCCCTGGATAGGGTCTTTGCTCTTGGGTGTTTTTATGCCAGTTAAGGGTGTCTGTTATGAGAGAAGTTTGTATTTTCTTTTAGCAAGTGCTTACTAACATAAAAGTTTCTATGTCATGATTTTATTTTGTCTTGACTTTCAGTGAGATCTGACCTGTGTTTTAATGTTAGGGGTATCAGGAAACAGCAATGGAATCTTTCCGCTAGAGTCCTGCATCATATACGGAAGTTTTTGAATTAAAAACCATCACATAGATGATGGTGGTACCATAATATTATAATGGAGCTGGAAAAGTTGTACCCCCCTAATGCACCAGTATCATCATTATGTCACAGTGCAATGTCCTAACTATTCATCATGATCCTTGTCTAATGAGTGTTTTTCAAAAATGAACCACATATATAAGGAAGTATGGTACATCATATATACTAATGACAATAAGCAAGTATGTCACTGGTTTGTGCAATACTTCCTTTTGAAATTTTTAATCATTTGACCTTTCAGAATTCTATGCATGTATACAATGTATTCTGTTTACCTCCATTATCCCTACCTCAACGACCCCTTATCTCCTCCCACTGTGTCATCTCCTGCTTCCTACAAGCCATTCCATACTTTCATGTCTGGTTTTGTTTTGTTTTGTTTTGTTTTTTGTTTTCTGTTTGTTTTGATCAACTCTGATTAATCAAGAGCAATGTCACCATGGATTTGGTACTATCCATTGAACCTCAGTGGGTTCATTGGTATGTACAACAATGAGGACAAGAATTCCCCTTTACTCCAAATCCATCAATAACAAATTCTTCAGCAGAGAAGCATAGGACCCAGTGACGCTCTCCCTGATTCAAGATTGCCTTGTGAGAGGTTCAGTAGTGTGCAGGCCCAGTGCAGACAGATATATTTGTTTTAGATCATGATTCCAATGACTGTTCCATTCCTATGAGACACTGTTACATGGTCTGGCTCTTCAAACTTTTTGCTCTCATATTCTGTGATGTTCACTGAGGCTTGGAGGAGAATGATGTAAATGTCCTGTTAGGAACTAAACATCTTAACTAATACTTATTCTCAGTGCTTTGAACAGATGTAAATCTATGAATTCATAGCCAGAGTTCTAAGACTGAATGTAGCATTTGTGATTGACTATAAACAAAAAAATTAGAAGGCAGTTTGATGCTAAGTCAGTTTCGCTGCACATAGTTCATGAGCCTCAGTCCTCACTGTATCATGGTTTATTTTCCTTGTGGTTAGTGGTTGGTTACCTAAATAATAATCAGGCTACTATTGCACCATTTTTCCTGTCAACTTGGCATTGTAGTTTGTAGGGTTCCCAGCTAGGGAAGAATGTTGCTGTCTTTTCTCCCCCAGCATACTGCTAAGCAACTTCTGGTATTAACAATAGGGGAGCTTCTAGCTCATTTACAACGTGATTTTTCTATATTTTACAGCTGACATATGTGATGTTTTCAGCAATAATGTGTTATTAATTGGTTCTGTTGGGCAAACCAGAGGAACAATTGAGCTTACATCATTCTAGGGTCTGTTGTGGCTGCTTAGATCAACAATGTATAAGGAGATAAATAAAATATGTTTAAGGAAGGAATGCATGTGGCCTAATGGCTGGCTGCTGCTGCTCCTGAGAGCTATGGGTTAATATCCTACAGTTCCTGCTGTTTTACTGTTTTCTTTGGCTTAGTAAAAAATATTATAAGCAATGTACCCTATGATCCCAGCAAAAGCTTCACTGTGTCTTATTCTGTGTTAACTGCATCTCTTGGTTTCATGATGACGGTTGACCTAACCTTTATGAGTTGGGATAAGTGCACTGGATCCATGCTCACACAACAGCAGAATACCATTTTGCTACATTTATCAAAGTGCATTACTTTCATTAAACCTTACATGATTATACTTTTACAACTGCTTGAAAGTTAAAAGAGGTCGAGAAAGGAACTTCAGGTATTTAGAGCACCCGTGTTCCATAAACTTTCAGTCCTGCAGAAGCTCTTGAAACCTCTGGTGTGTAGTCACTGTGTCCCTAGGCACAGGTGCTAATGTTACATGGTTTTTTTTTATGTGTGTGTGTGTGTGTGGATTATTCCTGTGCAGCAATGTTTAGAGTAATGTTGATTATTCTCACTTAATTAAAAAGCCCTATGGTAATCTGCACATGATCTTTGCCATATATTGCAGAAATGATTCACTTTCAAATTCCTAGAATAAAAAGAGGACAGATGAGTATTAACATGGTATAAAATTTTAAAATTATTACATATGTGTTAGCTCATTTGTAGCAGATAGTACAGTTTTGAGACATCAGAAAGAGAACATTTGTCAGATCATTCTGTCTATTGCTTGCAGAGAGTGGTAGTATTTCATAACATTTATTTAAGGCAGGAGACATATTATGCATTTGTGTAACTTCTGTACCCCTTTCACTGTTATGATTTAGCTGAACTTGGCTGCCAATAATATTGTTGCAATTAAGATAACCAATAGCTCTGTCTCTCCCATACTCACCTTCTATCAACTCTATGAGTTAGGGCATTCCTCATTGTAGCATGTACCTAATGACAAATTAATATCAGTGCAGTCTGATACAATGATGCAGGTCACTGTATTCTGACTAATTAAAGTTATTTAAATATTGTTGCTAATCAGTCATTATCTTCTATTTCACATAACCATGATGAGTGCATATTTAGGAAATGAACGGATGTTTTCTGCTAATGTTTCTGATTATTGCTGGCAATGCCGAGCCCATGGGAGAAGAAAAACGAGAAAGAGAAAGAGGAAGGAAGAGCAAATGAGTGAGGGAATATCAGAGAAGCGAAAAGAGCGAGGGTTTAGATTGCTGTGTGGGTGGCCTGTGTGTATGTGACACAGATGCATAATTTTGGAAGTTTGAATTTTCTATAGCATTATTTTGGAATATTACCAAGTGGTGCAGTGCTGTGACTGAGTTACACTAATTCTGGGTACATCTAAATTGGTCCATAGCATAAATTTTCCCTTATATGCATGGTTAGAAAAAAAAGCATACCAACTTTCTTGTTATTATTGACTCTTCCTTAAAATGATGTACTTAAATTCATTTCAAAATTGCTAAGGTTTTTTTCAGTATCCTGAATGACATCATTCATTCTTTTGCATCTATAAGGGTACTAACATTTTCCTCACTTATGCATATTGCTGACAAATTGTTTTTTTAGAATATAGGGCTAGCTGCCTCATTTGCTAGGGTCTCCTGGGTCTAACAGAGCCTGTAGTTTACAGAAAACCTTTGTATCCCTGCATACAGTCTTTCTTGTGCTATGGTGTCCCCTGACTCTGTAATCCTGTAACCAATTGTCTCTGTATACCTTGGACTGCAACTACTTAGTGACATTTTCCTTCTTCTATCCTCTGACTGAATCTGTTCTTTCTCTCTCTCTCTCTCTCTCTCTCTCTCTCTCTCTCTCTCTCTCTCTCTCTCTCCATATCTATGTATCTCTTTATCCTTGCTGCTGTCCATTCAAAGATAGAATCCTGCACATATATTTAGAAGGCTGTGAATTAAAATAAGTATACATAGCTTAAGGTATTATAAGTTAAATACCTAATAGCATTCCTTCTTTGCATCTGGGAAATAAAGTTAATTATATACATGCTTACATGGAAAAGAATCAAAACTGTATCTTGTGTTACAGACCATAGTATGTATTAATAATCATAGTAAACTCTGTGATTCTTGTCTAGGGCATCTGCTATTTCCTATATGCGATTCACTAGAGAACTGTCTCACACTTTGGACTCTATGGAAAGGGAATCAAAGCCTGGTTTCCCTTGTCATCAAGAATATGGCTGTCTTTTATGCTGCACTAAATTTGGGTCTTTATCATTTAATACTCAATGATAGTATCATCCCATCCCATGTTTTCTACTTTACTATAGTTGTGTACCTGACTTGTTTGAGAATCTTCCTTTATATGCATGTCTACTGTTACTGAGATGAGAACATTTGGTTTCTTCCTTGAAGAACTTGCAGCTAAAGGCCACTCTTCTCTGGTAGCTAGCTGATGGCAAGGGATGCTGCAGTGTAGACAAAGGTGGAATCCTTTGCTGGGTTCAAGAAATAGGATGTATGGTCTGATTGAGCTTGTATCTGCCCACTGTTCAGAAAAACTGAGTTGAGTAGAGTTGATTACCTTTAATCCTGTCAGAAACCCACTTAAAACTCCTTTTTTTCCCCTGATATTGCTGGCCTCTATTTATAAATGTGGATGGACAGCTATGGGTCTTTAAAGTCAAACCTGATAATGAATCTTGACATCACCACTGAAGCAATGGGTATTGGTGAATTTCCAAGTTCCAGCCTCCTCCTCTGGGAAGATAATGGAAAGATGACCACCTCCAGGTCTGTAGGAAATAATAAATGCTACCAGAAAGCGTAATGTGGTGTGAAGAATGTCTCCTGAATATGATTTCTCATCTCTGCTTTCTCTTGTGACCAGGCCATAAATAACCCTAAGAAAAGTGGGACGGGCATGGGTTGCTGATGCATCTGTCCAGTCCCTTTTAAATATCTTCACTGTTAATAATGTGGCAGACTGTTTTAAAAGAGAAACCCATTTTAGATGTCTAAAATTGAATCTGTACTGGCTAATTGAAAACCCAAATGTTGCCTTTTATACAGGAATATAAACATGTACATCATTTTTATGTAAAGATTAATGTCTATTAATTGTGAGGCTTTTTTGTTATCTTTATGGAATAGATTTGCATTTATTTTGCCATAACTCCAAATCTCATCGTAAAAATCACTTGTGCATCTGAATGATAATTTTTCCTTTTCCTAAAAGTTGTTTATTTATGAGCTGGACAGATGTCTCAGTGGTCAAGAGCACTGACTGCTCTTTCAGAAGTCCTGAGTTCAATTCCCAGCAACCACATGGTGGGTTACAACAATCTGTAATGAAATCTGACACCCTCTCCTGGTATGTCTGAAGACATCTACAATGTACACACACACACACACACACACACACACACACTAAATAAGTAAATCTTTTTGAAAAAAGTTATTTGTTTTATAGCTAAGTTTTTCAATTGTTTTCCAATCTCTGAGAAAAGCTTCTTTTTTCTAATTCTAACATGCTTGACTGAATGAAGAATTAAACTTGGCTTAATTAAGATTGCATGACTATAAGAATCATGTTTTTGATAATTATTTCCTTTCTTCTGTTTGGTAGTGCTAGGGATGGAAACCACGGCTTTGCTTATGTTAGAACAGAAATCTGCCAGTGGGCTATACACCCACACACTCCAATGGCCTGGTAATTTATGACACTAATTAAAATAAAAATTTATTGTTGTAGAAACATTGCTTCCCTAAGAGAGGTCAGAATATTTTGTAAAATTGTTCAGGATTATAATGAGACTACATAGACCTCTTATATTTTTATCTTAGGGAGTCAGAACAAATCTGAAGAAATGAGTTCTTAATTACAAGTAGATTCATATGTGCTGATATGAAATGAATTTCATTTATGCCCTTAACAACCAGAAGACAAGAATAAAATTGAATAAAACTATAGTTATGCTTGAAAGTGTCTCGGATAGCTTTAACAATTGGAGCTTCACTCGTGTCTTAAACGTTCTTATACTGCTACTTCATTATCTCCAAGTTACATAGAAGTGCATGTGAACCCCCTCATTGGGAAGCTGAAGCAGTAGGAGCCCAAACTGACACCAACTGAACTCATGCCCTAGTTATTCATCTCTTTCCTTGACACTATTAAATCCCCGGTTATAAATTATCCAGCTTTACCCAATGAGAAATTGTCTAGGGACATGAAAGTATGTGCTTTCTGTATCATTTCAGTTCATTTTTTTTTCGTAGGTTTGATAAAATACAGGAAACTAGATGGTTCACAATTAAGAAAGGTTCTGCTGTGCAGTAGCCACATCTGATCTGATTCATGTGACCCTTGGGCATGCATCATAGGATGGCAGAGATGTGGAAAGAGGAAGAAGGCACATGGAAAAGAGTACATGCAAAAATGGAGACTGGGAAGGTCCTGGGCACGTGGAAGTAATTTGCCTTGTGGTAACAAATTCACTGCAATGCAAGCTAACTATCCTGACCGCGACTTGATCCTGTCTGTGGAAAACAGACCAGACTCTGATACACCAGACTGTGATATGGCACAGACATTAATCCATCTCTAAAGGTAGTATTCTATGACTTGTACCAGCTGGGTACATCTTTTGCATTGAGAAGCAAATTTCAAATAATTGGGTACAGGCAACCATATCTAAATCCTTGAACTGTTTGATTGCTTTAAATATTTTAAGCAAATATGATTGTATTTTTCAAGTTAGTTATTTCTCATAAATACCTTTAGCAACGTAGTTTTCTCACGTTCACAAATCACACACATTTTCTATTGTCAAAATTGACATAGCATAGAAAAATTGTCATATGTCCTTTTTCAATGATACCTCCAGAATTCTTTTAATTAGTGATTCCTGTACAGAATTGCACTGAAAATAATTAACATAATAAGGTCATACACATGCATATAACTGCATTTTCCCTCTTTGAGCTATACAGTATACTTGAAGACGTAAGTAATCAGTGCTGTGGCAAAATTGTAGGTTAGATAAGTTCTTCAGGCTGAGTGGTCAGTTCATGGCATACAGCTGTGAAGCCAGGCTAAGTATGGTCCTTTATTCTTGCCTTTCGGTCACAAACCATTCCTATATTCCATGCATCAGGAAAGCTGTGAGCTACAGTGTCACCATGTGTCATTGGTAAGCCAGCTACTGATGAAGAGGGAACGTTATATCCCTCATCTCACCCTGTCAACTCCCTCCATCGACAGCAGCTACTTAATGTATTCACAGAAGTTCCCAGGGAATATATTACCATCCCATCATTTGTCTGTAGCAAGGCCTAGCATTTAAGTATACAATCTGGCTAATAAACCGCTTGAAATAAAACCTTATACCCAGTGCAATATGTTGCTATATGGTGATTTATGTAGCAGAACTCTTCAATGTTTAAATGGTCTTGTCAGAACATAGATACAGGTCTGGCTTTTGTTTTCTCTTTTAAAATAATTTTATTCCATTTAAGAATTTATTTTGATTTTTAATATAATATCCTGACAGATGTTATATATAAATTGCAAATTAAAATGAAATAAACATCACTCTGAAAATGTCATTTCTAGTTTCTGGTTTCTGCTCTGATTAAGACAGTGCTGCTGGTCTATGTCTCTATTGTGGTAAAGATAATGGTTATAAAGACATTTTTTGTCATTGTGTGAAGAAATACTTCTACAGTATTCCTCAGACTCATACATTAAAAAAACAAACAAACAATAGAACATGGATGGAAAAAGCAAAAGGATGAACAGAAAACAAGAGAAGACATAAAAAGGAAGGAAAGTGAATGAAACACAGAAGCATCCTTTTATCAACTGAGGCCAGGGATGGTTAAAGCCATGCACATCCCATTTACATGATGCCCTAATTTCTTCATGTGACATAGGAATGAATCATTAGCCTTGCTTTGAAATACCAGAAAATCCAAAGGCTTGTCATTGTCTTGATAACTTTCTGATTTCCAAATGTTATATTACCCAAATTGAAGCCAAGCAGTTGGTGTGTTTAATCCCAGCACTTGAGAGGTGGAGGCAGAAGCAAGCGAATTTCTGGGTTCTAGTGACAACTTTGTCTGCAGAGTGATTTCCTGGGCTTCCAGAGCTGCACAGGAAACATTGTTGTGAAAAACCACAACTAGATAGATAGATAGATAGATAGATAGATAGATAGATAGGTAGGTAGGTAGGTAGATAGATAGATAGATAGATAGATAGATAGATAGATAGATAGATGATAGATGATAGATAGATAGATTGAAACAAAAAAGGTGTGACACACAAATTGAGAGTTAGCAGGAACGTGTATTTTCGTTCCTAGAAACACTATGTCATCTGTTTCTTTCACATTATAGATTTTCTTTACTTCCTTTTGGCTTTAGCACTGTACTTTTAATACTAGTATCACAATGTGTTTAGCAATATAGAGGATTCTTTTGGCCTTTGACTTCTGCTCTTCCAAAACCCTTCCAATCCCATGGCAACCATACATAGGAAGCCGCAAAGCAATGTTTACAAACTCAGAAGGATTTAGGGGCAAACGCACCCATCTCTTTCCTCTTGCTGCCCTTTTACATGACAAAATGAACTTTATTATGTAAAAGGGGGAGAAATGGGGCTATATTGACACCTAGATCATGCCTGCAATTGATAAACATGATTCCATCTTCGTATTTGTATGGGAAGATATTACGTTTAAGGCTTAACTCAAGCCTGATCTGCCAAAGGTGTCTTTGAAAAGTCATTTTGCCTTGACTTAGAAGTTCGGGCCACTTTCAGTACCTGTCGAACATTTGATTCCAATCTTATTCAACTTGAAGGAATCCTAAGCCCTTTTTGGATTTGGAATCCACATAGATGGAGTTCTGGGAGTATTAAATATATCAAAACATATATTTTTTTTTGTTTAAATACGAATGACTTTCTGGGGTAGACCAGTGGTAGAGCAGTTGCTTAGCATTTGATTCCCTTAGTTAAAACCTCAGCCCCTAGTAAATGGATACAGAAATAAAGATATAAACTGTAATTTAGTAACATGTTTATTAGTGCTTATTTCCTGCTTTGTACTGTTTTGCATTTAGTACAATGTGAAGAACTGAAACTACATTCTTCTCAAAGGACATAGCCTGGGAAGGCTCTAAGTGTGTGTGACAGTCATCAGAAATGTACAAGAGCATGCCTCTGACTTCTGGCTCTTTGTAGCTTCAGTTAATACCATTTAAGTGTGTCTTTTGAAGACACTTTCTCTTCACCTTTCATGTTAGAATGAAATTGGTTTTTTTTTTCTTCTGTCTCCTAGCTATGCCACTGTGGCCTCTGAAGGCAATGTAGTAAGGAGAGGGCTCCATTCCAGGATAAATGTAAAATCACTTCTAAATTTCTAAGGTGTAGAGCACTGGAAATGCTCAGGAAATTAAAATTAGAATGGGAACAGCAATCACAGATTGAGAGTCAAGATCAGATGAAAGTAAGAAACAAAAACCGCACTTGAAACTGTAGTCGTGGGAAGAACGTTCTAACTTATCCTTCCAAGCAATGGGGTTGGAGGAGGATCCTGCAAGTAAAAGAGCACAGGTATTTTCCTCTTTCTCAGAATATTTATCATATCCCACATCACAGCAAATAGTGATTCATCACTCTAGATCCTTATGAAACAAGCCTGAGGTTTTTAAACGCATATTCCAAATCCATTTCAAAAAGATGAAATTTGCCAACACTTGAGCTATGCTCTACCAAGCCATCATAGCCTCTGTACCTGAACCCCAGAGTCTACACCACTCACCAACTACTTTGACTCTGCTGCCTTAGAAGCTCCTGTTATCTGTCATAAGATGTTGCATTCTGCAAAGTGAAGAGGAGGTACAAAGTAAGCCAGCTGTCTACCCTTTAAATCTTTTGCATTTCTCACAGATCGAGGAAAGAGAAGAAGTATTGTTTCACCGACAGATTCTTTATAAGAAAAGGATTGTGTATATTTAACTGAGGTGGCAGTGAATTCAATAATGATGCTAGCTGTTTCCCTGTCTCCATGTTGTTCCATAATTCAGATAGTATTTAAATGGGTGTAAGATAAAACAGAACATAACATTAATGATTGACATCCATCTGCAATTATATATTCCTCTATTTTTTTTGCTTCAAAACCTGATGGGTCTTGCTATCTTTTTCATCTGAGAAACCCATATAAAACTAATGGAAATAGAGTCTTGAGATGAAATTTACCATGTGCTAAGCACGTTCCCTTACAAATTATGCTGTACATAATTTTATTATCCTCATTTCATAGATTAGAAAATGGATACTTAGAGAATTAAGGAAGTCATCAAGCTCATGAAATATTAACAGATGAATTCAACCCAGAGTATCTAGGACTTTTAAAACCCTGCATATGTAGCAACATTCTGTACTGAATGAATGTTAATGAAGACCACCCAGCACACTGCAGTTTTCAAAAGGTTAAGTTCCTAAAGTTAGAAAACCTGGGTGATATCTCGACTCCAATAGAATCTAAGAGTATGAACTTGAACAGTTTCTCTAAACTGAAACTCCTGGATGAGCTCCCCCAGAGTGCATCTGTCACTCTAAATTCCAGAAGAAGCAGTTATGTCTTGGTTTTAACAAGAAGCTTTCCTATTTATTTATTTTTTTAAACAGGTGTCACTAAGTGATTTCACAACTGTCCCACAGTGTGCAAAATGTGGGCACCACTACCACCCACAACCAGTCAAACAATCCAGTACTCGATTTTTTAAAATTATCTTATCAGATATTTTCTTCATTTACATTTCAAATGCTATCCCGAATGTCCCCTATACCTTCCCCCCACCCTGCTCCCCTGCCCACCCACTCCCACTTCTTGGCCCTGGTGTTCCCCTATGGGGCATATAAAGTTTGCAAGACCAAGGGGCCTCTCTTCCCAACGATGGCTGACTAGGACTCAATTTGAATCCATAATGCCTTTGTCTGTTTGCTCACTTAGAACAACTTTCAAAGAGGTACTCCAGTGTCTATTCCATGGCCATCAGTTCTTGGTTTTGCTTTGTGAATTTTATGGCATGGTTTTAATTTCCCAATGAGCCTGATCGCATCCTTCGTTTCAGGCATCATGTCCTTTTGAATTTCCTGGTCTTGCTTGAAGTTCTCTGTTATCAGAGATAGATATTAGTCTAGGAGTTAACATAAGATTGAGGAAATGTGTTGGGTGTGTTCATCAGTATTTGTTAATTGAGTATTTCTCATTGAAATATTAGAGATAATAACCTCAAATGCCTACTCTTTTCTGAGGCTTCATCAAATGACTGTGATTATAGTAAGTGGCACCTTGTACTGTATGATTAGAGCATCTGTCTTTTAAATTTAATATTTTGGCTCCAGAAACAGAGATGGTCAGGAATAACTCCTCTATATTTAGGGTTTTAAGTGAATAGTTAAAGAATTCTTTGTGCTCCCATACAGTGGCGTATTTAATAATTGTTATTCCAAATATTTTAAAAGGAAGATGCTCTTTACTTTACTGAAGTATATCAGAATATTCCAGAAATAGTGCTTTCATACAGATCCCTGCCTTTTCGTCTGTCATTGTCTGACTACTAGCCACACATGCAAGCAAACAGTTCCAAGGCCAATTGCACTTTGCTTCTGCTTCTTTTGTGTCTACCAAGGCTGTGTGGCAAGCACATGATTTGTTCATTCTCTGAAGGAGAAAACAAGGTAAGTGCTGGGTGCTGGGCAACTTGCATAACTGTTTTCGAAGAGAAAAGAGCAATGATATTATTGGATGCTCTCCCCTTGCCTTGTGAAAAACATTTAAGGGGTGGTAAGGAAGAGTCCAGATGAATGAGGGTACATGTGTAGGTAGAATGGTATCGTAAGGGTCTAAAGAAGAAATTTGACATCTACTTTCATGAAGAGAACTTACCATGCCTATAAATATTAGAGACAGGAAAATAGGCAGGAGGTAGGCTGAGGCTGGCTACTTGGATATGCAGTTTCTTAGGGACACTGAAAGAATAGATTTATTAATAAAGTCTTTTACATATCAGGTTTGAAATTCATAAGACACACTAATTAGGGACACTGAAAGAATAGATTGATTAATAAAATCTTTTACATATCAGGTTTGAAATTCATAAGATACACTAATGAGAAAGTCAGGTGTCAAACAGAATATATAAATTGTGGTCAATAATAATAATAGGTGGTAAATATTGTAGATTATATAGACAATAGATGATGCTCATCCATATTTTGAAGCATCTAGAATAGGGTCCCCATGAAGAAGGTGCCCTGGCGTTCCCCTGTGCTGGGTCATATAAAGTTTGCTAGACCAAGGGGCCTCTCTTCCCAATGATGGCAGACTAGGCCATCTTCTGCTACATATTCAGCTTGAGACATGAGCTCTGAGGATACTGGTTAGTTCATATTGTTGTTCCACCTATAGGGGTGCAGACCCCTTCAGCTCCTTGGATACTTTCTCTAGCTCCTCCATTAGGGGCCCTGTGTTCCATCTAATAAATGACAATGAGCATCCACTCCTGTATTTGTCAGGCACTAGCATAGCCTCACACAGACAGCTATATCAGGGTCCTTTCAGCAAAATCTTGCTGGCATATGCAATAGTGTCTGCGTTCGGTGGCTGATTATGGGATGGATCTTCAGGTGGGATAGTCTCTAGATGATCTATCCTTTCATCTTAGCTCAAAACTTTGTCTCTGTAACTCCTTCCATTGGTGTTTTGTTCCCTAGTCTAAGGAGGAATGAAGTATCCACACGTTGGTCTTCCTTTTTTCTTGATTTTCTTGAGTTTTACAAATTGTATCTTGGGTATTCCAAGTTTCTGGGATAATATCCACTTATCAGTGAGTGCATATCTAGTGACTTCTTTTGTGATTGGGTTATCTCACTAAGGATGATATCCTCCAGATACATCCATTTGCCCAAGAATTTCATAAATTCCTTGTTTTTAATAGCTGAGTAGTACTCCATTGTGTAAATGTACCACATTCCTCTGTTGAGGGACATCTGGATTGTTTCCAGCTTCTGGCTATTATAAATAAGGCTGCTATGAACATAGTAGAGGATGTTTCTTTATTACCACCAGTTGGAACATCTTCTGAATATATGCCCGGGAGAGGTATTGCTGGATATTCCGGTAGTACTATGTCCAATTTTCTGAGGAACCGCCAGACTGATTTCCAGAGTAATAGGCACAACCCTACCCTGGCCTACCTGTTGGCTCCAAAAATTATATTTTTCTGCTAATCCAGGTTTTGATGCTTTTTGAAATAAGACTTAAAATATCCCCCAAACAGCACAAACAATAATAAAATAGACATACTAATAACATTTTTTAAATCATTCACTTTTAGATAGCTTGTGGATTATATACCTCAGTGAGCATTGAAAAGTTTGGCTTCTGTAGATTATATGTATATATATATATATATATATATATATATATATATATATATATATACTGAAGCTTGACCACTGGGCTTAGGTTTTTAAGTGAAATGTGCATATAATCAATAAAAGCTTTGAGTTACAGACTCTGTAACAGATCCATGATTTTCTGAAGATTCTTTGCTTCTTATCTTCTTAAATAAACATTTAGAATAAAATTTAACCTCACAGGGTCAAATAAGTCATGGTCTCTGAAAATGTTCAATCTAACAATGTGTATGTGTGAACAATATGGCAATATGAGAAGTATCTCACGACACAAGAATGTATTAGTTTGAAGAATGCAAACCTAAAGGATGAATTACTGAGTTAAATTGTATTGTTCAGATGTACAATCCTACCTAGATCTATATTCTATTATGTATTTGATACCATTTCCCCAGCATCTTCAAATCAATCAAATTGATTGACTTGAACAATTTAGTAAGCATAATATGATAGCTTATTTTTTATCTTTTATGAATGTGGAACAGCCGTTACTATTGGAAGTGTCATTGTATGATTTTGTTTTTAGCAAAACAGTGATCTATACTTTTCTTTCATACTATGTAGAACCATTTCTGTTCTGTGATTTATTGAATAATCACCTTTCCTTCTTTGCTTTTAGTTATAACCTAAACATTCATAGATAAATGAGGTTATGTTACAATGCACTATTTCTTTGAATTATTTCTTTATTTAAATATGATACATACATTGCTGAATTTCCATGGATTTTTACTTCAACATTGTTCTAAGAAATGCAGACTACTCACCTATATAAATTTTATCACAAGGCTACCTTTAACATTGATCAACTTAACCAAGATGAAATGTGTATGTATGTGAATAATATTTCAGTACAAGAAGCATCTCACAGCATAAAAATGTATTAGTTTGATAGGGTGCAAATCTAAAGGATGGATTATTGACATAAATTGGGCTGTACACTCCTACCAAGGTCTACAGTTCATCTTCTGTTCTATTATGTATTTGATACCATTTTGATACACAAATGTATTATGTATTTGGTACCTGAAGTAATGACTCATGATTTGATTTTATATAACTTTTTAATAGTTGTTTTAACAATTTAAGGTATATAAATATGAGATATTTTAATTTACATATATATTATTAGATTTAATAGTTTTACTATTTTAATTGAAAAATTTTCCTCGTAGTATTTTCTGTGCTATTATATACTGAAGACATTACATACTGTTTTAGAAAATGGAGAAATTAAGATTGTACTGACCTTGAAATTTCATCTTTAGAGGCTAGCTTTTATAGTTCTGGAATGAGATGTACAGAAGATTTATCCAGCTGTGCTATTGAAATTTCAACCTTCAAAATGAAATGTACTAACAATTTCATACATGTGTAAGAATATAATTTATATATTTACAAATATGCAATAGGCAACCTTAATGAAAAACCCTGTTAATTATAATCAAGTATTTATTGCATTTTCTTAGATTGTTCTCTATATTGGTAATAGGTACATTTTATTCAACTTCTTTTATTTGTCATTTTAAAGACAATATATTACTGTAGGGTAAGAGGGCCTTAAGTGTAATATATCTTTCAAACTAGCCTCAAATATTAATTCTTCCTATATCTTTCTATTACATGTTAAGACTAGAGGTGCTCATCACTACACTTGGTTCAATCTTCTAAACTGTTTGGGCTGCCATTTGGGAAGTAACAAAAGAAATATAGAAATTTGTAGAAAACTCATGATTCTTGAAAAAAAAAAAGTTAACTTATGCCCAGTAGATTTTCTCCCATCATAGTTTTAAATAATTTGATACTAATTGGAACCTTAAAGGCTACTGTGATCTGTGATCTCTGGCTTCACAGTGTACTAAAAAAGAAATATTGAACTGATTATATTTGGTTTTTATTTCAGTCAGTTGTAAGTGTTCTATCTTAAGTGATCATAAACTATTACATAGTTACACAGATATTAACTGGCACATCAGCTGTGTTTATCTGCCCAAGGTCTTCATAAGATAAAGCTTTAAAATTCTTTTTTAATCAGTACCCCCAGAGCTCGTGTCTCTAGCTGCATATATAGCAGAAGATGGCCTAGTCGGCCATTGTTGGGAAGAGAGGCCCCTTGGTCTTGCAAACTTTATATGCCCCATACAGGGGAAAGCCAGGGCCAAGAAGTGGGAGTGGGTGGGCAGGAGAGCAGGGTGGAGGAAGGTATAGGGGACATTCGGGATAGCATTTGAAATGTAAATGAAGAAAATACCTAATAAAATAATTAAAAAAGAAGAGTACACAACAGGTCTAAGGACAATCAAAAGATTATGATACCTCTGAAGTAGCACCAAACAATATTTATTAAGTTCAATTTTTTCAAACATTAACTCCACTACATTTATGTACATTTTTTAAATTGTGAATTTTAATAACGAGAAACTTGCTAATAATGCTGTCATATGTTTTCTTTTATTTTGCTAATACCATGACAATGAAAAAAATGTAGCCTTCAAAATTAGAAATTGCATTTTTAAAACAATATATGTATATGTAATATATACATGTACACGCAAATACATTCCTAAGTATAAAATACAAAAGTATATATTGCATATATTATGTACAAATACACATAATAATATAATAATATATTATATACATATATATACTACAAATAAATATATAAATAGAAGCAAAAATAATTCTTTTTTTTTTTTTTGGTTTTTTTGAGACAGGGTTTCTCTGTGTAGCCCTGGCTGTCCTCAAACTCAGAAATTCACCTGCCTCTGCCTTCCAAGTTGTAAGCATTTCTGACACTCTACCCACAATTTAGGAGTTAAAAGGCAGTTGATGGCTGCTTAATGGAGAGCCACTTATTTGTTTGTTTGTTTGTTTGTTTATGAGAGCATGGCTTGTCTGTTGGTGCCTTGTTTGGTTCCCCATTGGTTCCTTATACACACAGAAAAAGACATTGTATTTTACACCTATGAGGAGTGTGAAATAAACAGGATAAAAAAGAAAATGGGACCATGAGCAGGCAGAGCGCTGCAATAATTCATATAGATGTAAGCAAAGTTGATTTAAACTATGCCCATTGAAAACTTATTTGCATGAGAAAATCATCATTAGCAAATGTAAAATTAATTTCATTGGGTCCATTGATATCATTGGGAATAATTCAATAATCTCAATCTGTTGAGAATGTTTGGGCAAGTACAGATGGATGATTTTGATACAACCTTTCCTCCAGGACTCATTTCCAGGCATGTGCTGACCTCAACTGACTATCAAAAGCAGAGGCCCATGGAGAGAGCCCTACCCAGTAAAGTTGGCCACTTGGTTGCATTTTTAAAGTGTGAAGCTGATTTTTAAATTTAGTCAAAGTTTCCTTAGATGACTTCTTACTTGCAGTTAATTATGTGGGTATATCAAATATGCATTTTCTTTAAAAGCATATTACTGTTTTGTTTTTATCTACCAATGATTCTTGGTTAAAAGGTAGTAATAAAATGGTAATATATGTTTAGTTATATGAGAGAAAGTAATAGAGAAATTTTTGAGGTGTAAAATGAGATGCATAATTGCTTCTTAAAACACAGGAAAAGAAAACACAGAATGACGAGCCTATAGAATAAACCTTGACCACCTGTGGCCATCCTGCTCTGTCATTCTGGCTGGAAAAAATGATTTTCCTTTTGCTTATATTTTTCTCTCATGGACCAGAAGTATTTCTGGTAGGTATTGAAGCAGAGCCTCACTAGCATTTCATCTCTCAGCTGTGTCCTCAGGCCTCCATCAGTGTTTCTCAGGTTTTTCATGGGGTTGCAAGGTCGGACGTTTCATGAAGCATATCTTCCTAGCATGTTAACAGAGTGTGAAATGAAGAGTCTGAGAACAAACAGAAATCAGAGTCCATCCGTGATTCTCTTTATTTTTAGGTGTCACCAGTTGTGATTTCATTTAATTTCATAGATCCTTTAACACTGAATGAAGTGTGCCCAAGATTGGAGAGTACAGAGTGGATCCCCCCCCAAAAGATAGGAATATTCTTTGTAGATCAGGCACAAAGTTGTGGAAGAAGGAGATCTTCCTCCTCTTTCTGAGAATACCATGCTTTGGGGATTACCATTTTAGGGGGCCACTATGCTCTTATAAATATTTCCGGAAGTCTCATGTTAAAGGCTTGGCTACCAGTATGTGATATTACTGGAATGCCGTAGAAGCTTAAAAAGGTGTGGTGGCATGGGAAATCTTGTTAAACTATAGGTCCTGACCCTTTCTCTTATGCATTTGCTTTCCCTCCTTGAAGTAAATGATCTTCCTGGGACATATTCTTCCACCATGATGTACTTTGCCACCAAAGATCCAAAGCAGTTAGGCCAGTCATTATAGACCAAAACAACTAAAACCATGAAGCCTAACTAAACCGTTCCTCATTTTCCTCTGATGTACAACTGAAATTTGCTTAAGTACCAGAGGCTGAACAATGCCTGAGCCATAATATACGTGGACAAGGGTCAGCAGTTAACAGATGAGATTGAAGACTTGGGTCCTCCAAGCCCAAGGCATTTCATTTTTAGCTGATTCATTCACGCATTTGAAAACCATCAGTAATGGTCCGGTCAATATGATGGTCTCAAGACTTAGTAGAAACATTTAGAAGTTATTTGCTCGCCTGTTTCATGCCATGAGGTCATTATGCTCCTGGGTAATTCACTACCAATAGGTAGGCAAAAGTCAAGCTTATTTACATTGACTGTACTCTGAGCAATAGAGATACTAAGGATTTAGCTTTGTGAAGTACCACAAGTGATGGGTATGTGTGTGACATCTGCCAAAGCTGTGGCACTACAATGAAAGTAATACGTTCCCAAATTTCAGTTGTTCACATGGTCAAGGAATTTTCCATATTATTCATATTGTCCATCACTGGAGAAAGAATATTCAGTTGTATTTTGTTGGTGAGAAAACTTAGACTTGAAGTGGCTATGATATTGTGCAAGTTCAAGATATGTAATGTGAATAGGGGATGCTCAGACCTTGGAGTGTAGATCCAGGACATACCATCATGACCACATGACTTACCACCTTTAAGCTCCCCACCCTAAGTGGGAAATCTATTAAAGGTATCCTTGTGGATACCTAGAAGGAGGTCTGGGGAGGATTCAGTATTGATGGTGTCACGGAAGCCAGAGAGCTAGAACCAGCCAGTGACTTATTGCAATGAAAATGTAAAAGTGAAGATGTATGGATGGACAGAGGGGTGTAATGTGGGACACACTGGGACACCAGAGTTTCCATGGCAAGATGTTTTCTATGCTTTGTTTTGTGTGTGTGTGTGTGTGTGTGTGTGTGTGTGTGTGTGTGTGTATGTGTGTGTGTTTTCTGTTTGGTCAGGAGAGGTTGCAAGGGCAGATGTCAGGTATGCTGGGATAGGGAGATGAGTGGGACTGGGGTATATGATGTAAAACTCACAAATAATAAAAAGTTCAAAAAGGCATCTTGTGAGAAAATTTTCCTGCAGAGTATGATGTGCTTTAGAAATGATAAGCTATTGTATTAGATCAGACTTGTTGGAACTTTCTTTTAATGCAAAGATCACAATACAAACATTTTATTAATTCATAACATCTTATTATTTTATTAATTATTAATCATTTTATTAACTTAATTTATTATTATTTTATCTAATTTATTATTTTTTATTATTGTATTATTATTAAATAACAATTTATTAATTCATATATCATGAATTTTATTTATGGGCATTTCATTCTTCTGCCTAGCAGTTTAATTGTTGTTCTTTTAGTGGTCTAGCCTGCTGATTACATACTGGAAAAAAAAAAAACATCAGTATGGAAAGGTCCAGAATTAATCTCACCAAAAAAGGCTACTGATATCACAATTCTTGAGGCATAAAATGCCAAAAGACACTTGTGGCAGTTGGTGTTTTACAAGCCTACTCTGCCTCTCTCTGTCTGAACATCATGAAGGACAAAATCCCATGACTCATTAATAGCCTTTGCTAACAAAGGCTGATAGCAGCTCAAGTCACTGTAGCATGCCACGTCTCCAGCAGAGCACAGGAAACTCATTTGAGGGTCAAAAGTCCCTTCTCTTACTCTGTAACCCAACTTGTGACGAGCTTGGAAACCCATGCCTGTACTTCAGAGTAGAACTTGACATCCAGAGGGCAGATGTGTGTTTGACCAGTTGGAATGTTAAGTATACAGTTTGACACAAGTATACCTAAACAATCTTCACCTATGGAGATGCACTTATATTAGAATCTTCATTCTCAGAAGCCTTTTGTGTTCTCCTTAAAGTAGTATAGTACCAACACTATTTGACTTTGGTAGTTTTCATTTTTTTTCTACTATGAGGTGAGAAACTACTGAAATATATCCAGTGTAAAAGAATGTGTTTGAAGGGGGGTTGGGATAAAATTTGGTAGAGATTTCCACCTTGCTTAATTGTATATTTATTTCAATTACAACTTCCAGCACTTTATTCTGTCTTGCTGGTAAAAATATCTCCCTGATTAAACTGTAGAAATTTACTCTTATCAGTAACTTCTCTACATCTGTAAGGTCAGATTTTAACTTTTTGTGGTTTTGTTGTTGTTGCTTAAGTGAGACTGCCTTTATTAATAGTAACTGCTAATATTATTTTATTATGTGTGATGTTTTCATTATCTCTAAGATTTGCATTTTATTATACTATTGTAATTATATGTTTAAATGTATTTTTCACGTTCACTTTAACAAATTTGGTATTAAAAATTCTATTCAATCTCTTATTTTTATGGAGTCCATGGTAACAATGTATTGTCATTTTTCTCTTTTCAGGTATGAACACAAATATGTAAAAAGTATCTGACTAAGCCATATTTGCTTTAGTTTAATGGTAGTTATCATTGATTTTGTAGCACTTATGTTTCCAGCATTTGCTTGTTTGATGGAACCAGGAGAGCTCAGAATGTACATTGAAACTAGCATACTTTCTGGAGCAACTCATGTCTAGGTGGTATGCAGCCATCATCATTACAGTACTTTTAGGAATTTAAAGATGGGCAAGACTTCCTGGCTCTGGGTAATGTAAACATCGTTTACTGTGTAGACCATGTTATTCTTCTGGACAGCTCCAGGACCATGGACTATTGTTTCACTATACTACATGAGTCATATCCCACCACTGTAGGCATTGTGGGATTAGATAACTTGCCCCAGGATCAACTCACAGTATGTGCTAAGCTCAGATCTCACCAATGAAGTGCTAAAGTTTTAGGAAGAATTATATAAAACACCTAATGAGAAGTCATTTATTTTTTGATCTTTCATGGATCAGGAATTGTGCTGAGTATTCTTTGTGTGTTATCTCACTTAATCACCAATAAATCAATATAGAATATTGAGTATCTTGCCTAGTACTAAATATCAAGAAAGACTGTTTTTGAATTGAAGCATTGGCATGGTTTATAAAAGCAAGGATTTTGAATGATAGGTGACCATTTGTGTAGGGTAGTCTATCTTTGTCAACTTGGATGAAGCCGTGTGAAACTACTCTGACCAAGCAGGGAGAAGCCTGGAATGAGCAGATGTCACTGTTGGAACAAAGCAAAGAATGTGGTACCAGGAACTCATGATGAAGAGCCTAGAAAGAACAGGCTGGACAGAAGAAAATTAGTCTCGGGTGGGAAGTCCCTTGGGACTCCAGAGGGGTCAAATGTCCAGCAAGGAAGGGATACTGAATAATAGAAGGTGAGGTCTGGGGTCTTCACTCATAAGGAAGCATGAGTTCCTCTTTGATATTTTCTAAGATAGAAATGGAAAATGTAGGGATGCTCCACATGTATTCAATTTGTCTTTCTCAAGGCCATAGCCGAAGTCTTACAATCTGGGTTTGAATGATTATAAAGTTGTAGCTGTTTCCAGATGGGGCAATAGTGCTGGAATTAGCACAGACATAATAATTGATTAATGTGTTGCCAAATAAGTCTACCACCAAATTATGAATGAAAAGCTTTGAAACATGTCATGTATTTTAAAAGACTTTTCTAGACTTTTTTTTTTTTTCCAAAGTAAAATCTTAATAAGATCATCATCTTGATTTCACCACCAAATTTGAGAGCAACAGTTTCTGGAACAAACAAAACTTCTGGAAATAATTCTTGTTTGTACTTTCTCCTAACTATATGGCATCAAACACACAATTGAGTTTCCTTGAACCTCATTTTTAAAAATTCCGTGCAAAAGGATTATAATAATGAATCTTATGGAGAGATAAGTGGATTAAAAATACAATACATGTGTGGTGATTATTATCAGTCTGTCACTTCATGATCATGTATCATTAGGCAGCATCACACTGGGAACTTGTGTTCCTGTAGATTTATTTATGTGTTTGTTTATGTATTTATTTATGTTTTTATGTATATATCAGGTCGACAGACATCCACCTTTCGTGAAAATGAGAGTTGTCAGGAACTTAGAACCTTTTATTCAGAGATACCATCCTTATCAGTAATATGAATATATAAATTTACATTTCCATTAATAATGCACATATTAAATGCAGAACAAATGGGTCAGATGTGTTCTCAGAAGACTTGTAGATCAGTGTGAAGGACAACGGTGAACACTGTTTGTGTAGTAAAAATGTCATGATTATATGTAAATATTATGTAAGTACCAAGTAGGTACATTCTCTAAATAATGAGCTAAGTGGCTGGTTGATAGGTGATGTTGTCAGAAAAGTAATAATTTAGTTGAGTGTCGATAAATATGTAAGAGTCCACATAAAAAATTAGAGGCTAGGGGGGGTCTAAAAAAAAAAAAAATTAGAGGCTTCAGATGTTGCAGGCAGAGCTCCCTTTCCCTACTCCAAGCTTGAATATACACGGAACATGATAAATACTAGCAAATGTTAACTGTCTGGGATATAGGAAAGGTGGAAACTCAGGCCAGACTAGGAGGAACATTTGCTTTCCTTCACTGAGAGTCATAGTCATGTGATATGTATATATATATATATATATATATATATATATATATATATATATGACATTTTATAACACACACACACACACACACACACACACACACACACACACATAGTGAGATTAAGACAATCTTGAAATGTTAAATGGGAAAGTCAAATGAACAAAAGTGAAGTAGGCCCTTTTATGTTATACCTGAAAGGTGCTCAACACGAAGACTGACCATAGGTATGGATGATAAGTGGTGGAAGCAGACCTGAGAAATTTACAGAGCTTATCTGCAACTGAGTTTTGAAGGGAAACGGGAACCCATAGAAAGTGCATTACAAATCCATCTTTGACAAAGTAATGATACCTTGCTGTGTTTTGAATATGCAAAGTATATGTCTAGACTTCGTGGGGGAAAGAGGTGCTCATTAATTTCTGTGTATTAGCATAATTTCCAAAATTAAAATGTCATTTAGAGCAATAGTTTCTGTTAGTTAGAGTCCAGTGTTTACAGAAAAGGTAATTTCATGTATGAACATATAAATTACATTTTTTCTTTACTAAATTATTAAGATATGGCACATAATTGCTTTAACAAATAAAAAAGAATGTTTTGGGGTTATTTGCAGTTTATCAATTTCCTTCCTATTATACAAATTCCTACTCAGTACAAAGATACCAGGTGTTGTTATGATTAGTGGCTCTATCACGTAGCATATATTTCTGGCTTATAATTATTTATAAAAGGAATTCTTCATTTGTCTCCTGAGAAGGGTGGTGTGAATGAGAAGTAGCTCTGATCACAGGAAAATCCAGTCAAAATATTCTTAGATGGGACTTTTATTAGATTTTTCAAAGAGTATAATGACCAGTTAGTTATCAAGAATGATGATCTTCAAAGCTGAGCCGTTGAGAACACAATTGACATTCTTGAATTACAAAAATTCAAGGAATCCCAACAGTGTCAACTAACCTGGACCCCTTGGAGATCCCAGGGACTAAGCCACCAACAAAAGAGCATACATGAGTTGCTCAGAGGGCTGCTTCCTTATCTGGCTTCAGTGGGAGAGGATGCACTGAATCCTATAGAGACATGATGCCCCAGGGTTGAGGGATACCCAGGGATGGGGAATCCTCTCAGAGGAGAATGGGAGGGAGAGATAGGAGAATTCTGTGAGGGGGGACTAGGAAGGGGGTAACCTTTGGGATATAAATAAATAAAAGAGTAAATAAATAAATACTTTAAACTGGAAAAAAGATTAGAATTTTTTTTCGTCATTACAGCAGGTACTCCTCAGTGCCCTTTTGATTCTATTATTCTGCTTCTATCTCCAGGAGGTATATATGGCTGCCAATTTAAGATTATTGACCCTCTATAATAAGACTCATGGCAGTGCATTATCAATGACGATCTCTTGCTATGCAGAGCTTGGGCCTTCATGGAAAAGAGCCTTCATGCTTAAACATTTCCATCTGAGCCTTGTAGCACAGCAATAGCAATCAACTTAATACTGTAGCAAGAGAAATGGCAGACTGATAGTCTTGTAAAATTTGGGAAGCAAGGCTTCTTGGGTCTAAGGAATATAGGAATTCTATGGATTTTCAACTCCTTGTTTTATACATAGTCCTAGATTCTGGAGTTAGAATTAAGTCAGCTGCCAAAGAGAAATCTGGTAGATAAAATGAAAGTCCAAACAGGCAATAATTCGAAATTATTTTTTAAATAGTATATTTTTCACATACTTTCCAGGAATTATTTTTCACTGAAGAAATTATGTGATTTGCACGTGAACCATTCCCACTTTCCCAGCTTAGTAGTTAACAGAGGGTTGAGATAGTGTTTATTAGGCATTGGATTTAGGGTTTATGGCTTTGGTTCAGCCGAGATTTTATCACAATGCCTCTTAATAATAAGCTCTGGTCCATGAGAACTGAGTCAAATATCCAATGTAATTCAGAGATAATGAAGAACTCCTGAATATTTTGGAATATCTCAAGAGCGTTACTACTCTAATTGCTGGTTATTTAAGTAACAATTTGTTGATGAGTGCAAGTCCTGAAAAAACAACTTTGTATAAACCCAATAGAATTGTTTATTGAAATTCTAATTTCTGTGTCTGTGTATGTGTGTGCATTTCCCTTAATTTAGTATTGTCTTCATTACTTGAAAGAATATTTTCAGATAATTTGCCTGGTCAGCCTCGCCTCCTGACACCACATCTGTTTCTATTTCTTCCAAAACTCCAAGGTTTTGTGTTTCTGTAGAAACAGAGACGGTTTGCAATAGGACATTGTTTGTCTATACTCATGTAATATCCTTATAGCATTTTCTAGAAGTCAGTGTGGACTTCTTAATGGATATCAGTGCTTGTTGAACATCTGGTCTATGCATTGCAGTGGGTTACTTTCCAATAAAGTGAATTAGATATGTAATATAGGCCACATTTTTCAAGGCCAAGGCATAAAATCATCTATGCAAGAAGATTGCATGTCAGCTACTAATTAGCATAAGAAGGAAATGCCTAGATAGTTTAAGGGAGAGAATTTTAGATGAGAAGATATTATCACCATTGTAGAGAACATGACATAAGGCTCTATCTCTCACATGACTTAATAAACCTTGTTGTGATTGTAGTCTCTCCCAGTTTTGAGAATTTTCACTTTTCTCCATGTTCATTCAAAGAACCAGTGCTACTTAATATTAAAAGAATAAGTTGATATTTATTGCCCTCAGCCAAAGCATGAAAGGCATTGTCTGTTCAATGATATAGTGCAGTTTTGATTCTTTTCCTTTTTTCCTTTCTTTCTTTTTTTTTTTTGCCTTTATTCATAGTTACCATACCTTTTCAGATGAATTATTTACAAATGTTCTCATTACAGATCAGCATTATTATTGAGTATGTTTTGCAGAAGGTTGTAAAAATCAACCATTCTATGTATCTGTGTTGTCACATGTGGGTATTATTAGCCTCTGGTTATTAACCATTTAAAATTAAATTGAAATCTACAAGAACTATTAAACTACCCTGAGTCATAAATATGTGCTGCTCAAGGTAAGAAGATTTAATTTCTCTTTTCATATACACAGAAATGGAGATATTGAAACCTTTATATATTGAGATACATAGACTGTGTGTTTAAGATTTACTCTAGCCCTTCTTTGATTGAGTATGACTTCTAGGAAATTTGAAGTTATTTAGGTACCTCCTATCAAAATTTGGGGGAGAGCTATCTTGGATAGTGCTTTCAGAATGATTTTGAAAAAGTGCCTAAGCAGGGCACCAAGATTAAATTCCTGGGTCCATGTACAGAGAACAAATTCCAGACAGAGTTCTGGTGCTTCCAGCTCCTGCCATTCTCTGTTCTTTTCTGGATTGTGACTTTTAATCTGGCACCATGGAAATAATTCAAAATTGGATGGCTCAGACTTATCCCACATTAAATTCAGTTCTTTGCTGAGGGTGTGTGTGTGTTATAACATCAAATTTTATTAGTAACCATCACAGTGTCTTCCCAAGTCTTATCAGACAAAACAGTCCTCATCATTTGAATTCTTAATTTAGTTAAGAGAGGTTACATTTGTAATTACTGTAATTTGAAGCTTTCTTCAGTTGCCCCAGGCTAGTGCAAGCATCATTCAATCTGTGCTCTGCTAAGCGAAACAACTGAACATGTTGTGATTTATAAGGATACAACAAAGATGTTTTGCAAGGAAATTTCCAGCACAATGAAACAATTCAAGGCATGCCTGAAAATTAATCACTTTTAGTCATTTGGTCTGAATAGTTTCTACCACACCACTTAAAACAACTTAACTTAGTAATAAATGTAGTTTTTCTTATTACTTTAAAGTGAATATTGGATAAACTATTTCTAACTTAAATGCATAAGTTAACATTTGATGGCTAATTTTATTTTTTTTTACATTAGAATTAATAAGAATTGCTTGTTACTTAGCTTCAAACAATATGAGAATCGCCATAACCCCATATGCTAATTTTCACATAAACATATTTGTAAAAATAACACTGGTTATAAACAGCATTTTATATTGCAGATTTTAACTACTGTCCTTTTCTGGTAATGAAAAGCAACTTAGAATATTCTATATGTAAAAATAATGGATATAATTATCATGTGTTCATAATAGTTCTTCTAGGGATTACTTAGTAGAAAAGTTCTAAATAAAGGACATAAATATCTTATATCTTTTCTTTCTTGTAAGTTTTCAGAAAGGTTGCATTTTTGTTTTTTTATTTCTTTTAACATGGTAAAACTTGCTATTCCCTGCAATTTTCAAAGTTCTAAGTGAAGATTTGAAATACTATTTAGTTGAAATAAAATTTAATATTTTCTTCTTGTTGCAATTTCTCTTTCTCATGTTAGTAGGGAAATAAGAACTGTTGTTATATGAGTTTATTGCCAATTTATAATCCATTCTTATAGATAGCTTGTTCCAGGGTTCTTTTTGTTCAAGGTTGATGTTCTTAAGATAGGTTTGGCTTATACAGTGCACTCAGACATTTCAATCTTTCTTAGGGTATTATATCTTACTTTATCATAGATACCAGCATTTGATACTTTTCTGTAGCTGGAACTACAATAACTCACAAATATGACTTGATAGATTCATTGTGGGCCAGAATTTGGAAGATTTCAACCTATCATGGCAGGGAAGGTAAGGGAGGGTTCATGGCATCCCAAAAGTGTGGTAACAGGTGCTCTCATCACATGTAAGAAGAGCTCAGAGTGAGACTTCTCACATTTCACTCCTATGCACCTACTTGGGACAGTTAGGTTCTGATCACCCAAAGGCCTCATAGACTTCCAGGCTAGTGCCACAAGCTGAGGTTGTTACAGAAACAGTAGAACATATAGAAAAAAATCCTGTAGCTATTGTGTTAAAAGGTGAAATTTTTTGAATAATTTCTTAACCTCATTTTTAGGTATGTTTGCTTATTTTAATTAGAACATTTTTCTAATCTAGGTAGTGGCCTCTTAGTTCATGTCTGTGTATTTGCTAGGCAGTAAAAATTTGTTCCCACAAGGAAAAGTAATGAACATGAGACTCATTTGTTAATATCAACCAACTTAATGGACCCTTTGAGACTATTTAGTGGTATAGTACTAGAGGCAATTTATAAGTCATAGCAGTCAGAAATTACTCAAAGCTATTGTTGTGTACAGGTTCTAGAGTTTTAAATAGAACTATAATTTTAAAGTTAAGCAAGATATAAATATAGGCTATTGTTACTGATAGTTAATATTTATTGCTGTTCTGTTTGAATCATGTGCTTTAATTTCCCCATCCTTTTACAATAAAGGATGTCAGCTGAGAGCTACATGAATATGGGTGGGGCTGTTTACATGAAGTAGCATAGCCTTCTATCATATTGAAGGTATTTTCCTCTGGGAAATATTGTTAACAATGTTTAAGGAATCAATTTCAAAATTCTTTTTTTTTTTTTTTTGTATTTTCATTAGATATTTTCTTTATTTACTATTATTTTCTTTATTTACATTTCAAATGTTATCTCCTTTCCTAGTTCCACCCCCCCCCCCGAAAACTCCCTATCCCCCCCCGCCCCCCCACTTACCAATTCCTGGCCCTGGAATTCCCCTATACTGGGGCTTTAACCTACAAAGGACCATCTTCATTAAACTCTAAAAAATCTTTAATTTCTTTCTCTATTTCTTCCTTAACCAAGTTATCACTGAGTATAAAGTGTTGTTCAGCTTCCCTGTGTATGTGGGCCTTCTATTATTTATGTTGTTATTGAAGATCAGCCTTAGTCCATGGTGATATGATAGGATGCATGGAATAATTTCAATGTTCTTGTATCTGTTGAAACATGTTTTGTGACCAACTATATGTTCAATTTTGGAGAAGGTACCATGAGGTGTTGAGAAGAAGGTATATACTTTTGTTTTAGGATAAAATGTTCTGTAGATATCTGTTAAATCCACATGTTTCATAACGTGTGTTAGTTTCACTGTGTCTCTTTTTTAGTTTCTGTTTCCAGGATCTGTCCATTGATGAGAGTGGGGTCCTACTATTATGGTGTGTGGTACAATGTGAGCTTTGAGCTTTTGTAAAGTTTCCTTAATGAATGTGGATGTGTTTGTATTTGGAGCATAGATGTTCAGAATTGTGAGTTCATCTTGGTAGATGTTACCTTTCATGAGTATGAAGTGTCCCCGCTTGTCTTTTGTGATAACTTCAGGTTGAAAGTCTATTTCATTTGATATTAGAATGGCTACTCAAGCTTGTTTCTTGGGACCATTTGCTTGGAAAATTGTTTTCCACCCTTTTACTCTGAGGTACTGGCTGTCTTTTTCCCTGAGGTGTGTTTCCTGTATGCAGCAAAAGTTGGGTCCTGTTTATGTATATAGCCAGTCTATTAGTCTATGTTGTTTTATTAGGGAATTGAGTCCATTGTTATTAAGATATATTAAGTTAAAGTAATTGTTGCTTCCTGTTATTTTTGTTGTTAGAGTTGGGATTCTGTTCATGTGGCTGTCTTCTTTTAGATTTGTTGAAAGATTACGTTCTTGCTTTTTCTAGGGTGTAGTTTTCCTCCTTATTTTGGAGTTTTCCCTTTATTATCCTTTGAAGGGCTGAATTTATAGAAAGATATTGTGTAAATTTGGTTTTGTCATGGAATACTATGGTTTTTCCATCTATGGTAATTGAGAGTTTTGCTTGGTATAGTAGCCTAGGCTGGTATTTGTGTTCTCTTAGGGTCTGTATGACATCTGTTCAGGATCTTCTGCTTCTGGCTTTCATAGTCTCTGGTGAGAAGTCTGGTGTGATTATAATAGGTCTGCCTTTATATGTTACTTGACTTTTTNCCTTACTGCTTTTAATATTCTTTCATTGTTTAGTGCATTTGGTGTTTTTGATTATTATGTGACAGGAGTAATTTTTCTTTTGGTCCAAACTATTTGGAGTTCTGTAGGCTTCCTGTATGTTTATATTCATCTCTTTTTTTAGGTTAGGGAAGTTTTGTTCTCTAATTTTGTTGAGGTTATTTACTGGCTCTTTAATTTGAAAATCTTTATTCTCAAATATACCTAGTATCCTTAGGTTTGGTCTTCACATTGTGTTCTGGATTTACTGGATATTTTGGGTTAGGATATTCAGGATTTTGCATTTTCTTTGATTGTTGTGTCAATATTTTTGTTTTGTTTTTTTATGGAACCTTCTGCACCTGAAATTCCCTCTTCTATCTATTGTATTCTGTTGGTGTTCCTTCATCTATGACTCCTGATTTCTTTCCTAGGTTTTCTATCTCCAGAGTTGTCTCCCTTTGTGATTACTATATTGTTTCTACTTCCATTTTTAGATCCTGGATGGTTTTCTTCAATTCTTTCACTGTGGGAACTAAAGGGGTATAGGGGAAAGAGCAGGGAGGGAGGCTAGCCCTCATCTGGCCAGAGTTCCTCCTATGCTCTGGGTAGGTGTAAGCTGGAGGGCTGCCAGATGCTTTCCACTTGGCCCCAGATGGGCATCTAAGCCACTGACCCCACTTGATGGGGGGTGGTCAAGGGTCAGCCCCCAACCAGGGTGCCTGGGCAATAACCTGTAGCCCCTGGATTATGGGAGAGAGGGCTAAGAGACAAAGGTTCTTGCATAGGAGAGAGTAAGTACAGCAGGCCTTGATGAACAGAGACAGTCTATGGTTTTGAGTTTTATTGTAGAAAGGGAGGGGGAAAAGAGAGAAGGTGGAAAGAGAAAGACTGGCCATGGCCAAGAGGAGCGAAGGGGGGAAATGAGAGAGAGAAGAAAGGCTAGAGAGTAAGAAAGAGAGAGTAAGAGGGAGAGAGAATAAGAGAGTGATAGAAGAGATGAGAGGAGAGGACAAGTAAGAAGAGCATAAGAAGAGTAAGAGAGTGAGGTAGGGCCAAGCAGCCCCTCTTATGGTAGGCTGTTATCTTTACTGTTGCTAGGTAACTGGGAGGGGGTCTAGTCTGAAGGTCATTGTCTACATGACTGCTAGCCACACTTCTCCTGTGGAGGCTGTGGGGGCAGTAACTTCAAAAGGAGCTAGAGTTCCAGGAGACATGAAGGAACACCTACTATGCCATGTAGGTGAATTATCACCACCGGGTCCCAGGGTTTAGATCTCAGCTCGACAGAAGACCAGCCTGTCTGTGTATATAGCCCAATGCCCAACACTTCACCTGTTTGGTTGTATTTTCCTGTAATTCTTTAAGGGATTTTTGTGTTTCTTCTTTAAGGAAACTTAGAGAGTCACCTGAGAGAAAATGAGGATCTCCCCTGAGTCCCAGGGTGAGATACTTCAATTTAAAAGTTCTTAACTCTTTTTTAAAAATTTAGAAGTAAACTTTGTAATTTACAGATCAGACGGATTTCTTCCTGTGCATTAAAGAATAGTATCAAGAAATTTTTAGGCCACCATAGTTTTTTTTTTCTTAGATATTTCTTTATTTACTTTTGAAATGTTATCCCCTTTCCTGGTTTCCCCTCAGAAAACCCCCTGTCCCCTTCCCCTCCCCCTGCTCATCAACTGATCCACTCCTGCTTCCTGGTTCTGGCATTCCCCTACACTGGGACATAGAACCTTCACAGGACCAAGGGCTTCTCCTCCCATTGATGACTGACAAGGCCATCCTCTGCTACATATGAGGCAGGAGACATGGGTTGCTCCATGTGTTTTCTTTTGTTGGTGGTTTAGCCCCTGGGAGCTCTGGGGGTACTAGTTGAGAGTATCACAGGAACCATGGGTATGGTTCTTTTTTTAATTCTCTTGAGAGTAAGAGTATGGGATAGCAGAATGCACACTAAAAGTGTGCACTATAATGATCTTACTGGCATGTTTTCTCACAAGGATCCTGTGAGTATTTCTGCTAACATGTACAGAACAGGACACTGTTGCAGTCTTCCCCAGACTATGGCAGAGAAACTTAGACATTGCCATTTGACCAAAGTCTGTATTGCATTTTATGATTTCTACAAAATATCTTATTTTTACAAGAAAAAATTATTTCCAGTTGACTAATCAAAAAGCATGTATGTGCAAGTTTCACATTATTGCCTTGTGAGTCAAGCAGGAACAGGGGTGAATGACAGTGCCCTAGCGTGGTGGATCTCTTGACAACATCAGAAATTCATATTCAGGGATAGCACCTTTTATCCTAGACGAGCTCTTTCTTATTCACAAGTAGATGTTGGTCACTGGAGTGTGTTGTCCTGTTTCAAATACACCATTGTAGCTGTGTCTGAAGTAGAAGTAGGGGACTCAGGATAAACCAAGAGAAAGTCAAATTTCAGTAGTGGATTATAGAGTCTTGGTGGCTCCTAAACTCTTATGACCTTGTCAACACATGGGATACCACAGGTGGAACTGTGTATAGTAGGCCTATGTCTGGCGTAGGATGGAGATGGATATATGTTCAAAAAACAGTAAATTGCTTTATAATTAAATTGGTCAAACATGATTTGAACTTCACCACTAAAAATTAATGAATTGTCAGTTATACTATGTCACCAAATGAAGACAGGTAGTACTTAAGCAATATGAGGTTCCAACTTGAACTTTTGTTGTATTATACTCTAAGAGGGTAATGTTGGTATAAACAAAGAAAGAAATCAGAAATCAAGTGTTTAAGAATAGATAAGGTAAACAAATCACACATTTTTGCCATCTAAGAATTTATATGGTATTGAGTTATAAATGCCCTCACATCTTCTTAGATTCAGCATGTACTGATGGTTACCAGAAAGTCTATTGAGTTAAAATAGAGTGATATTTGGTATGCTTCAGTGGTGTTGTGATGAAAAACTTTAGTTAATTTTTTTGAGTAAGCTTCTCTTTTCTCTGTAAAACATATATAAAAATGGCAGTGCCTGGCCTGGTTATAAATACAAATATATATTTGTTGTGAAATGACCAGGAACGTAAAATGCAGCTGTAGTTACCTCATGTCTATGAATGCCCCTTGGAACCTGATACTGCCTGTTCAAAAATAAAGTAACCTATTATTACAGTAACCTATTATTGTTATTTAGTAACCTATTATTACTAAATGATGGTTTTTATATTAATGTTTATCCCACACCTTGTACTTGGAAGATGTGATTTTGTTAGACCAAAATAAAAATTGTAATCACTCTGCCTATACCAGAATACTTCAATAGAAGGATGATTCTGCTTTATGGTTGCCTTTTCCTATCCCCAAGATGTTTTAGATTATTCACTTGGCTTCACTCAAAGATGTAAGCTCAATAGTTTGCTGTGATCTCTACCAGACTTGCAATGCAGTCTACTAGAGGCCATATAGGTCACCAGCTTCAGAGATGTCATTGTGTATAATTAATAGAACATTTTTAAATGAAGGAAAAAAAATTAAGTATAGTTCCTTAGCTCAGTAGTTGGATTTTGAAGGAGGATTGATTGATTGATGGGTGGATACTTGGAGTTCATTGAGAATGTTTTGATTTGTAAATTAATGCCATCTCATGCTGGGGCTTCCCAGAGATCGTCAAGTGAAGATGGTAACCTTTGCAGCGACACCACAAAAATGATTAATTAATGTTCACCTCTAATGAGCTAATTAGGGATTTGGGGGCATTTTGTTACTTTTAATAGCTCATTTAATTACCTGAAGGGGGCTTTATATCCTCTCAAGAGTTATTTTAATGAGTTGGCCTTTGAGAATTAAAAAATCACTTAAAAAAAAAAAAAAAAACAGAGTATCTCAGTATTGGCAACCAACTACCTTGGCAAGGCATCCTCCAAAGAAGCAAGTCTTAGATACAGTCCCTGGCTGTAGATATTATAGTAAGGAGCAGTGACACAGGCACCACGCCCATGGTTCTTCCGCAATCCAGCACAGGTATTCAGAAGCCAGTGAGCTTTGAGAATGGTTTTTCTCCTTCCTTCCATCCTTGCCTTGAGGCTGTTTGTTCCCAGTTAAGAAAGTTATCTTTGGAGCTGAAGGGGGCTGCAACCCTACAGGTGCAACAACAATATGAACTAACCAGTACCCCCTGAGCTCCTGTCTCTAGCTGCTTATGCAGCAGAAGATGGCCTAATCGGCCATCACTGGGAAGAGAGGCCCCTTGGTCTTGCAAACTTTATATGACCCAGCACAGGGGAACATCAGGGCCAAGTAGTGGGAGTGGGTGGGTAGGGGAGCAGGGGCGGGGGGGTATAGGGAACTTTCGGGCTAGCATTTGAAATGTAGATAAAGAAAATATCTAATAAAAAATGGGAAAAAAAAAAGAAAGGTATCTTTGGGAGGGTAGCCAAAGGCGTCTTGTAGAAAAAGTTCAGCAATCAGGCTTATTCAGTGAGCCCGAACAGAGCTGTTTGGCTCCAGAGACCTTTGCTTGTTTTCTAAATAGAAAATATCACAGAAAATTGAAGTGGTGTAATATTAATAGAACAATGATCGGGTTCAAAGAATGGCCGAGTTGGAAGAATGCTCACCAAACAGGTGCCTCTTGTCTCAATAATGCTGCTGTACCCATGGTGATTCTCCTCTAACAGATGCGATACTGGTTACTTGCATGACGATATACACTTAAGATGGAGAAATATGTGTAAGATTCTGATATGGGTGAGAAGAATAAAAGGAATATGAGACACAGCTCCAAAGGATATTTTGCTGCTTAGCTTGATTTTTATAAAACAATAAAAGTAATGCCTTTCCAGTATTGCCTTCAATAATCAGATTTCCATACTAGAATCCAAATCATTTTCATTAAGAACAAATTATATTCATTTTGTTACATAGCTAAAGTGAAGCAGTCATATTGGCTTGATGGAAAACAACTTATACTCAAATATTTTTAAAATGCCATGGAATATGTTATAATTGAATCTTGTATCTATTGGAGAAAAGATATAGGAAAGAATATTGAATCAGAGTGCCCCCTATGGGATAACCTGCTGAGTTATAGGAATGAGAAACCAGAAGGCAAAATAAATATGCAAGAAGTAAAGGAAGACAAGCTAACAAATAAATATAGGCTCAGGATAAGCTAAGAAAGTTTGAACACACCAGTTGCATTTTGTAGTCAGCACACATGAGTGAGATGTACTTGGTAGCTTTTAATTAGGGAAGTAACATGATTAAAAAATATTGTATTTTAAATAAAAGTACAAATAATTCTGGAAATTTGGAAAGCTCTCAATAAACATGAACAAAATTGAAGGAAATATGCAGATGTTCTAATGTTGTTTTTAAGGAATTTGAAAGAGAGGTGACTACCAACCAGTATGAAGAACCAGCTGGATTTTTCTATACATATATACTAGCTACAAAACATTTCTAAATGTCTATCATGGAAAACCTGTCTCACTTTTAAATGAAGCTTTTTATCAGTGCTCTTTAATACTGTATTATTTTAGGTAAAATTGTTCCAGCTCAGTGCACGCATCTATTAGTGCTAAGTTGTGTTGGATAATGAAGCCCTGTTATTCCCACGGACCTGTGTTAGGTGGACCAGGGATTTTAATTAAATATTTGAATAGGTATCTCAGAACATACTCTCTAGAAAGCATCTGTCAGGGTTAATATTTTACATGTTAGCTATGCCTTTTTCAACCTTTAATTATAATATCCTAAGTCTTTATTCTTAGTTATTGCTGATAATTTCAAGGTGATACAGATAGAAATTATTTGATTATCCAAGTGACTGCACACACCAAATGAAATAAAAAGCAGTTTTACTGTGTATATGTGTTTTATAAGTCAGCATTGCTAATATGGTATGGTGTTTAAAAATATATTTATATTTTTCTCAAGAGAAATTGAAAAGGACCTGATGTCCTTTGGTTTTAAGTATCAATTCCCTAAAATGTATATAACTAATATAACTTCTTTAAATATTCTTATACTGAGTTATTTTGTGATGCTGGTGGTAGTGGTGGTGCTGTGTGTGTGTGTGTGTGTGTGTGT
>NC_034597.1:30476408-30478283 GCF_900095145.1 Mus pahari | reverse complement strand
GAGAGAGAGAGAGAGAGAGAGAGAGAGAGAGAGAGAGAGAGAGAGAGAGAGAACACACACATTGAGGTCAGAGGATAGCTTACAAGGAGTTGGTAATTATGGGTTCTAGGAATGCAGAGCTCAGGTCATTAAACCTGGTTGAAAATGCCTTTATCTGCTGAGCCTAACATCACTTCTTTAAAATAGCAGTGGTAATTCTCTAACACAAAATAAAATGACTTCTCATTGCCAGGTCCATTGATCTTTGTCTGTGTTCATCTGTGGACTTTCTTTGTCCTCACAATATTCTGCTTAAAATGTTTGAGGCCTATGTTAACTCACAACCTTGCCTTTTGGTTCCTCCAGCTGGACTTTGGTTTTCCTTGTAGATGAAACATTTCAAAAGAATGTGATTTGTTTTGAAATGACCAGGAACATAAAATGCAGCTGTAGTTACCTCATGTCTATGAATGCCCCTGGAACCTGATACTGCCTGTTCAAGCTCTATGGTATTGAAGTCACTGATTTGGAGAAGTGGATATCAGTATTGCACCAATGATCTATCTCCTCGAGCGTAAATGGATGAAATCCTCTCATTTGTGTTTCCATTTTATTATTATATATTTCCAACCACGTTTTAAAAAAAAAGAATAACAAATATATTCCATTAAGTACGATCCCATGACCTTATTGTTGTGTTGCTAAACTTGCAAAATAGATTATTCCAAGAGAAGTGATGATGGTGTCTAAGAAAAGTTATATTCTATTTTAAGAATATTACAGGGAATAGTGCTTCCTCCAAATACCACAGTCTGTGATGTTAGGAGCTTAGGACTTGTTTCTTGTTTGAGTTGTTGGTTAGTGAAGTCACAAAAAGTCCCCCACCCAACATTTGCACATATTTTCACTGCTTTTGTTCATCCACTAGAGCTTGATGGTAAAGGTCTTGCTGCTGAAGATACTACATACTAGACACATAGTAGGTGGACAGATCAATCTGGTACCAGCCTCAATTGTTTATTCCTATTAGCTGAGTTTCAAACTTCTGAAATATCTATACATGCTAACAAAGGAGAAAAGCTATGAACAGTCTTACACACTTATGAATTGTGTGAACTACCATAAAAATCTACCTGCTAAAATATGTTCACTGCTATAATATATATAATGGAAGCTATGGGGACAACTAACATTTCATTGGATGTATGTATCACCAAGAGAAACAAAAAGCATGCCTTTAACTGAGACAAAAACCTGGGGCTGTGTAAGTAATAGTTATAATCTTGGACCTAGTATTATTCTTCCACTTAATGAACATATTAGTCACCTCTGTTGTTACATTTTTTTACCCATAGTTTAGTGCATCCCTCAACTATTACCAGAAAAGCTTCTTTTTGTCAGAGCTGACACTACTTCAAAGACTCACAACCAGTCTATATTCAAATAAGACTCTGAGGCATGCTTAGCTCGAAAGAGAACATTGATATTATTTGAACCCCCAAACCATCCACAGATGAGGGATCACCATGGTAAAAGAAGCAGAATTAATGTTAACAACCATAGGGAGAGGCTGTATGTAATGAAACAGTATAAGCTGGCCATGACAGAACAATAATACACAGGTACTCATACCGGCTGGGATTGCAGATACAAAAATGAAGCCAGTAAAAATCCTAGGATAGATAGGGAAAGGTTCCAAATGCCCTACCCTTAACGGAGGAGCTATTGGAATTGATGTTGCTGGAATAGGTAATGCTGACTTCCTTTGGGATGGTATCACTAAGAGGCTCTGCATGTAGCTCCACACCTATGCATATGAGGGCATCAATAAGTGGACCTAGGATATTTATCAGAGAGGTGGACACACACACACACACACACACACACACACACACA
>NC_034597.1:30425191-30476353 GCF_900095145.1 Mus pahari | reverse complement strand
AGAGAGAGAGAGAGAGAGAGAGAGAGAGAGAGAGAGAGAGAGAGAGAGAGAGAGATTCACACATGTATATTTAGACAAAAACAGACACAGTGCAGTGAATTTGAAAATGAAAAGTTGTGAGTATGGGATAAGAAGGGAACAGAGGGAATGAATTTGATCCAAATATATAACTTCATGTAAGAATATTAAATACAATATATTAAAAATGCTATAGAAGATGTTGATGCTATCTAGAAAAGATGGCCTACAATATTTTAAATAGTAAAGGAGACTTTCCCCGTCAGGGTCCTTCCTGTTTCCTTTTTCACAGTGCTGATGCTGTTAGGGATTTGTTCCCACTGCAGTGCTATTTTTTAGACGTGGTGGAAATAACAGCTAGGTTTTCACTCTTCCCAAGAGTAGAAAATTCTCATTACAGATACTCAGAATCTTCAGTATTTGAAGGCCAAATTCCCAGCAGATTATAATAATGACAATTTAAGCAGAACTGAAACATGTTGAAATCATGCTTGACACAGGCAATTCTTTAGTTCTCGAAGGCTTCTATCATTACGGTTCTCATTTCAAGTAAGAAAAATAGGAGTTATTTAATGCACTTTAAGGATGATAACAGCACATTGTGCCTTAATTTTGATGTGTCTCTCATTGACAGTAAGAAGACAACACTGGCTGACAGTGGAGAATAAAATTTCAATCTTATTAACAGGATCATCTTTTATTCTCTGAGACCTAAGTCTCGCAGTTTATAGGACACGTGATACTTGTTAAAAATGCTCATATGTCCTTTCAATTTTCTCCTTCTGGAATCTCTGTTCAGTAATATATTGAAAGCAGACAAAATCCTGGATATCATACAGGTATACAGTGAGCTCATATAAAAATTTAATTTAAATTGTTTAGGAGGAAGCAGGAGCACAGAACAATTTCAAAGGAGGGGTTCAAAATTAAAACATACAAGTCTACAGATGCGAAATATTGACAATAATGTTGAATTAGAGGCAGATCTGACCTCTGTTTATCACACAAATAGATTATGGAAACACCCTTGGATAGAACACTGCATGTATGTGGGCAGAAAATATTTTTTTTTATAAATAACAAGTACTGATGACTTAAAGATGCTAAAAGAGCTAAAGAAGTACAGAATTCTAAAATAGCAAAGACAAAGTCAGATAACCCAGAAAGATGTTCCCTGCACAGTGCAGTTTTCCTTTGAGCAGGGTTTGCCATCCAGAACTTTGTCCCTTGTTACATAGCTCTCTAGGATGTGCCTGTGAAGAGACATGTATCTTCCAGTGTCCTCCTGATACCATCGAGTCATTTTCTAAGTATCTTATAATTAGCAACTGCCATTTTTTTACTCCAAGAGTTTTTAATTCCAAATCCCATATCTTTCTTTTTGAGCAATTGTGATAAGCAAGCCTTTGTTATCATCTACAATGCTCCAGTGATATGAGTCGGGGCCCTTTAACTTTCAAATTATCATGCAGTTAAGCTTTATATTTACCTGACCTTGCTATTATCATACCATTTATGTAATCTTACATGTCAACATTTATTTACATCTATTAAATATATACTTTTTTATTGCATAACTGCCAGTAAGTTCTAGAAAATCATAGGTAATTTAAAATTGTAGCAATTTATTTGTAAAAGTAGATAATCTTACATCAGGACAAGCAATGTTTTGTATGATTTATATATAATTTGAAGTGAATGGTCAGGGACTCTGAATTCTTTCTAGTATTTATGAAAATGCAGTAAAAGCACTGAAACAAAAGTCCTTTCCTATTATTTACCTTGTCTTATTTGTAGATCCCCTCTGTGGTTACACGAATATGCTTGGCACATAGGGAGTGGTACTATTAGGGGAAGTGGCCTTGTTGGAGGAAGTGTGTCACTGTGGGGCTAGATTTTAGAGGTATCCTTCCATGCTTAGGCTCTACCCATTGTGGAAGAGAGCTTTCTCCTAGCTGACTGAGCATGCCAGTCTGTTCCTGGCTTCTTTTGGATCAATATGTAGAACTCTCTGCTCCTCCAGCACAATGTCTTCCTCCACAGTGCAGTGCTTCCCACCATCATGACAATGAACTGAACCTCTATATCTGTAAGCCATTCCCAATTAAATGTTTTCCTTTATAAGAGTTGCCTTGGTCATGGTGTCTCTTTACAGCAGTGGAAACTCTAAGACATAATCTTAACTGAATCAGTAAGTCTGGAGTTAGTCATGGAAATTGTACCCATTATGACTATTATTTAAAGTACTATACATTTCATATATGCATATGAAATATTGTGAGATCCCTCTAGCATATCAGCATCCTTATTTAAATGTAGGTTTTTCAAAGTAGAAGGAGTGCATTAAAACCCTCAAAACCACACAGCAAAGAGTATATAGGGTGCCTTCTAATGAACTGTAACTACTACTTCTGGACTCCATGGTCTCCAGCACACGCACACGCACACGCACACGCACACACACACACACACACACACACACACACAAATACGTGTGTGCACACAGACACAATGAAATGTAAATTTAAAAAGCTCTAGTTTAACAAACACTGTTCATGGTTCTGAATACAGCCTGATCTCCCTATAATGGGTTTAATATCCTCTATCTAAATTCTCTAGTGTTTAAGTCTAATTTGGATTCTTTTTGGAATTCACTTGTGCTCACTGTCCCAGTGAGTGGGGACCCACTTTCTTTTGACCCCACTCTATCTCTGTATTCCCCAAAGCTGTAAGAAAGAAATGAACAGATGTGTAACAATGCCTGTGATATTCAAGACAACATAGTAATACATGGATTTATTTTAACTCCATATGATTTTAGGCTACAAGACAGATAGATAAAAATTTGTACCTCATCACTTCCTTGCTTTAATTTTTCTCTTCTTTTCAGGGTATTTATTCCTTCTGAGCATCTTTGTACATGCCTTAAAAAAGTAAAAAAAAAAAATTCTTATTGCTTAATTTTAGCTTTGCTGCTATGCTAAATTGTAGCCTAAGCATCTCATTAAAATCAATTCAGGGTCTGAATTTTTACTTTCATTAATATGGTTACATTAAAACTTTCTGAAAATACTTCAGCATGAGTAATCCTGCCAATTTATATATTTATTATGAATTGTGGGAAATCCATTGTCCGTCTAGTTAAGGGATATATAAGACTAACCATGGTGGTGCATACCTGCTCATAGAGGTAAAAATTCCATGAGATTAAATGTAGCTTTGGCTGTGTTTGAGTTTAAGGTCAAATTATATGGTGAGACTCTATGCTAAAATGCAACCATTACCACTACCATCTCCATCATTACCAACACCAACACCATAATAACAGCGATTGTAAGCACAAAACGGTAAATGAAGGTGGGAAGCAAAAGCAGACGTTTACCCCCCAGTGTGACCTCTGGGTTCATATGTAGATTGGAGTGTGGGCAGAGTTATGTTTTCAGTACACTGATGATGCTTCCATAGTATAAACCTTAACTGACAAATAAATTAACTGACAATTGTTCTTGTATATACTACAAGCCACAGTCAGAAGACTTATTAGATTGATTGACCTGATTTTTCCTACATAAAAATTGAGTTCTTCCAGTATTTAATATTAAGTCCATGTATGCCTGACATGATGTCTGTGCCACTGCACATATAGTGTTGTAATACATGATACCATGGACTATATATTGTCTCTGCTCTTGAGTAGAGAGGGAATTTATGCTCATCACCTTTGATTTTAAGTATTAGAACAACTAGCAAAAATGTAGCTTTGAGGGACTTGCACCCTCTCACCAAGAAATAGGAGACATAGCAAGACAAGGAAAAACTGCATAGATTAGATCACAGCTGTGCCTCATTAGATAAACCCTACCATCATTCAAAGGATGCTATTAGGAAAAGGGGGAAGCATTAAACATGTAGTGTTCCTGCTAAGGATCAAATAATCTCTTGTCTTTCCTAATTCTAGTCTCGCCTAATATTCCTTACATCTTACAGAGCACATATGATTATCTCCATTTTACAGATAATGAAGTTAGCCTTAGAAGACCAACCCCCTATTGCAAAGGGGCTAAGCTTACCCTGTATGAGTCACATGTCTAGATTGTATTATATATGCCATTCAAATTGAGACATGCCTTTTTTTAAGCTGGGGAAGTGCTGTAAGATCTAGCATTTGAATTCAGCACAGTGTTGTGCTCTACAAGAACTAGTTATAGATAAATGTAGAATTATTTTTAACAATAAGAACTTTAAGTCTATGTTCAAGCCCTTCTCCAAGTGGTTTTACTTTTTTAATAACAAAAACCTGTCCTCTGTTTCTTCCATTTTAATAGTTGTAGTTTATAATCTTAGTTTACATAAAAAGCCACTAGCTTTATAGCAATACATGGTCACTACTTTATCCTCCAGTTCTTGGGAGAGGCATGCAGTAACATGACCAAAGCTAGCCTTGCTGTCAAGGGGATCAAACTATTAACAAGCTGTTTGTGAATCAGTTCAACTTGAATTAGTTTATATGAACACTGATTCTTTTCTGTTTATGCTACTGACTTCACTTACTTTGAACTCCAAGATGACACTACCACCATTTCAAGCAGAATATAGTTTAGTCACGAGCATCCTTCCAAGTAGATCGCAGTGCATAAGGAGTCTCTCTGTCTTGTTTAGAAGCCCCTGTGTGGAATCAGGCTGCCTGGCAGGCCTTTAATGTACTCCACAAAACTTGGACTGGGTCCAGTACTGCCAGACAGCCCCTTGGCAAGCACACTGGCCAAACAGTCATGGCACAGAGATGCTCTGTACTTTCACTGGGCACCATGCCCAGCATCATCTGGAGAGAGCAAGGAGCTCTGCAGATCGATTATGGTCTCCTTGACACTAGGGCCACAGGAAAGCTACAGTCCTAGGATTCTCATTCTTTCTGGTGGAGGAGTCATTCTACAAAAAAAAAAAAAAAAAAAAAAAAAAAAATCATAGGAAGAACTTACCCTCTGCCTGTCCCATGTCAGGAAAAATCTTTCTTTGTTCAAATTATCTAGGTTTCAAGGACTTACTTCAGATTCTTTCTCATAAGCTCATGGTTGCTTCTAGACAAGTGCAGTACCAGATGACATTATGTGGAAGGATTGTTTAGACCTGCCCTGAGTCCTTACAGAGCACTGAATTTTGATTCCTTTTTCCTTTACTTAGAAAATCAGCAGCAGCTCCTTTAGGAGAAAAAAAATGCTAGTTAGTTGAAAATCTGAAAAAGTTGATTTTGATATGTTAGCTATCATGTACCTTGTTACACTTAATATCATGACCTTATTTTATAGTGGAATGGCGATAAACTAAATTTCTATGAAATAATATCAACCCAGTATATTCAGAGTTCTGTACTTTCTATGTTCAGGTTCTGTCTTAACATCTACATGGAATTGACTTGTGAATGTCTCACTACTCCATATATAAAATTGATATGGTGACTAAGCTTGACTGTCAATCAGATGTATCTTAGAAGAAACAATCCCAGTTGAGGACCTGTCTCCATCAATCTGGAGCCATGTATGTGGGGCATTTAATTATTGTTAACCTATAGTACCTGTAGATGGTACTATCATTACTGAAAATGTGAGACTGGGTTGTATGAGACCACTAGCTGAGCACAGATAGAGAGATGGAGCAAGCCAATACACAGCATTCTTCCATGCTACTGCTGTAGTTACTGCCTTCAGATTCCTCCTCTAGTCCATACTTAACTTTCCTCAGTGAGAAACTATTACCTGGCGGTATAAGACAAATCAACTCTTTCCTCTCAATGTTGATTTTGGTCATGGTGTTTAACACAAAATCAAAGAATACACTAGAGTACTTAGGTATGCTTATGTCTCTCATATAAAATGGTGTATAGAATATGCATATAACCTGTGTGCATTTTCCCATATGCTTTGAATCTTTTCTAAAGTCCTTATAATACCTTGTAGAATGTAAGTGTTTTCTAAATAGCTGTTATGTTGTATTATTGAGGGAATAAAAACAACAAAATAGCTTGTACTTGCTCAACATAAATGCAGTTTTTTTTAAAAATTTTTTTTTACTGCACAGTTGGTTGAATCTGCAGATGCAGAGCCCACAGGTATAGAGAGTAGATTGTACTTATATCTGTGTAATTTCTTTTTTTTTTTGGCAAGAATATATGATTATATTGAAGCAATTTATCTTTTCTTTTGTCCCTGACATGTATGAATAAAATCTGAACAAAGTCTGTCTTTTAGAAAAAACTATAACTAAGTAGTGTGCTATTTTTTTTTGGGGGGGGCTGTAGATTTATTCATCTGTGGTTGGATGATTGGTGTGATTACAAGCAATATTTTCTTTTTTTATTTTTTGTTTGTTTGTTTTTTTTATTTTCTTTCTTTACACTGTGTAAATTCTTTTAAAGTGCACAAGCTGAGCTCCATTCATAACTGATTTTTAAGCTCATCATTTTTCTGAGTTATTTTACAGTGTCCATCAATAAGTCCACACAGTCCCATTAAACATCATGATATTTTTCCCAAGCCTTAGCAAAACTCACGGATTTATTTTAACCTTTAAGTTTGTGTTGTCTCGTCTCCCGTTTTCAGAACTGTTAAGTTTGACCTTAAGGTGTCTGGAGCAGTTGTATAACTCAATAGAATTGGACCTGTGCATAAACAAACACGAAGTCTCTGTCCCAGACTCCTGTTTTCTAGAAGCAATGACCTTTGTCTCGTTTCTCCTAAGCAACATCCAAGTATTCATTTGTTAGCTTATAGAGGGGTTCTTTGTGGAGTTAATCTGACTCTCACTGACAGCTCCATGTGCTGTGTTGAGGGAATTTCTTGTCTGATGTCTAGCTGTGGCTAATAATTCACTCATCTGCCCTCATTTGCTTTGGAAACCCCACCTACTGTCTTTTGTTTGTTTTCTCCATTTCATCTTGCTACTTAATCTAAATTTCTCTTCTACTTCTCCCACCAATCAACATTTTTCTTTTTATAGGTACACTCCCTTCTGCTCCTCCTTCATAGTCCTCTGGTCTAGCAGGAATGACAAAGGCCTGATAGATTTACCTCAAAGTAGCTTTACACTTAGGTCCCACTGATCTGTGAGGAACTTGCTAAGCAATTGGTGGCTAGTTTTATATCTACTAAAGAGAAGCTAGAGTCATCTGAGAAGAAGGAGCCTCGATTGAGAACATGCCCCCATATAATCTGGCTGTAGACAAGCCTGAAGGAAATGACACCAGTTAGTGTTTGATGTGTGCGGGTCTACAACATTGTGGGTGGTACCTCACTGGTGGTTGTGAATGCTATAAGAAAGCAGGCTGGAAAAAAAAAAAAACCATAGAGCGGCAGTAGCACTCCTCTCTATTGTCTTCGCATCACTAAACACTTTTAGGTTCCTGCCTTGAGTCCCTGCGCTGACTTCCTTCTGTGAGGTACCATGATGGGAAAGTACAAGCAAAACAAACCCTTTTCACTTCAACTTGCTTTTTGGGTTTTGGTTTTTATCACAGCAACAGAAACTCTGATTAAGATACAGCCCCTTGGAAATGCTACACATATTTCCCTTTAAAATATCAATTACTCCTGTTTTCCAACAAAACAATTTCCTTAGTCTCAAAATGCATACAGGTTATTCTATAATGTGCTGTTCATCTAAACATTTTGGGAAAATTTTCACTAGTTATGTTGTTCAACCAAACTCCTATCCAACCTTACTAATTTGTGAGTGTTCATTGGTCCTGCCAATGGCCCAAAACAGCAGGGAAGAATGGTATGACATAATCAAACTTCCACTAGAGAGTAATGGCTTATTTGGCTGAACAACATTCTTTGTAAAGATTAACTAGTAATAATTTCTTGTAATTGAAGTGACTGTTAACAACAAAATCTTATCCCAGAATCAGGAATTATTCACTTATCAAGTGGATGCTAAATAATTGTGGGTGGAATTCACAGTCCCACATCAGGAATCAAGTTAAATATTTTGGAAGTGACAAAGAGTTATAGCTACAGCTCTGGAGGCTGTGGTATTTTATAACTTCAATAGCAAGCTAGGGTAGTAGCTACTGAAAGTGATCTTGTTTTCTGAGGCATGATATTTTCATCTTTATTCATTTGGAAACTCAGAATGTTGTAGGACCATTATTATCTTGAATTAATGTCATTGATCTTTTCCAAGTGTCAATCAAGTTGTCTAAGCTGGAGTCAGAAGTTCTTGTAATAGAATTCCCCTTAGTTTATGCAGAAAAATATTCCCAAATGAAGAGGAAACCTTTATGACAATAGGAAAACACCAAGCGCCTGCCCCCATCCCCCCTTTTTATTTTTGGCTCACCTCCAAGGCTTCTATTTTTCTTCCTCTGTCACCTAAGTATTGTGGCCAGGATTACTTCAAGTTTCACAATCTCCAACGGGAAGTTTGGAAGCAAACATTCACCAACTCTTCCCCTATTGCATGAATATTGTGTGGTAAACTAGACACAAATTTTTGGAAGTAAGTGCTTCTAAAGTAGACCAGTGAAATTACAAAGTACCATCTAGCAAGCACCTAGGCATGTGTATGCTAAGACACTCAAACTTTTTTACTGTCTCCACTAGACAGATAAATGTTGATACATTTTTAAGTGGAAATGTTGGTGTGCCAAAAATATTTTTTTCACTTCAACTTCTTTCAGTACATTTTAAGGTACACCAAACTCTGAAATAAATTCATGTTTTCCCACAGGAATTACCTCATTTTCTTTCAGTGATCTATATGCAACATAGTATTCAATGTTTCCTAGTGTACTTATCAGCAGACGTAGAGGCAAATATATACATGTTGACATTTGCACCTGTGTAATATGCCACACACATTCAGTTTTGTTGACTGTTTTCCTTTTTATTTCTTTGTACTGAATTTTGACCTAGTTAAAAATCTCTTGGCTAACACTCAGGTTGTCTGAGAAGAGTCTCCTTTTCAAAACCATGTTCCACTGGTGCATTCCTGCCTAAGCACAAGTAGAGGAGGGGACAGGGTAGTCAATGGAAGTTCAGAGGCAGGAGCTAGAGTAAGGCCATTGAGGGCTGTAACATAGGTACATGCAGAATGTTGAGCAGTTTTTCACCCTTAGACACCAGGGGATATCAAAGGAGACAGCCAATCCAAGTTCAGCCAGATCAAAGCCTGTATCCTGTTCCCATACAAACATACTTCTGTTATAAAAAGAAAATGAAAAATTTGTAATTGTTCTCTTCATGCCCCAATGTGTCTTAGGTGGAATGTATTTTAGTGACAGTGGATGGTCATGCAAATAACTGTTCTTGTGAAGATGTTCTAAGAGACCCATTTTCTTTAGAATTGCTCAGTAATGAATAAGTTGTTTGAAAACTCAGTAGGATGATGTATTACATATAATCAGTGGTGACTCACTAACTTTTGGGAAAACAAATGCCATCCTTTGAGGGAATACTGCTTTCTGCCAGTGTGGTGTACCACAAGTAATTAGTCAGTTTATTTGCAAATAACCTCATTCTTGACATCCATGTCTATCATAAAAATTTAGAAGTTTATACATTTTCTGTTATCATAGAATCATTCTTACTTTTGGATATATTTTACATATTATTTATATGTATATGTGTTTTCTGTGTATGGGAAAGTAGGTGGCAGAGGAAGACACTGGCTATCTTCTATTTTCATCCCACCTTATTTGCTGAAATAGTAAATTTTGTAAATTTAAATCATATATGAGCTTTAGAGATTTGCCTGTGTCTGTCCTCCAGTGCTGGGTCATAGTACATGCAGCCATGCCCAGATTTTATATGGGTACTGGCAACTTTAACTCAGATTCTCTCACTTATCCTGAATACTCTTGTCCATGAAGCCATCTCATTAGTCCACTTTTTGATGCATTAATGGAATCCTTGTCACTAGAAGAAGACCAGGCTTGTGGGGTATATGCATCTGTAGAATAAGTTATTTTCATGAGTCTTAACTTCTCTCTGTTAGTAACTTAACCCACTGTCAGTTCTAGAGCTGTCTGTGAGTTAACAACTTCAGCAGGGACTTTTTTCTTTGGTAAGGGAAAAGTAGCTAATATTATACGTATATCCTGTTGCAGTTGCCTTTTTCTTTCCTGTAAATCTGCCTCATCTCTTGGATCTGGCTCTAAAACTAATTGCTTGTATTCTGCACCAGATCACCTTTTGGAGATACCCATGAACATGCTCTCTCATCTGTGGGCTACAGCTGCTTGAAAACACATCCCTATTGCTTCTTGGCCTTTTGGCTAAGATCAAGTGTGAAAACACATCCCTACTCTCAAAAACAAAGGGGAGTTTTTACTTTAGTCTCTTGTTACATTCCTCAAAACACCAGTATGTGGCTAACATGTCACGAATTGCCCTTGGATAGGCAGAAACATATATAGCAAAGGCAGAGTTCCTTCTATTCATCCTCACGTTTCTCATTCTCTCCTTCTTATATTGTCTTTGAATACAAGATAGTTCTTTGATCTAGGGATTCATTAAATTACAATATATGGTAACCTTCCCAACAGTAACACTAGAACTGAGGATTTTCTCTTCCAACTTTATTTTATAGTCAAGAAAACCATCTCAGGAATGAAGTGGCTTGATTAAATTACAAAGTATCAGAAATTATACTGGAAACCTAAAAGTATACACATTTTTTAAAATTTTAATCTTTTTTTTACATTCCATATTTTATTCCACTGCCTTTTCCACACCCTCTGACTGTTCCACATCCCAAACCTCCCCCCCCCCCACTCCTGTCTCCACTTGAATGTCCTACTCCCACCCCACCTGATGTTTAAATTCCCTGGGGCCTCCAGGCTCTTGAGGGTTAGGTGCATCATCTCTGAATGAACACAGACCCAGCAGTCCTCTACTGTATATGTGTTGAGGGCCTCATATCAGCTGGTGTGTTCTACCTGTTTGGTGGTACAGTGTTTGAGAGATCTCAGGGTTCCAGATTAATTGAGACTGTTACAGGATCTCCCTTTTCCTCAGCTTCTTTCAGCCTTCCCTAATTCAACAACAAGGTTTAGCTGCTTCTGCCATTGGCTGGGTGCAAATACCTGCATCTGACTCTTTCAGCTGCTTATTGGGTCTTTTGGAGGGAAGTCATGATAGATCCCTTTTTGTGAGTGCTCCATAGCCTCAGTAATAGTATCAGGCCTTGAGACCTCCCCTTGAGCTGGATCCCACTTTAGGCCTGTCCCCGGACCTTCTTTTACTCAGGCTCCTCTCCATTTCCAACCCTGTAATTCTTTCAGACAAGATCAATTATGGGTCAGAGTTGTGACTGTGGAATGGAAACCTCATCCCTCACCTGATGTCCTGTCATCCTGCTGGAGATGGGCTCTTTAAGTCCCCCCCCCCACTGTTGGGCACTTCATCTTCGATCCCTCCTTTTGAGTCCTGAGACTCTCTCACCTCCCAGGTCTCTGGTGCATTCCAGATGTTTCCCCCAACCTCCTACCTCAGGAGGTTGCCTGATTTCCACTCCTTCTGCTGGCCCTCAGGGCTTCAGTCCTTTTCACCTACCCAATAACAGATAAGGTTCCCCTATCCCCCCCCCCTTTCTCCATACCTGGTCTAGTTTTCCTCCCAGGCTCCTCCCTCCCTTCCCACTTGTGATAGCTTTCTTCTGTCTCCCAAGTGAGACTAAGGCATCCTCACAAGGGTACTTCAGCTTGTTGACCTTTCTGAGTTCTGTGTACTATATCTTGGGTATTCTGTACTTTTTTTTCACTAATATCCACTTATTATTATTGAGTCATACCATACATATCCTTTTGGGTCTGAGTTACCTCCCTCAGGATTATATTTTCTAGGTCCATCCATTTGCTGATAACACTTACGATGTTCTAGTTCTTAATAGCTGAGTAGTATTCCATTGTGTAAATAAACCACATTTTCTGTGTCTATTCTTCTGCCATGGGACATCTAGATTGTTTCCAGCTTCTGGCTGTCACAAATAAAGCCCTTGTGGCATGGTGGAGCATCTTTTGAGAATATTCCCAAGAGTGGTATAGATGGGTCTTCTGGTAGATCTATTTCCAAATTTCTGAGGAAACTCCAAATTGATTTCCAGAGTGTCTGTACCAGTTTGCAATCCCACAGGCAATGGAGGAGTGTTCCTCTTTCTCAACCTCCTCTTCAGCATGTGTTGTCACCTGAGCTTTTGATCTTATTCATTTTAATTGGTGTAGAATGGAATCGCAGTGTCTTTTTGATTTGCATTTCTCTTATCACTAAGGACTTTGAAAATTTCTTAAGGTGCTTCTCAGACATTCAAGTCTCCTCCGTTGTGAAATATCCATTTAGTTCTATACCCCATTTTTGATTGGGTTGTTTGGTTTTTGGGTGATTAACTTCTTGATTTGTTTATATATTTTGGATATTAACCCTATATTGGATGTGGGGTTAGTGTAAATCAGCAGCCTTCCTTTATACAAATGAAAAACAGGCTGAGAAAGAAATTAGGAAACAACTCCCTTCACAATAGCCACAAATAATATCAAATATCTTGGGGGTAACTCTAACCAAACAAGTGAAAGACCTGTATGCCAACAACTTCAAGTCTCTCAAGAAAGATATCAAAGATCTAAGATAATGGAGAGATCTACCATGATCACAGATTGGCAGAATTAATATCGTACAAGTGGCCATCCTAACAAAGCCAACGTATAGATTCAATGCAATCCACATAAAAAATCTCAACATAATTCATCAAAGACATGGAAAGAGCAATTCTCAAACTCATCTGATTAGGCAAAAAACCCAGATGAGTGAAAACAATTCTTAACAATAAAAGGACAGCTGGGGAAATCACCATCCCTGACCTCAAGCTTTACTATAGAGCAATAGTGATAAAAACTGCACGGTATTGGTGCAGAGACAGACCATGTTGATCAATGGAATAGAATTGAAGGCCCAGAAACAAAGCAACACACTTAGAGTCACATGGTATTTAACAAAGATGCAAAAATATACAATGAATAAAAGGAAGCATCTTCAATAGAAGCTGCTGGTCTAACTGCCTGTCTGTATGTAGAAGAATGAAAATAGACCCATATTTGTCACCTTGCACAAAGTTCAAGTCCAAGTGAATCAAGTACCTCAACATAAAACCAGATACACTAAATCTAACAGAATAAAAAGTGGAAAAGATCCTTGAACTCATTGGCACAGGGGAAATTTCCTAAACAGAATTCCAATGGCTCATGCTGTAAGGTCAAGAATTGATAGATGGGATTTCATGTTACTAGAAAGCTTCTGTAAGGCAAAGGTCATAGTCAATCAGACAAATTGGCAACTTACAGATTGGGAAGAAGTCTTCACTAACCCCACATCCAATAAAGGATTTTTAAAAAATTAGTTAATTTTATTTTATGTGCATGATTTTTCTGCCTACATGTATATTGCATACAATATTTGTGCCTGGTTCTCTCTTAGGTCAGTGGAAGGTGTCAGATACCCCATAAGTACAGTTACAAACAGTTGTGTGCCAACACACAGATGCTGGGAACTAAGCTCAGGTCCTCTGTACAGTGAAAAATTTTCTTAATCACTGAGAAAAAATTTCAGACCCTATTCTGAGGATATTTTACTTTGAAGGAGATTAGTCAAGGTGACAAGCCAGGGATAGATGGAAGATATATATATTGCCTGCCCCAAATAATATCAATTTAAGGGAATATGTAGATATTGTATATATAAGGGTTAAAATATAAACACATGGATGAATTATTTTGAAGGAAATGTATTTATTTTAATAAAAATATTTTGAATATGATACTTATTGTCATTGCTTTCATTTCTACCTGGAAGTGAAAAATAGAAAGTAGAATTCTAAAGGTAGAATTATATTTATTGCTAGTTTCAATTTTAACACATATTCATGAAGTTCAGCAGACTTTCATATTACCAGTTCAGAAGACTTGAGTGCAAAATTGAAAACACATAAGTAAAATTAAAGTTTTAAAGAGTTATATTCAGTGGGTATAACTTAGTGGCCAAGAAGCTCTGGGTTTGTTTCCCAGCACTGCAAACAAATATCACAAAACCCACAACATTATATTTGAGCAAGGTACAGCATAGAATAAAAAAACCTAAAAATTGTAAATTCTTGAGGTTTCCATTTTCTCCACTATTTACTGTTCCTATTCTTAAATTTAATGGGTGCCTCTGTGAGAGAGGGTGTGATTGTAAATATAGATGAAACCTAGATGTCAGTAGGAAACTGACTTGTGATTGTCCTTGCAGGATGTTCTGTTATGGTGGGGAATACATTAGCATCTTTAATGTGTGGGAACCTTAACTCTCATTTCCAAATGATAAATGCTAACAAATTTTCAGCTACTATTTTATTAGCCTGTTTAAAGTATATGGGTAAGACATTTCTCATGATAATTTTGTCATTTGCTTTTTTATTTGTTGGTAATATCAAGGGATAGTGAATTCCAGCTCAAAATATTTTGATTAGAATTATAAGTAGAATATTTCAAATAAGAATTACATAATAGAATACAAGCTTTCATGCAAACATGGTATTTGTGAAATATTTTATTAAAAGATTTTCCTCTTTGAGAACATAAATTTTGCTATTTATTTTATTCTATGATGTAATTGTTAGATATATAGATAGTTTGTTGCTTGCTTATTTAAAATGTGTGAGAATCTCTGGAATTCTCAGTGGTCTCCAGGAAATAAATGATGTCATTAAAATAACATTAGGACTCTGAGATTTTCAAACCCAGAATTATTAACAGAAAGAAGCATAGCAGAATATCTTAATGATTCTTTTAATGCTTAATTCAAGTGTTGTATGATGCTTCTTCTGGAAAATTTTACACTCTGTTGATTGTACCTAAGGGAGAAGAAATAAAATAAGCAAACCTGGTTTCTAAAATTGTGTGTTTTCTTAAATTTAAATGTTTCTATTTCTTATCTTATTCAAATATTATTCAACCCAGAGTGAAATCTCTAAGGAAATGAAAGATGATGGCGTGTTTGTGCTTTGGATAGAGCAGACTCATAAAAAACATGCATTAGTCGTAAATATCTTTATCTTCAGGGCTATCCTTTTGGGTTAGAAGAACAAACTGCTATTCTTACCTCATAGTAACCATCCTTCTTCACATGGTTAATTTTGTTTAATTCCTCTTAGAATATGGCATATCTGTATGTAACGTTTGCAAAGTTGCAAATAGCATGCAGTTAAACCACATTTGAATCCTTGGAATTATAAGATGGCATGCTCTTCCTTTGATTTATGAAACATTTTGAATTACAAATTCTTATAACCGTATATTTAAAAATTAGAATAAAGCTAGAGGTGCTGAAAATTGATATACCTTCTTATGGATTCTTTATATAGTATATCAAACATGTTGTATATTGTATTTAAGGTTGTTCAGCTTAGGAAAGTGTTTTTGTCAAGACAAGTTTTGTTAATTGCTTCTATTTTAAGATTTCTGCTTATGTCTCAGTTCTTTAAAGTGTTGTATGCCTCAATGTCATCATTTCTAAGAGATCCCTTTATCATATTACCCAGTGGGATTTTCCTTTTTCAGTTTCTCAGTTGTTTGCATGTTCTCTGTATCAAACTTTATAATTCACTAAACAAAGTCTATCCTTTAATGTATCCAATGGGTTTTTTCTGTTGTTTGCATTATGATTTATAGAACTCCCTCTGTTTATATCATGAGTGTATGATGTTTGTGTGTGTGTGTGTGTGTGTGTGTGTGTGTGTGTGTGTATGTGCACGTGTGTGCATGCACATGCACATGAAAGGTGGATTCCAAATAATTTTCCAAAGACCATTATTCAGCCTTTAAACCACTTTTAGTTTTCATGTGTTATTCCATGTATATTCAGATGACATTCTCATATCCATTCTAAGCCCCCATGGTTTCCAAGACAGAACGTCTTTGAGAAGTCACATAGCCCTTTCTCCATCCACAAGAGTATTGATTGGATTACTTTCCCAAACCAGTAGCTAAATGTTAGGTGGGTTTGAGAAGCCATTGCACAGTCCAAAACCTCCAAGATTCCACTGATCATTATGACCATGCTGGTTCAAGATGTTTGTTTTTCTTAAACCATCTGGACACCAGACATCCTAAAATCCTTAAAATTCAAAACATAAGTGTAGTAATCAGAGTTCCCAGAAAGTCTACTAGTTCTTTTTCCCTAATAAGTCCACACACTATTAATCTATAGAAATGATTATTTGTAAAATGAAATGTTTTCCCTCTTTCTCTAAAATCCAGTATCTTTCAACACCCCAAGACATATTTGTTAGTAACATGACAGTCTTCCTTTCCAGTACTTTCATTAGAGATACGAGTTGTGTCTGAATGTGAAAATATGAATGTCATTGATAGGGCTAAAGCAGCTTTTGGGGTTGCCTCATGATGATCAGACACTGGATTGTTCGGGTAAGTTCTTGGACAGGATGTCCTTAGTCACTCTAGCACCATGCCTCAGAAAATTCTTGTCATCCTAGATAATAGTTTTATTATGTCAACACCTAGTAAATATTCTTAACAAATGCTGCCTGGGGCAATGTCTGATCAGATGAATGGACGAGGAAATGGATTAATGGGTCATTTATGGATCATTTGGTGTGGGGTTTGTATTTCTGTTATACAAGAAAGATAAGAACAAGATGACAGAAAGACATTCTGATATCTTGACTTGACACATAGGATCTACAACACAGATTAAGGCTGTAAAATTTTTCTCTCTGCCTTCATAAACAATGGTAACAATCTGCCACCTTACCACCAAGGCACCATATGAACCACCAAGGCTCGGATGGTTGCTTCCTTCTCTTGTTGCTTTCTCTGTTCTCTTCCCACTTCTCTCCATCAGATTGTTCCTGGTGTGTTTCCTGTAAATCCAGGATTCCTCCTGATTAATTCTCTTCTCTGCTCTCCTTAATGCTAGCTCCAATCCTTTCCTTAGCCACTGAACCATTCCTTGATATTACTATTCAGCTCGTTCAAATAGACACATGGTTCTTTAAATTTGTCACCAGTATTTTTCGGGAATTACAAGGAAGTTTAGGCTACGATCAATTTGAGACCTATTAGTGGCAGTAAAATGAGTAAAGCAGTATATCCTGAGTCCTTCAAATTTATATTTATCTGTTCCCATCTACCCTCAGCCATTTTAACACAGATGTAAGTTTTATTACCAGAAACTATACATAGTAATTGATTTTTAGCTTCCTATTTCAGAAGCAACCAATCAAAGGATATTAATTTTTAAGAGGCCACTCAATCAAACAGTGCATGCTTCCCTCATGGTGGTTAGGTGAGCTGGGGGCAGGGAGTGGGTTTGTCTAAAGAAGCCAGAGGCCCAGCTCCAGTTTATTCCTCCTACCCTTGGTGGGGATCCACTCCTCATAAGAGGTCTTCGAGGAGTTTATTCCAAAATAACCAAGTTCTTCATTGTCTACAAGTGCTGGGTGATGCTGCAAAGTTGATTTCTTTCCTTCCTGGTGCTGAGAAAGGATCTCTTTACAGCTCAGCATCATCCCAGATGCTCAGCTTATGTTTGAAAAGCTGTCTCTTGACAATTTCTGATCCCAGGCCTTATTCCTGAGCCAGTGTGGATAAACATGGAATCAGTATTTACTCGAAAATGGTAACTTAGTTTGCAAATCGAAACTGCCAATTTTATTTTTAATTGTATTTTTTTTTCATTTCTAATTTTTCATTGTTTTTTTTTAAAATACTATTTGCTTATAAAGCAATCAGTTTCAGCATTAGGGTTTTCAAAAATGTTTTATTTTGGATGATTCTCTTCCTCACTCTCTGTTACATTTTCTCCTTGCTGGCTGTACTACCTCACTGTCACCATCTTGTCTTTTCACTTTTCTCTCCTGTCTTCCATACAGCACTCCATGAAAGCCTTCTTTCTAGTTTCATAGACCTCTCTCTAGTTTCCTGACTTATTCATACCTTCTCCCATTTAGACTCCTGTATCTAACAATTAGAGCCTCAGTTTAGATCTATCTATCTATCTATCTATCTATCTATCTATCTATCTATCTATCTATCTATCTATAGTTTTGTCTTTCTGAGCTTGGGTACTATTTCTTAAAATTGTGTTTATCAGATGTGTCCATTTTCTTGCAATGTCCTTCCTCAATAGTTCTTTGTGGCTGAGTAAAATTCCATCGTAAATAGTACCATTTCATTATCCATTCATCTTGTTGATAAACATCTCGCTGATTCCATTCTTGCTGTTCTTAGTAGAATGGGCATGAACATGGTTTTACAAGGGTATTTGGAGTAGAATGTGGAGCTGCCCATTGCAATCCCTTTTAAAAGAGGAAAGAAATGGAATATTCCTATTTTGAATTAAATAATTATATATACATTTGACCTCTGTTTATTCTTAATGAGGATCATTAAGTTGGAAGTGTGTCATGCATATTGCTACTAGATATGATAATTGAACTCTATGTGAGCCCATCTTCCTGGGTGCTATTGACTTAGGACCACTAACTCAACATAAGCTTCTCACTTACATTGGGCATATTGATGTCCCTTGACCAATGTCTTCTGTGACCTCTACAAGTAGTCTGCTCTACTCTGGTTAGATTCTGTTATTTCTGAAGCACATTATTTCTCTACCTTTTTTTCATGCTTTTTATTTTTCTATTTATTTCCAAAGTAATGATTTTATTTATATAGTACAATCATAAATGATTCCACTTTCTCTTTGTTTTGTTTTTTTTTTTTTTTTTCATTTTTTGTTTTGTTTTGGTTTTGGTTTTTCAAGACAGGGTTTCACCCTGGCCTCCTGGAACTCACTTTGTACACCAGGTTGGCCTTGAACTCAGAAATCTGCCTGCTGCTGCCTCCCAAGTACTGGGATTAAAGGCGTGTGCCACCATGCCCAGCTTCTTTCATTTTTTATGTTTTCTTTTTTTTTCTTTGCTTTGATGTTTTCCTTATTTACATTTCAAATGTTTTCCCCTTTCCAGGTCTCCCCTTCAGAAATNCCCTATCCCATCCCTCCTCCCCCTGCCTCTATGAGAGTGCTCCCCCACCCACCCACTCCCATTCTGCTCTGGCATTCCCCTACACTGGGCCATTGAACACCCTCAGGCCCAAGGGCCTCTCCTCCCATTGATGTCCAACAAGGCCATCTGCCACATATGTGGACAGTGCCATGGGTCACTCCATGTGTATTCTTTGGTTGGTGATCCAGTCCTTGGGAGTTCAAGGAGGTAAAAAGGAAGATATTAAAACAGAAACTGAGAAAATTAAATAATATCATCAGATCCTACAACAAAAGACTATACTCAATAAAACTGGATACTTTGGATGAAATGGACAATTTTCTAGACAGATACCAAATATCAACGTTAAATCACGATCATCAGATGTATCATGTAAACAGTCCCATAACCCCTAAAGAAATAGAAGCAGTTATCCAAAGAAAAGAAAAAAACAGAACAAAACAAAACAAAACAAAGCAACAACAAAAACAACAACAACAACAACTAAACCAAAAATCAAAAAAAAAAAAAAAACCCAAAAAGCAAAACCAGGACCAGATGGGTTTAGTGCAGAATTCTATCAGACCTTCAAGAAACACCTAATGCCAATGCTCTTCAAACTATTACTCAAAATAGAAACAGAAGGAACACTGCCCAATTCGTTTTATGAAGCCACAATTACGCTGATACCAATACCACACAAAGACCCAATAAAGAAAAAGAACTTCAGACCACTTTCCTTTATGGATAACAATGCAAAAATATTCAATAATATAATTCTTGCCAACAAAATCCAAGAACACATCAAATGATCATTCACCAGAATCAAGTAGGCTTCATCACAAAGATGTGGGGATGGTTCAATATACAGAAATCCATCAATGTAATCCACTATATAAAGAAACTCAAAGAAAAAAAAACACATAATCATTTCTATTTCTCTATTTTTATGATAACATTCAAGCTTGGACATCTACCCAGAGTAGTCTTATTTTCTGCTCAATATGGATTCCTGTACTTTGAGCATTTAAAATAGATCTGTAGAAGATTGATGGTACTCAGTTTCTTCTTTCAACTCTGAAGAGTTTTCTTGCATAATTTTCTTTTTTTCTACATCTATTTTAGTGTCTCATGCAAATGACACTTATAAATAAAAGAGATAGCCTAAGCTGTTACCTGTATATTTGTTTTCTCACTTCTCTTTTCCTCACTAGGTTCTACTAGAAGTTATCAAATATATCTTTGTGTTACCACTTGAGTTTCTTTGTAATTCATTCAATGACTGGGATTCATCATTCAGTGTGTCAAGAGTTCAGATAATCTACCAAAGATGCCACATGCTGGGACTGTCATTATAACATAGAACCATCATTTTCAAAAGTGACTTTGAACACTTTAAACTATTATGTAATAAAACTTATACAATTGTCCACTATAATCAATGTATAGTTATAGTTCTTCACAACTGACGTACATGTATTTTCATTTAAAATAATATCCTTGTTTCCAATGTTACAAATCAACACATTTTGTTGTGTTTAAGTAAGAAAAACATACTCATTGTCATGTCTCACTGGTAATGTAAAATTTTCTCTTGGGTGACATAGGTCTCTGTAAAGAGAGAAAGAAAACAAGTTGAATGAGTTTTCTCCTCAGAGCTTGGGAAAGTGAAGGTAGGTGATGGTAAAAAGTGTTTAGCAAAATCTCTGTCCTGAATTTTGAAAAGTCACCAATTAAGTGATAACCTTTTTAGGTGTATATTAAGTAAGAAAATGTATTTTTACGTGATGATTGTTTGACCCTTTAGGTGATTACAAACCAAATGTATAACTTAACTCTACTTCAATCTGAATGACTGTGCTTATTCATATCAATGTTGTATTTCTTCTGTGATCTAGATAATATATAGAGAATATTTTTTCTTTTTAAAATATGTGTTATTGTATTTTAATTATGTGTATGTATGTATGAATTTATATGTGCATAATACTTGTGTATATGTGTACTTGTGTGGGCCAGAAGTATTTGTTGTACCTCCTGGAACTGGAATTATAGGTGTTCATGAGCTAATATTGGTTAGTGGGTGCTGGTTCTTTTCCAGAACATCTAGAACTCTTAACTGTAGATTCATCTCTCTCTGTCCCAGGACTGTTTTTGAACTGAAGTTAGAAACTAGGATGTTGTACCCAGTAGGCAAGCATTCTATAACTTAGCTATGCTCACAATTCAGCTACCTGTTCTTTCTTTCTTTCTTTCTTTCTTTCTTTCTTTCTTTCTTTCTTTCTTTCTTTCTTTCTTTCTTTCTTTCTTTCTTTCTTCNTTTCTTTCTTTCTTTCTTTCTTTCTTCCTTTCTTTCTTCCTTTCTTCCTTCCTTTCTTTCTTCCTTCCTTTCTCCCTTTCTTTCTTTCTTTCTTTCTTTCTTTCTTTCTTTCTTTCTTTCTTTCTTTCTTTCTTTCTTTCATTCTTTCTTTTTAATTGGTGTGGTGGGGGTCTTGCTCAGTTTTCCAGGTTGGCCTTTAATATACTCTATAACTCAGAGGCAAACTTTGAACTTTGATCCATAAGCTTTCATTCTGAGCAACTAGAATTGCAAGTAGGACCACTAGGTACCACTACATTTCTGAATTTAAAAAAAAATAGTGATTCCAATTCAGTCACTGAAAATGACTGATAGAATTTTTACTGTCTTTCATGAGTTGTATATAATTAAGGCCATTCTCAGAAGTGCTTATAATGAATATCCAATTGCCATATTATAACTGAAATTAAATAAATTTATTTTTCTACTAACTACATGAACCCAGAGATCAAACCTTTGCTTTTGTTTTCCTGAAAATATCTCAACTTGACCAATATCAGCAATCTTCTTTGCAATAACCGAATACTGAATTTTCCTGAGGAGTCTACAAAGATTCCAGTTGTATCTGGGTATGTCAAGGCCAAAATAAAAGTATAATTTCGGTCACATTTTTGTCAGTATGTACTATGCTATTCTAAGTTTATTTTAGTGTTTATTATTAAGATAGATATCATGACATACTATGTACAGGTAAGATATGGGAGAAAAATGAAAAGAGAATTGTCAACACTTACAACAAGGATACAAATATGATTCTCACTCAATAATAGTAGCTGGAGCTACTGGTGACACTGTGCACATACTTTAAAAGTATAAACAGGAAGCAACAGCTTTCTCAAATGGTCTGCCGATGAAAACTATGGACAATGAAAGATACTTATGTAAGGAAAATTAAAATTGACCACAGGAAATGGCTTCCATATGTTTCTTAAAGTAAATCTGTTTCTATTATAGAATATTAATTACAATTACCCAAGAAAATATGGTGTGAGAATTCTAAAATGAACTAATTTGATAAAGGTGATGTGACTTGCATTGTTGATGTATTTAACACTTTCTTCCCTCGCTTCCATCTCTCCATTTACTTATTAAACAAATACTTTTTGAGCATCTTAGTGTTTGGTAGATTAAGAATCCTGGGAATTAGCATACTGCTTGGGCTGAAGTACTTAAGCTGATACTTTAATAATTCAACGTAATGAGCTGGGCGTGGTGGCACACGCCTTTAATCCCAGCACTCAGACGGCAGAGGCAGGCAGATTTCTGAGTTTGACGAGGCCAGGCTGGTCTACAGAGTGAGTTCCAGGACAGCCAGGGCTATACAAAAAAAAAAAAAAAAATCAACATAATGAAAATACAGCTTTATTCAAAGGAATTCCATATTGTGTGTTTCTTATTGACAGGATGATTAAAACTGATGAGAAGAGTGTATGGTTAAGGAGGAGATGTCCCGATCCACAGAACATCTCAGAGATCCAGGCTGAGGGCACTCCTGAAGTCTCTTTTGTCTCAAATTCCAGCAGAAAGTAAGAAGTAGAGAGACAGTGGGGGAGAAATTATTTCCTTCTAAAGTAATTGTTCCCATATACCATTGAAAGTATCTGAGATGATACTGTAGGCATATATACATAGATGATAGATGCTATCAAAAGTATCCTCCTTCTCAGCAACGTCCTATACATTAAAAGGAGTGCAAAGCTTTTATTATTTTTTCAAGTTTTTTCATATTTTTTTTTTTATGAATGGTGGATGACTGAGGAAAACTGAACAAAATGTTTCCTTTTGAGGAGTTGTTTGTAGTTGGAGGAGACTGACAATAACAATTTGACATAATAATTAGAATAAGCATTATGATTGTAGGAGATACATATGAAAATATACAAATTTGAACACTAGATAGAATGGGAGGTGTCCAGTCTAAACTGATGGTTTGGAAATGAATGTCTCACGGTGAAGAAGGCATTTTACCATTATCTGGATAAGGTGGATATAAGAACTGCATGTTATCTCAGGGGAGGGCCTGTAAAAACCACATGGGAAGCCTGCTGAGTAGAGATGTGCTTGGAATGGTGGAGAATAATCAGGTCCTCGTAGAAGAGGAAGAAAGCAAGCAACAGAGGTGATAGTGTGTCAGATGTGGAGAGTGATCTGGCTTGCTCTCTCGGGAGCCTATGAGTGCATGAAGAACTTAGATTTTACTGTGAGGTATAGGGGAAGTCATTAGAGGGATTTTAGCAGAGGAATGAAAGGTTTTGATTTATGTTCTAAAAGGATCACTCTAGCAGTAGAGCTTAAAATAGACTGTGGTGAAATAGGACAGAAGCAGGGAGACCGTTAAAAAGCTTTTTTCAGTAATTGAGGTGAGAAACCATAGCAGCTTAGACATGAGATAGTAAGAAGTATCAGTTCCTGGGCATAATTAGAAGGAAGAGTCACCAGAATTGGCAGATGGAGAGGCAAGAGGTATGCGAGAAGAGGGCAGTCAAGGGTGAGGCCAAGCTTTGAAGCGGCAAAGACTGATTAAAAGAATAGATTTTCCATTATTTGACACAAGCAAGGCAGTAGTGGGACCTCAGTTAGATGTGAGTAGAGCCTGTTGTGATTTTGATTTGGGATGACTTTAACATCTAAGAAGAAATCCACAGGGCTAGCATAAGGTAGATAAGGAATAAATGTAAACTTGAGCCCCTGACCTGGTACTCAAATGAGTGAGGAGACAAGGTGCTGAAGTCCCAGCCTTTGAGCCTCTGAGCCTTTGGAAATCTAGTAATTAAGATGGTGGGAATATACGTACTTGCCAGATAATAAGAATGGAAAGACAGGGTAGTAAAAACAAGGCAGGAGACTCTGGTGTCCAAAAGAGTGTTATCCAGAAGGAACAAGTGAGCCCCAGTGTCAGTTACTGAAAATTGGTCTGATAGAATATGACCTGAAGATTGTCTACACACTGAGCTGTGGAGAATCTGAAATGGAGAGACCTTCAGTTACCTTGACAAGCAATTTAAGAACAGTGATGGACAGGAAAACTCTGGCGGCAATGGCCACATCTGAGGGGTTTTTTTTTTTTTTTTTCCCCTTTAAAGCAAAGAAATAGGGTGTGAATTGGGACAGGATGTAAAGACAAAAAAGGCCAATTTTGCATTCGGTAAGTGAGGAAAGGAGTGACATTCATGAAGAGACTAGCAGTGACTTCTATAATGTTATAAAGAGAAGGGAGTTGTTGAAGTCTCATGGAAACCTTCAAGTAGAAGGTTTCAAGAGGAAGGAATTTTGGACAGCTCAGGCTGAGTGGGGTAGGGATATGCAAAGTGGATTTGTAGGAGGTGCTTTGGTTTGTCCCTTCACATCATGAGAAAAATGAAAGCATTCAGAACAAGGAGGGAAAGGTAGATACTTACCACTTCGTAGAATGACGATTGAAGGGGAAAGAGAAATTGTGTGAGGGAGCTCCCTTATTTCATCCCGTTCTATTACTAGTGTGGCTGTGGCCAGGGTGTGTGTGGAAGAACATGCTCAGCAAGATGGACATTTTATGTTGCTCAGTCAAACAGCATAAGAAGTAGTTAAGAGAATTTAATATACTAGCCAGTCAAAATTAAACAAACATATCACAGTGGGAATGATGACATCAGAAGCTGAAGTCAGGGATTATGATGGCTGAAAGATTTCTATATTTGTAGAAGTTTGACCATCATATTCTTAAGAAGGATAGAATGAGAACTCTGGGGTTGATATATTTAAAGACTAGAGTCCGTGAAACTAAGAGGATTCAGTGATTTTAGCTGTTTCAAATGGAAAGTTTTAGAAATAACAATGGAAATGGGTGGCTAAGGATGGCTGCAGAACAAAACTTTTGGGAGAAAGAAAAAACCAAGAATGAAGGGGCTGAGGTCTGAAGACTACCCTCCAACTCATTTAAATCCTGAGCATTTTGACATGAGCCGTGCTGGATAAGACGGAGCAAGGAACTAAAAATCTCAGCGCGTTGACCTTCTGTCTCAGATTTTGCAAATGTCTTGTTTAAAAGCCCCTTCTCAACAGTCTAGTTGAAGTTACCTTTGAATTATTGTTCAAATGGAAGTGTTTCCATTTTGACCTCATTTTTCAAAGATGCTTTTATAGCATAGAATTCTTGAAAGATAATTATTTTCTCTTAGTGTTTTGGCATCACTGTTCCATGGCCCTCTGACTTTCATGTTTGCTATTGAGAAAGCAATAGTCTCATTGTTGTTTAAAATGAATAATGTTATTACAATACAGTCATTTTTTCTAAATTATATTCCTTTGTGATCCATAGTTTTGTAGGATTTGTCACGTTATAAATTTTCACGTTCATAATTTCCTGACTTTGAGCATTGATGCATTTATTCCTTACTTTTACTCAATGTTTAACAATTTCATAATATATCTAATGTAGTTTAGCATATCAGTCCAAATTACCCTGTTCTTTTACCTTTCTACTGCTGTTGAAATCATTTTTCTTCTCAGAGCATTCTCCGCATACATTTCTTTCTTATTTGTGCATGTGTGTTTCCCACTGAGTGTAGAGTTATTTTATTTGAGCATGGCTATACAGTTATTACTGAAGCACAAACTCCTCACCAGAGACTGTACCACTTTCTGCTATACTGAGAAACTCTATGAGCAATGTATGCTTCCAAGTAGTCACCTTTGCCTTCCTGCCTATGATCTATTTGTGCTCTCATCCTTTCATGTTTAATCATAATATTGACTTTAATAATCATTCCTTAAATTGTACTCTCTTTTCTATTACTGTGGGCATTTAAACTATATTACCAGAATTGGTCTCAATTTTATTTTTGTTTTTAATTTTCCAATTTGATTTTCAGCCTTGCCTAATAAATTCTTTAAAATTATTTTATTTTAAAGAATATATTTTTGTTTATAAGAATATGTTTAGATTACTGTATAAATTATTTTATCTAGTCATTTTGTTCATTGTCTAGTATCCATGGTCAGTTTCGTCCAAGTCTTCTCATTTAAGTTAGCAATCATTTTAATCAGTTCAATAAGCATATTAGGCAAGCAAATTCACAACCTCTTATCACAATCTCAATATTTGCAGTTACTGGAAGAGTCTGATGATGCAGTGTAATGCATTTTGCTTGTACTTGCTCATAACAGATAATTTCTTCGCTCAGGAAATGATTTCTGATGTTATGAGTTCATATTTCCTTAATATCTTGTCACTTGTTTATACTGGGGTAATTTCAGGACAAATATAAGTGGTCTGTATAGAAGTTTTTCATGAGTTTCTTAGAGGATGGATAACTCGCAGCTTCCTTCAGTCTTTCTAATTTTCCATTGTGTTTTGGGGAAGAAGCCTCATGCACATTCCCAAGTTCAGTTTTCAGCCATGAGTGTAAGCTGCTATTCTAATATTCAAGAGGATGAACTCAAGCATGAAAACATTTTCATCATTTATCTTCTCCCTGTGGGTAGGAATTCTGGTTGTTATCCACAAATCAACCATTTGATAGGGAACATTTTAATTAGTATTATAAATAATAATTTCAGGAAGACATTAATTTTATTGACTATCATCTGATTATCAATTCTGTTTTCATTTTAGCCTAGTGAATATGTATCATAACCAAACAATTATAATAATTTCTTTTTGTTTACATTTGTTTTCTTTTATTATTAGACATTTTCTTTATTTACATTTCAAATTTTATCCCCTTTCCTGCATTCTCCGAACCCCCATCCCATCACCCCTCCCCCTGCTCACTCACCCATTTGTTTATCATTTGTAATATATTCAATAAATAAATCAATAACAACCCTTCATAAATCCATTGGTATGTTGTGTAGCATCCTTGTTGGAGATAATTTCCAGAGTAGATATATTTCACCCTCTGTTTAAGGAGATTGTTCTAAGAGTCTTCTGGCTACCCAACCCAGCACTTACTCCATCAAGTGTTCTAGTGACCTTTCTGTTGTTATGATAAAATGTGCTGACAAAAAGTATCTCCAAGAACAAACCGTTTTGTTTTGTTTTATTTTGTTTTCATTATTACATGTTATAGTCAATCAATAAAGGAAGTCTGGGAATGGACTCACCCAGGAGCTTGAAGCACGGAGGAATGCTGTTTGCTCTCTAGGTCTCATGCTTATGCCTAACAAGCTTGCTTAGATATTGTGCTGGACACGGTGAATTGAGTGCAGTAATCAAGACCCCAATCCCTTTCCCAACCCCTTAGACACATTTATCAGGCCAATCTAATCTCGGCTATTCCTCAATCTAGGCTTTCCTTCTGATAACCCTAGACATTGTCAAGTTGCCAATTGAAGCTTACAAGAAAAATAATATAGTATTTCTATGCAGCCAGAACAAGCCTGTATGAGTACTTTAAAATACTTAGAGCTGGGCATGGTGGCACATGCCTTTAATCACAGCAGACAAAAAGGCAAAACAGGGGGATTTCTGTGTTTCAGACCTGCTTGGTTTACTAGTTCCAAGGCAGTCAGGGATACACAGAGAAATTCTGCCTCAAACAGACATCCAAGGATATGTCAGGATAACCATGTACTTACTTCAGTGCTACACAAAAGTTCTACATTTTTGTTTTGGGAGTGATGACAAGAAAACAGGTCAGTAAATGTTAAACACCTTAACATATATTTCCTTGAATAGGTCTTATTCAAGAGCCTTTGGATCAGATGCAGAATTTAGGGCTTTAAGGAGCTAGCAATATTTGAGGATTAAAGGAAGATCTCTAAGCTGTTACATTCTGGATTAGATCATGAGGATTTCATCTCTGTTTACTAGTAACATAGTTGAGAGACGGTGATAGTTCTTGAGAGCAGTGTTTGCCTGGTGAATGATGACTCTGGATTTCTAGAGGAAAAATCCTTTGTTTCCTATTCTGATCCATGTGATATTTCTATTATATCAACTGAAAAATAATGTATCTCTTGCAAACACAAAGCATAATCTCGCTCAGTCAAGCTTTATACATAGAAAACAAAATTGGCATATCCTAGTAGAAAATTCCATCAGAAAGTGAAGAGCATTTCAAAGAAAAGAAATCAAAATAACTTTATATTGTTTATTAGATTTATATTTTATTGCTTTATGAATACAAGGTATTCACCTCATCAAGTGACTTTTGAAAGAGCGGTTTTATGTAGTCCACCTCAAAGGACTCAGGAGTGCGGGCTTGTTTTAATGAATTATTTTTCAAAAAAATATGCACAGTCAATAAAATATAGTATAAATCATCTTACTGAAAATGTCAAATACATACACAATAATATATGGCAAGGCATACAATTATTCACTAGTATTAAGTACTTTAGAATCATGATTTCCTTGGTAAATGTAAAGTAAACAATACTAGAAGATTATGGCTGGATAAGTACCTCCAGACTTGAAAAAAATTAAAGGGAAACAGTTTAACTATATGAATAAAATATACTCTTTTATATGTAAATGTTAACTCTTTGACCCAGATTTAGAATAGCCTTGAATAACAATAGGATGCAAGGGTATCTGGCCAGATACTGAGGACTATTGCTTTGATGCAGTATGAATCGGAGTAAAGGAAAAGCCCCAAGGTTCTCTAAGCTCTGGAGCTCATACACTGAAGCTCCACCTGGAATCTATACATCTCCATTAGCTGGGTGTTCTCCTCCCACGAAAGTGTGATGAATAGTGAATTTGGGGATAGCAAGAATCTATATCTTTTCTGTTTCAAAGAAAATGCAATCATGTGTTCCCATTTCATTCATAAACCCCAACTTCAATATGATTAAAAAACTCTCAAACAACCCCCTAACAACTCGGCAAGGATTCATGTAATGAATTTAGTACATCAGCTGCCCCATTATTTAACACATAATGAACTCATTCCTGGAAATCTTTTGTGTGCAGAAGCTGAGCAGTTTCAGAGACAAATTAAATTTTCATTTCAAAATAATCACCTATCTCAATATACATTATTATTCCAATTTTTCTTTTAAAATATTGGATTTTCAAGGTCTGTTAGATATGCTGCCTTTCTTCAAAAGAATTTACACTTCTGTATGAAATATATTTACTTGACACTTTGCAGGGAGGGATGCATAAGGATAATGAGAAACCATTTGGAAAGCACAACCAGGAAATTGCTCTCAGAAGGTGCATGCGAACAGTTACCATCCTCTTACCAAGGCATCCTTAGCCATTAAAGTTTTTCTTCTGGTATGTATGAGTTCACTGAAAAGTGAAGCATGGGCTTGTGATAATGACTTTTTGGTAAAATGCTACATATATCACCACATGGAATATTTGTCAACTGAGAGAGAAAAAAATACACTCAATATTTCCATTTGGCCTATGAGCTCAAGACAGACAAAATCTCAACATGGTAGGAGGTGGGCACAAAACCCGAAGACAACTCAGGAATTAATTAAAATTTGGCGGTTGTTAGGAAGGGCACTTATTTTTCTTTAATGGTGTTGACCTATAGTACATCAACCACATTTCAGGCTAGGAACTACCTCCAAGAGAAGCTGAGCAGTACAAAGAAAATTGCATGAGGGGGAGAAAGAAGAAATTTCAAGTTGGCTCAATATGGAGGAGAAGATAGATATGTGAGTAGTAGGGGGTGGAAGTGGGTATGATCAGAATTCACTGGATGAAAAGAAAAATGATATTTTAAAAAGAAAATTATATATATATAATATATATGTGTGTGTGTGTGTGTGTGTGTGTGTGTGTGCATATATTGTCTATTTACCATATGTTCCCAGAGATAATAATTGAAATACAATTTTGAATTTTTAAAATTTTCCCCAATATCTAAGAATAGCTTTCATATGGAATGAATATAATTTTTAGTTCACTCATTTTGCAAATATACTTGGCTTAAGAATATATATAATTTACTCAGTGAGAAATGGAAATACATCATCACATATGTGCATATATTCTCATGTTAAAGACACAATCTATGTAAAAGTTATACTTTAATGCACAAATGTACATGAATTTTATATATGGAATGTGTTCTTCATCATTGAAGCTCTGGTTAATTAGTCATTTGGCTTGAAGTGGGGAAGTTAGAAACACATGATCTTTTCTGAATTTCCCAGTTGGAGATTGTTTTTTGACCCTGTGACAGACATACTAAACTTTCTGAGCTGAACCAAAACCTATAAGCACACCCTAGGTCCTGTGAATGCCTGAAACCCAAGTGTAGGTGAATGCAAAGGCAAGAAGGCAGGAGTGGGTGAGTGGGTGGGGGAACACCCTCATAGATGCAGGGGGATGCAGAATAATAGATTTCTGGAGGGGGGAATGGAAAAGGGGATAACATTTGAAATGTAAATAAAGAACATATCCAACAATAAGAAAAAGAAAAGAAAAACTTCTCTAAAATCTGTGTATTTACTCAAGGTGTGTTACAAGGCAATATTTCAATAGTGATTTTTTTTAAGATTTTATTTATTATATGTAAGAATACTGTAGCTATCTTCAGACACTCCAGAAGATATCTTGTTACAGATGGTTGTGAGCCACCATGTGGTTGCTGGGATTTGAACTCCGGACCTTTGGAAGAGCAGTCGGGTGCTCTTGCCCACTGAGCCATCTCTCCAGCCCAATAGTGATTTTTTTTAATTGAAAGTATTTGTATATTACAATGTTAATCCCTCTCTTTGCCTTAAAGGTTTCAGAAGAGGCATTCCAGTGGTGTAAACAAAAACCAGTTTCCTAACCTAGGTCTCTCTTTTTTTTTTTTTTTTTTTTAGATATTTTCTTTATTTACATTTCAAATTATGATTTGAAATTGTACATTTCCTAGTTTCCCTTCAGAAAATCCCCTATCCTCTCCATCTTTGCCCTGCTCCCTAACCCAGCCACTCCCATTTTTCTGGCCCAGGGATTCCCCTATATGGGGGCATAGAACCTTCTCAGGACCAAGGGCCTCTCCTCCCATTGATGACCCACTAGGCCATCCTCAGCTACATATACATCTAGAGACATGAGTCCCTCTGTGTCTTTTCTTTGATTGGTGGTTTAGTCCCAGGGAATTCTGGGGATAGTGGTTAGTTCATATTGTTGTTCATCCTAGGGTGCTACAAACCCCTTCAGTTCCTTGGGTTCTTACTCTAGCTCCTTCATTGGGGACTCTGTGCTCTGTGTAATGGATGACTGTGAGCATCCACTTCTGTATTAGTCAGGAACTGGCAAAGCTTCTCAGGAGACAGCTATATCAGGCTCCTGTCAGCAAGCTCTTGTTGGCATCTGCAATAGTGTCTGGGTTTAGTGGTTGTTTATGGGATGGATCTCCAGGTGGGGCAGTTTCTGGACAGTCATTCCTGCAGTCTCTGCTCTGAACTTTGTCTCTGTAACTCCTGTCATGGATATTTTGTTCCCCCCTTCTAAGAAGGATCAAAGTGTCCACACTTTGGTCTTCCCAACCATAAAAGAACACACACACATGATATGCACTCACTGATAAGTGGATATTAGCCCAGAAACTCAGAATACCCAAGATACAATTTGCAAAATACATGAAACCTACCCTAGATCTTAAGATACATCGTTAGATTAAGTACATGATCTGTGACTCCTTCCCAGTTTTCTTTATGGGGTCTTTTGATGTAACTTGTTATATATCTTTGCCCAAGACTCATCAACACAATTTCTAAACATCACTGTTAATCAACAGTTTAAGGAATGAAAAATGGAAGGCAAGAACACTCATCCACTTATGTCTTTTAAGGAATGAAAATGTTATTATAAAAGTAATACATTGGCATTTTATTTCTCACATATTTTCTTCAGTTTTTCTCAACTAGAAAATTAAAAACACCATGTTTACCACACCCACAGAGACAGAAGCATCCCTGTGTCATTATTGACTCTGAGAGATAAGTGACTGAATGATAATTAGGGAGTAGTGGTGTATTTTATATAAACATTAATTCTTGATGACCTCAACTATTGTGATTATCTCAGAATAGAGGATTTTCAGACTCAAATACTTCATATATATATATATATATATATATATATATATATATATATATATATGTACATATATATATATTTGTACATATATATATATTTGTATATATATATTTGTACATATGAAATTTGAAATAACATATATATGAAATATATGTGTGTATTATTTTCATTTCAAGAATAGTCTACTATTTTTATCACATTTCTGTTTCTCTGCATTCTCCTCATCCCTAACACTGTTACGCACTGCCACATGGCATCTGTGGACTGCCATTTGATCTTCAGTAGACACCAACAGATATAAACTAGGGCACCAACAGATGTGAACTAGAAGATTCCACACAGTTGCTTGTAATGTGGAATGATGAAAGGGAGTAAACCCCTCCAGAAACCTTGCTCATTAGTTTTTCAATTGCCCAAACAATCCTCATTGTTTCCTGTGAATTGCACTTTCCAAATGATTTCTTACAGAGCAAGGCCTTTGGATATAAGATTGAGAGATGCATTCTAAAAGGATATCAACATATTTCTGTTTTAAAATAAGTGTGGTCAATATTTATCCCCTACAAAATGAGCATATTCCTTTTCCTGTTTTGATTTATCTCTCTCATCTGAACTTCTAGAAAAATAAGTAACTGATGCACATTTCAGGTATGGAAGAATAGTTGAATGAGTGAGTATAGTAGAACACACTGAAGTTTCTAAATTCAGGGACGATGAGACTTATTTTATAAGGAGAATCCATTTTTTATGGCTTTGAAGAAGTGACAGTTGAATCTAATGCTGTTCCAGAAAGTAGCTTTTTAAAAGGCTTTTTAGCAACCAGTGTCTAGAATTTTATTTGATTTTCACTATTCTACTATACAAAAAAGTATAGTAAGAACAGTATAAATGCCCCTTTGAAATGAGAACAATAAGGCCCCAAATACTCATTGTGATAGAACATTATATAAATTCTCCCCTTCATTCAGTAAAATTTGTCGAATACAGCCATGATAAACTCTATGGTAGGGATCAATGTGTAAACATTCCTTTTCCTGCCCTCTTGAAGCTTATATCTTAGTGAAGAAATTTCCTTATCACAGGAATTCAGATAGATGCTCCAAGGTATGTGGCATTGCTGGCTGCAGAGGAAGCCTGAAGTGCCAAGGGGAAGAAGAAATCAATGGGGTAGTAATGAGACATTCCCAAGGGGTCCTAGTTTCATTCATGTCACTATAACAAATTATCCATACATAAAGTGATTTAGGGGAGAAAAGAATTTATTTGGCTTAGATCTCAGGTTTACCATGCCTCACTGTGAGGAAGACAAAGCATTAACTTTCATTCAGACTCCAAACTAGACCTCAAGGCCTCTAGGCTACCTTGTCACAACACAAAACAATGGGAAGGATTTATATAATAGCATGGTTCCTTACTTACTTACATTTGGCTAGATTTCTCCTCCATTATACTATTTAGGGCTTCATTCCCCAGAAATAGAACAGTCTAAAATGGGCCAGGTATTTCTAAATCAATTAACAGTCAAGACCATACCTCATAGTCATACACACAGACCAATACCATCTGGATAGATTACTCATGATTCTCTTCCCAAGTGACTTTCTGCTCTCAGGTTGACAGTGAAAAGAAACCAGCACACTGTGAATGGGTAATAGCTCAGACATTGGCAGAACAGAACTGAATTTATTTGGTGGAGAAGGTGGCCTCAGAGGGCAGGGAACACAATGTATGTCCCAGTACTGCCAAAGAAGCATGAGGGTTATGTTGGGTCATGTTGGTCTCTTTAGTAAACCAGCAAGATTTTGGTCTTTGTCCTCAGACCTAGCTGTATGGAGTACAACAGATTTATATACTTAAAACCCAATCTTTATGCTATAAATATACAGTAAGATCAAGTGCTGCTTTCACAAAATCACCATAGAATCCTATAAATATTTTAAAAATGTCAACCAACCAAGCAAAGCTATTTGAGTATCAGTGTGTTCAAACAAGGGTCTAATTGCATTGAGGTTTTGACTATTATAAGTAGAAATACCAATTGTTTCAAACAATTTGTGATGCTGGGTTTGTATTTTCTGTGCCCCCCCCAATACATTTTTTTCTCATGCTGTTGTTCAAACCACAGATTATGACTCTAAATTAATCAGTCTTGATGGTCAATGCAGGTAACTATGATGTGGACATGTTAGTCAGACTTAGATGCAGTAGCCAGAAATTTAGATTCATGCAGCATTTTCAAAGCAATTGGAGCCCCAAAAATCATGCCCATGGAATATAGATGTGCGTAAATAAACAAACCAACAAAAACAAGCATGGTGTTCTCTCAGGACTTATAAGGTGGTACTTGGTTACTACAGAAGGCTGTCCTCATTAGATACCCTCCTTCCCAATAATCCTGATTATTGTTTTTGTTCACCCTGGGTTTTGGTTTTGGTCTTACCAGGTTTTACCTATGACCTTGGTTTTAGCTTTGTATAGATAATTGATTGAAATATAGATTATAATATTAGACAGGATTTTCAGTAATAAAATCATTTATGTAGATGCCTAATGAGAGGAAAGAATAAGATTGTAAGAAACATTTGAAAATATAAAGAGCTAAAGACTGCTAGTTTCCTGTATCCAGTGTCTTAGTAAATGAAGCCATGATGTTGTTCAGAACCGTTTACAAGTTTCTGTTCATAGTAGATGTTGATTCAATTCTTCTTTACAAATTTCAATGAATTTTGACAAAGTTCCTATGTTATTATCTCTGCTATACAGCTGATATTTGATAACTGTCTTTTGCATCATTCCTCAAGTTTATGATTTTATACTAACAGATGAATGATATACCTACTAGCCTTACCTTTGTTGTTTTGATTTGCATTGTGTGAACTTCATGATATTCCAGAAGTTTATTAGAAATTCATAATTTTTTTTCACAAAGCACCTTCTCATGTTATTTATTTTTGCTTTTGTTGCTGGATTTCTTCAGCTCTTTTTCTTATGGTATCATGTGAGTTCTTCATAGTTTGGGGGAATGCACTTGGGAATATATGTGCATTGTGTTCTGTTTAAATATTTCTTTTTTAAGTTTTAGTTTTTAGAGATGGGATGTTACTATTTTCTATGATGGATAGAAACATTCACTTCCATTGCCTCAACCTGTGCCCAGATTTCAGGCATGCACTATTACACACAGCTTTGATGGCAATTTTGTTTGTTTTTACTTTATTTTCATATTTTAAATTCCATTATAACACATAAGTTTTGTACATTTTAAGTTAGCTGTCCATTCATTTTAGGGAAAGAGTCCTTCATACCCATGGTGTTGTTATACTGTAAAGTATAAAAATATGTACAGGTAGAAAACTCAAGACTTAAGAGATATAATGAAGTAGGAACTAGTTCTCTCAATCTCAGTGGGTACTCTTTCCATGAAGAGTTGTTAGATTCTGCACAAATGGCTCATCATGTGAAGGAAAAATGAGGAGAAGGAAGGGTTAGGAAGGAGAGACAGTCTTGGGCGTGTACAAAGCATGTCCATAATTTTCCTTACAGTTAAAATCTATCATATAGTAGGCTAAGCAGATGGTTCAACAGTTAAGATCTTATTCCACTTTTGCAACAAACTTAAGTCTGGTTCCCAGCACCCATCTTGGGTGACCTCTACGCTCTGGTAACCTCAGCTATAAGGCCTTTGGCCTCTGTGGGCTCCTCATTCTCATGAACATAGAGACCCACACATAAATAAAATTAAATCTTAAAAATTACTGTCATATAGATGTATAGATTATTTTTCATTTTTATATTTTGTGTAATTTTTACTGTTTTCTGTTAGCATGTATGTGTGTGTATGTGTTTGGTGTGTGTGTAGCATATGTGTGTGCATATGCATGTGTCTTAAGACATTTAAAAAAACCACAGTCCAGCAGAAAATAACAGACATCTAGGACACTACTGTATCAAAATGTCCCCTAAAGGGCATTTGAAGTGCAGGATGCCCTGACCTAGGCAGAAAAGTAGAATTAAGTGCTCTTCAGCAGGACTCCAGAAGGTTGAGAATTCTGAAAGTCAGAATGGAACTGGAAAGAAAAGAACCCAGAAAAGACTGAATATGGAGCATTTAAAGAGAGGGAGCTAGGTACCAGGGCTAAGGCGAAGAGGAAAGTTTGCAAGAGCAGAAGGGATATGTATACCATTGTAATACAAGAATTCATGTCATGCTGTTTCCTTCTTGGTCTAGAAAATACTGAAGATAGAGAAAATTGCGGCATGTTGAATCAGAATGGTAATGCATGTCAGAGTCACTATTCAGTCAGATTGCTCATTTACCTCCTCTCTGTGCCTTCATAATGATTCTTTAGTGTACTCTCAACATTGATGCCAACAATGAACTCCACTCAACAAAATTTATTCCTATCCTTTGTAGGAAAGATATCTTAACATAGAAAGATATGACTAGGATTAGTCTGTTCTCATATGTCTACGTCATAAAAGTAGATATATTGTGTATGTTACAATGACTCCTTTGTCTCCCATTAGCCAATGGGAACCTTGAATGATTACTTTATGGAACAATAGACAGAATATTGATAGGAGAACTTTGGAAGAAACCTGTACTGCAGTGTCCCTAAGAATCACTGGCTCAAAGAATGCTTTATTTTCTCATTTGTCAGCAAGTATATTGACAAGTACTTTAAATTGAGGGTGATGATAAGATTGGCTTCCATTGTCTTTTTGATGTATGAGTCTGATGCTTATGATACATAGCAAGCCTAGGATAATACAGTTTTGGCAGAGTATTATCAAGTACTGAGGCTGTTTAGAATGGAAAAAACAGAAAGATGGTCATGTATCAGATCAGCCTGTGATTTTAGAAACAGTAACGCATGTGAGCCAGTTAGTTTTCTGCAATTTTATTTTCTACATTTAATAACACTATAGAAAATACTGCTCATCACACATTAGTATTTGAAATTCAGGCTAAATAAATCCTCAGAATTCCATGACATTTAATACATCTCCAGTCACCATCTCTTTGAATTTAGTTATTAATTACCCTTAATTAAACTCATTTAATTGATACAATTTCCATTTCTAAATGCTTATTTCATAAATCCTGGATGAGTATAAATTCTGCTCAATTTAACAAATATTTGTTAAGGTTATTTTTTATAAGATCTAGTTTTGCATATTTTTAAATAATTGCTTATCTCATATTCTTTCCAAGAAATTAAACACATCTATCTCTTGTAACTATGAATGCTGCTTGATCTTTAGGTTTGGGTATTTTTCCAAGAGAATTGGGTGTAGGGATGAATGGTTTCAGTAGGTGAAAAAAATGAATTTGACTAATTTCTAAGAACTACCAATTGTGTGCATGTGTGTGTGCATATGTTTGTGCGTGTATACATATATACAAACATAAAGTTTCTATTCATTTGAGTATTGCCCTTGCCACCAAATGCATGCCCAGTGAGTGCCCATGGATGTTACAAGAGAATTCTGGATCCTTGAAACTGGAGTTATAGGTGGCTGCACACCACCATATGGGTTTTAGGCATTGAACTTGAATCCTCCACAACAGCAACATGCAACTTTAACAACTAAGAAACCTCTTTAGACCTTGAGCAAACAAATACATGATGTTAAAAACATTCACTTCTCCACAGTGTATTTGATGCTGGATAATTAGCCATATTCTCAAGAAACCTTTTATAATAGTTGTCATCTGAAAACGTACATGATTTTGTGTATCATGATTACACATGTATAATGGCAGGAAAGCCTTTTCAGGAAGGGAAGGATGTCTTGGAGGAACAACAAGGAATCACTCAATAGTAAAGTTAAGAGGGCCTACACAGCTAAGCTTGGCATCTGGTGACCTGGCTTCCTTCAGTTCATCTGGCACAGAGGTTAAGCTTTTAAAAGCCCTGAAGCAATTTATGAATCCCCAGGATATAGACTTCACTGGCCTTTGGGATAAGTCAACAATTTTCAACTGGGACTGAAAAGTAGGGCTTGGTAATAAATATGCTAAGCAATCTGATTTATGCATCCTGCTTTTTCTCTACAAGAATTTTATTCTTTAGTTATTTCTCACTTGTGACTTAATGCTTGGAAATATGTCCTTTGTTCTCACTGCTGTTCCAGAGACAAACGTGCTGTACAATCCCTGATAACTGAACAGCAAATAGCCAACCTCATTCTCAAAATATGTGTTTTTATTGTTTGAAATGAAAATGCACCTTTAATTGATACCTCTAAAGGAAGGATCACATGACCTTGAGTGTTCTCTTGTCTTTAAAAGAGTCTCATTTTCCTAAATTTCTGAGCCAGGCAGTGGTGGCACATGTATTTAATCCCAACACTTGGGAGGCAGAGGCAGGCAGATATCTGAGTTCAAGGTTAGCCTTGCCTACAAAGTGAGTTCCAGGACAGCCAGGGCTATACAGAGAAACCCAGTCTCAAAAATAAATTCTGGACATATAGCTCTGCACATTTATGTACACAAATATATCTAATCCAAATTTATTAATAAAATAATCTGGCCAATCCCATAATCGTATCCAAGAACAGTGGCTATAGGAACTCAAGCATACTATAGAGAACAATAATTGGGAAAAAACAATGGAGAAGAGAGGGAAGAGTGGAAAAGAGAGGAGAGAAGAGGACAGGAGATGACAGGAGTGAGGGAACAGGAGGGGGACAGAAACAGACAGCGACAGAAAGACACATCCACCCTGTGGTGAAGGGGAAAATGTCCGGCATGTTCCTTCAGCATTAGGTAGATTATTTGTGTATGGAGAATGAAAAATAGCAAGAGATAGAGGTGGCTATTCCCTGACTGCTCTCTAGAGATGTTCTCTAAGCCATATCTAATGCCTCAGAAAATGAAAAAGAGCTGAAGATCTGTCACCAAGGCCATGACAATTATTTTCTCTGAAAGCATAATATATCTTTAAGTGGTAAAAGTTTTAAAGCGAGATAGGAATGTTACAGAAAGCAAATGTTATCCAGTAGTGTGTGACTTCAAGGTATTTTGTAGGAATTAGTTTGCCCAGAATACCCTAGTCATTTCCTGTATTGCCCAAAGACAGGTGTGATTAGCTTCACGCGCAAGTGATTCATAGTGAAGGCTCCTCTACTGCCCGCAAACAGGTTTGATTAGATTGGCAGGGTAACAGGTCCAGAGCAAAGCCTTTGGTTCTTGATTTTATTTGAGTTGTCTATGTTTAAATAGGTGATTAATAGCTCAGTTTTCATTATAGGTATGTTTGCATTTGTTTATGATAAGGTATTATGTGGATGAATTGTGACTAATATACTATTTTAGATATGCAGTAAAATTGAGGTCAGGTACTGGAATATTCATGGATACCTTCACTCATACAAGCGCTGCCTTTTCCATCATAAACACCTCCCAACAGGATGGTACACTTTAATTAATGAACCTAGATTGGCACATCACTGTCACACAGATTGCATAGCTCACACCCTGGACCACTCTTGGGCGTGTGCATTTTATGGGCTTTGAACAATGCACAGAGGCAAAGTCAAACATGATTGTGTTCTCCACTTATTCACTCTTCTCTGCTGCTAGTCTAGCAATGCAAAATCTGCTTTCCCTTTCCCAGGACAGCATGTGATTAAAATTGTATAGTGTATGATGTTTTATTTTAGGTTCTTGTACTTAATGATATGCATTTAGGCTAGATTTTGTGGGTCATCAGCATGAGCACCAGCCTTGCAAGTGGCTCTTTCTTACCCATCTACCTTTCCCACTCCTAACACCCACCCATGACAGAGGTCTGACTTCAAAAAATGTTGAAAGGCTCAGTCTCACAACCCTTAGTGCATAACATATATATGTCTAGTTTTCCTGAAAAGCTCCCCTTGCCCTCCAGAAAGTCTTCCCATACATACACATTGATCCTCAGTAAACAAAGAACAGGACCTGGAGGCTCAGTGACAGTTATATGACTAGTTATATGACTTCCCTCTTAGTGTGCACACATGGACATCATTTACATTAGCCATTCCTAGTAGTTGTATTGTTTTGAGTTAGCCAAGTTCAGTAGTTAGAACTTCAAAAAGGGAATTCTCTTTATACTTGACTTCTTAGATGAGAAAAACAAAATCTGTTTTATAATATAAATATTTCTTTATCAGTTATTAAATCTAAGGTTGCCTTTACTATTTAGAATGGTCAAGATAAAAAGTAGAAAATATTAAACCACTTAAAATCTCAAAATTACTGATGATCACAAAAATTAAAGTTCACAATAGAATGTTTGCTGAAATCAGAGAAATATAACTGATTGGCTTTCATTTCCTCTTTGTTTATAAGAAATATTATCTTATCAGGGTATATTAGTGTTTCAATCCCATGGACTTTGAAAAAGTCTCAAATGTTAAGAACTTTGATAATAGTATATTCCTTGTACTATAATCCTAGATTGTGCTTTCCATTGAAACCCATCTTTTCACAAGTAATGAAATTACAGCAATCTGGGGTTTAGTCATTTATTCATTCAGTGATTAAAGGAAAGGTTCAGGTCCATACTCTTGTACACACAGAGAAACAGTTCATGAGTGTGGAACACATGGAAGTGGATGAAACAAAGATGACTAGAGTTCAGAATTGAGGTGCATGGCGGCTGATATGGAACTGGACCAATTTATACAAACCTGTGCCTGATATAGAAATAAACACACAAAATCACAAAAGTCTAGGTGAACAGCCCCATAGGGGAAAAAAAAAAAAACCTTTTCGGGCTCTGACTCTGATAATTCACTGCTTCCTACAGAGGTTGGAGAATCCCTTAGAAATATCATCAAAATCGCCCCCCTAAATGATCACTTAATGTGGAGATTCTGATTGTCAAACCAGTTCTTCTTCTGAATAGAAAGAAAATATAATACTTTATAATTAAAGATATTTGAAAATTGCATAAGTATTAATATTGGAGTTCACCTTACTATGATACAATTCAGTAAAGCCTGGACAGTTAATGGAACAGCAGTCTTCAGAAGCTTTATAACCATTCCTGGACACCGACACCGTTGTCATATGTAAATAGAAATGCACACCTTTTTTTCACATGATGGATGACACCTACACTGTAAGAATGGGGTCCTGGAACTAATGTCAGGAGGATGTGTCTCCTTGTCTCCACATGAGTATGTGCTTGCACATCCTCACACAAGTCCCAATAAATGAGTGTCCATATTTGGTAAGACAGATGCGATTTTCCTGTAGGGAGCTGAAAATTTCCCCTTGCTTAGGTACCAAGTACTGTTAATTCTAGTACCGAGTTCATGTATATGACTATCAGCCAACTTGTTTTTCTCTTGTAACCACTGGTCTGAAACATTTGTATTAGTTGAATTCACATGTATAAGGATATTAACTGGTTAATTCTAAACATCTCACAGATTTTTCTCTTTTGCATATTCCTTTTTCCATGCAGCCATTAAAGTCTAAAGTGTATATTGTTTCTCAATGTGCTCTTTTGAATTCATAACAGGATCAGTTAGAACTGGCTCCTGTTAATATAATCCTGGTCTTCAATGTCTTCATTATAATCTTGTGGACTCTAGGAATATAATTTAATTATCTTGCCTCCTAATTTTGGGCAAATACATGCAAATCTTGTCTCTGTTTCTGTTCTTAGCATTATAGGCAAAACTCTGTATGAATCAACCTTTCCTTCTACCTCTTTTCCCTGTAAAACTCTTGTAGCATCATTTTCTTTGTGCATTGCCTTAGTGATGAAGTAGAATTATCCTTTTTATTATAACTTTGTGTTTTTCTCTGAACCTTTGCAATCATTTCTATCCATGTGAGATCACTCTCAGTCCCATCCACATGTGCAAAGGCATTTTTCTTCTTTTCCTTTCCAGTGGGAGCTTGTTACTGCGTTGGGTACTTTCTTGTTGCTATGATAAAACACTATGGCCAAATGCAACTTAAAGATGAAGGGTTTATTTGGACTTATGGTTCCAGGGTGTTAGAAATTCACTGTGTAAAGCAGGCTCAGAAACAAGCCATATGCATGGTGGCAGGAAAGATGAAGAGTTTACACGTTGAACAGAAAGGAAAATTCAGATAATGAAAAATGGAAGTAGGATTAAGTCTTTAGCTTTTGATTCCTGTCCTCAGTGACATACATCATCCAGTAAGGCTACACTTCCTAAACCTTCCCACAGAGCAACAATAACTAGGACCCAATGTTCAAATACATGAGCTTTTAGGGTAAATTCTCAGCCAAGCCACCACTATGAAAGAGCATGTTTGCTTCTTTGTGAACACTTAGCTGTACTCATTGTTTCTGCTCCTTCAGATCAGTGAATATCACCACCATCTCAAGCTGCATATCCCCTTTCTAGTGTGGATGGTCTTACCACTTCCGGAAGGATCACTTGGAAGCATGAGTATGAGGTATCCCTGACAAAAACCTTATCTGTTTGTTTTGGGCAACTGCTATCAACAGGAAAAGTTTCCCTCGAGGGGCAGCTATTTCAATGTGTTTCTTACATACAGAGGTTACCAGGTAACCAGAGATCCAGGGAAGGATCTGGGTGGGTACACATGCACTATGAACCAGATGTTCTTCTTTACTCTCTTCACTCTCTACCCTAGGAGAATACTGGGACTATTTCAAAATAAATGAGGGCAAAGAGCCTTTTAGGAAATTCCTACTGTCCCACTGTGCAATTTGTCTCCACAGGAGGCAAAAGGCATTACACTTAAGATTGGAGTATGTCAGTATAGATGAATGATTATGGGGTGTCAGCCTAGTCTTTCAAAGTAGGTGGTAGATCTGCAAACCAGGTTCCATTTACTATTGACAGTGTTGCTAAGTAGAGGTTTGTAATTTGATGTCGGGCTATAAAAATTAACCTGGGCCTGGGAAAGTCGTAAATAAGATAGTCAGGTGTAAGATAGTTGTGACAGTCAAAGTAATAGAATTATACTCTAAGACCATAGAACATCTAAAATGGGCTTTTATGTACATAGTTTGTGCTTTTCTTTCCTTGAGATACTAAAAGAACATATTTATATTTCCCAACAAATCAAACTCCAGGAGAAAAAAGAAATAATCATCTAAACATCGGATCATACGCTGTCTCAGTCTGAAATGACAAAATGAGATCACAATTCACTTACAAAAAGAAAAAAATCCATTCCTCTTCTCTGCTGAAGCTCACACAAAACCAGAAAAACAAAAATTGATTTTTAGCTTTTTTGGCTCCTTCAGTCATACTTGGATTTTCGTGGGTGTTGAAATCAGATGCACTTTGTATCGATCTGGGTCTTGAACCAGCATAATCTCTGATTAACACAACTGAAAGAACCGTCATTATAGTGAATCTAAAGAGAGTAAGGAAACTCTATAGACTTAATGCATTTCTGGTTTGTGGTGGCTTCCCAGGTCTCTGAATTATGCATTGGGTGCTACAGGAAAAGACAGAGCCATTCCCTTGTATGGTTTTGTGAATTCAGGATAAGGCATTGGTAGTGGCTTACCCATCAATGTGGTGTCAGGTCAGTCCATCTTAGTCTGGTAAATTTATGCACAATTGCCTAATGGTGTCATTATCTACCAACTTCCTGCATCAGTGTTAATGTTGACATTTGTAAGGGAAGGCTAGAGCTTCTGAAAGGATAGTGATGGCTTAACACACATGAAAGTATTTATACTCCAGGAGAGGCAGGGCTATAAAATCCTCTGTGCAAATAGATGTGTCTCATCCCTCTTTGAGCACAGAGGACCCATATAAGGAAGAGGGTTCTTAATGTAATAACAACCACCATGGTTTTATGAAAGGCAATTCTGATAGATTTAATAATTAAGGAAAGACAGGTTGGTGGTTTGGAGGGAAAGTAATAAATCCATTTGTTTATTTAGGGAAAGATATTAGGATACATGCCAACTAGACTTTAAGTAAATGGATATGAGATACTCTTTTTAGATTTATACATAGTTTTAATCTGCTGATTTTTTAGGATAGTGACGTCCCTGTTTATCAGAGGTCTGCTGCCTTTGTGAAACCTTCTTTGATTGCTGCATTCTGATGTTTTATCATCTGTATTCTCAGACCAGACATTGTAATTACTAAGAAATCATGCTGTAAGACATGATAAAAGGATGTGTATCAACTCCAACATTGATTCGACTTCGGTGTCACTTGTGAAGTCTATTTTACACTTCTTATTTTCCAACTAGCAATAAAGAGATGCTATGTCTCATGTACCTTTCTTCTTGTCCTTCTTCTGAATTTGTAGTGCACCAGTAGTATACACTGCTTAGTAGCATGCTGTATCTCACCTGCAGTACTGTTTAAGTCATGTAGTTGTGGTCAGCACACTACAGATGAGTTTTAAACAATAATATAACGTTCATCAGGGAAATTACGATATGAGAGAACAAATAAGAAATGATCAGAACAGAGAATGTTTCTTTCTAAATTTTAAGACTCCATTGTGTCCTAGACATACTCTGTAATCCCAGATGCTTTCTCATTTTCTTACAATCCAAGAAAGATCTTTGGAAGCAAGCATGTCATATTCCTTTGACTATATTTGCTTGTTTCAGAACTTATTAGGGCACCAAGTGAGAAACAAAGTATCACATTTGTACATGACAGCCAGAACCTCAGACTAGATGGGATGAGATGAGCCTGTCCTTGTATAGTTCTTATACAGTGTCTGTGATGGAAAGAACAGCATCAGTGAAGCTGATTCACAACCTCTTAGCATCTGTGTTTAGCTTTACCATTCAAGAGCTCACTGCTTCCCACTTCCTCCTTGCTAAGTTTGTTAGTCACTATGCTCTACTCCCCTCCTCTCTCTTATCTTCCTCCCTCTTTCCTATTCTCCTTCCCTTCCTTCACCTCCTTCCTTCCTGCTTCTCTCCTCTCTTCCTTTCATCCTAGTTGGAATGTGGTTTCTGTCACTTATCACCTAAAATACTCTAGTCAATATGCTGCCTGAGTTTATCTCTTTCCTCTTTGGTTCAGTAACACAATTGTTCTTTGTTCGTGGACTACTCTTTTGATAAATCAATGTTTTACAACCCAATGGCAAACTATTGATATAGCCAATGTATTTCGGTTTTCTAAATATCTGTCCATATTTGCAGAAATACATTTGTCTTCTGTGAAAACAGAAACTCAATTCATGCATGGTGTGAGTTCTCTGTTTATGGAACTAATTTAGTATTCCTTCTCAGTATCAAGTGACCCTGGTGATTTTGAATTCACAGGCTTTGTCAATAGGCAGAGATTAGAGACAGACCAGGGAAGAACAAATCTCCTTCGTATGTATATATTCAAAGTTAGGAAACATAGTCTCCCTCAGCTTGCTGTTGAATTGAAGAGCTATTGTAAGACATTGGGAATGGCTATACTCAACTCCCCCCTTCCCAGTGTATTAGGCAGTTTTTATGTATTCTGTCCTGATAGAGTCATTTCAATTTTAGTCAAAACACGATTTGCTTTTTCTTGCAATGGGCTGGAATTACAGTGTCAGCACTTCCCTTTATCAAACGTCCTTAACAGTCTTTATATCTTTCCCATGATCAGCCAGAGTCACAGCTAATTTTCCCTTCCCAGTGGGAGTTCAATTTACAAATCAGCAGAAATTATTTTTGAAGGATCAATAAAGCCAGAAAATAAAATGTCAAATATTTGAAATTATAAAAGTCATAGTTGTGATGATGGATTTTTATTTCTAGAAATTTGTCCCAAATCCAGGTACAAGGACAATGTTATTGCTTAAGGACTTAGAATGAACCATGGTCAACTAAGTTAAGGTTTTAAAATGGAATTTGATTTCCTTTATTATTTTATAAATAATGGTAAGTATTAGTAGCATGTGAGTGTAAAGGTTAGACACAGTTTCTAGCATCTAGCTTCTTCCTTACATCATATGATGGAGTTTCGTGCACAGACTTCTATGTTTAGCCCTGGGGAAAAAAATCAGTGGCAGCTTTTTCACTAAGTATTCATAGTGATTATAAATAACTCGGCATAAAGCAGCATATGATCTTCTTGCTTTCTGCCTAATAGAGCCAATGCTGTATGTGGTTCTATCACATGGCTCTAAATGGTTCTGGAAGAGCCTATAGTCATGGGAAGTAAGTGAGAGGACAGACTAAGCAGATGTGTGTGTTTCCAGTTCACAGTTGATAGACATGAGATAGGTAGGGCAAACCTGTGCCATTTGCCTCTCAGTCATTGTGGCAACTCCCAAGCAACATACCCCTTGGACCTCTAATAAACCAGTTGAGTAGTTTGTTTTTGGTTTGGCTCTCATTTTTTAGAGTAATTAATCTATTTAGATATTTATGCAAATTTATTCCAGTACATATTGATTCAGACTTTGTAATAATGTTATTCTTCAAAGCCAAAGGTATGGATTTAACCACTCTCCTCTTCCATGATCTTGTTTGTTGTCTTCTAATGGATGGTGAGTTGAAATTGACAGTGCAATATTTCCCATATGAATTCAAGCTTTCTAACTTAAACCATATAAAATCTATATTATTATCTTTATTATTTTGACAGAGAACCAATGAATGATGCTTTAGACCGTGGCTATAAGCCAGGGTAAAGCAGAATTGAGTTGAATACCTAATAATGTTAAATCAGAGCACCTCAAGGCTCATTACCATCTGACCCCTGTATAAATATGAAATAAGACTTGGGTAAAGCTGCAAAACAATATTTGGTTTGTGATTTTAGGCATCCTGAGTTACATCTAAATGCTGATGCTTATTCTTTTGTGAATTTTATTTGTTCACACACATTATATGTTAAATTATAAAAGTAATGTTGTGTGTGGCTCTTTTTAGTTGCTGAGACCCTGCCATCTTTCCCCTTAAAAGAGTATTAAAGAAAGGTAAAGTCATGTAATACAAAATATCTCTAGAAGAAAACATTTTAAAGATTTATTCTTGTACGGATCACCTAGAGCTTGAGTTACAGGAGGTTGTGAGCTGTCCAGTATAAGTCCTGGGGTCTGAAGACTAGTCCTTTAGAAAATTAGTACATGCTCTTAAATGCTGAATCTTCCCCACTAATCCCACACAAAGGGGTTTTAGAATCACCCTTTAGGGAACTCTGAGATTTGCAACATGGAGCACTATAACATCAGATTCTTCTTTGATATTCCATCAGATACAGTGTGCTTGCTGCCTCTTCTTATATTTTTCTTTCTCTCCATTTCTTTCCATTTTAACTGTGATCTATTATAGTATAAAGAAATTAAAAGGTTTCATTTTAAGCAATCCTCCATGGGCTTTATCTGTAAGGCAGTGCCATTATACCCATTCCCAGTTTTGTGCAATCCCTATTTTATGTATATCTACAATATCCAGAACTTTGTCCAAACCATCAGCAAAACCTATAGGCCATTAAACAATATTTCTGTGCTCCCTCTTCCTAGTTCCCGCAGACCTCTGCAATATCTCTTGCCTCTTCTGCTTCTGAATTGGCTTGTTCTACAATGGAATAATATTAATCTCTCAAGTGGGGTTTATTTCACTCAGCATATCTTCAAGGTCCCTCTGCATTGCATCATTTGTCAATAGTTTATTGCTATAAAAGGCTGAGTCATACTCCATTGTAATCATAAACCACCCTTTGCTAATCAATTCATCCATAGAGCAGCTGACTCAGTGGCCTTCACCTCTGTGTGCCAGTGCTTACTGTAACAGAAGCATGAGTGTACAAAAGGTTCAAGTCTCTGCTCTCAATTTCTGTGCCTGTACCACCAAATGAGGAATTGCTGGGTCATTTGGGTGACTATCCTTGCATTTGGCTTTTGATACTATTTCCACAGTAACGGCACTATTTTACTTTCTGGATAAAAATCCACAAAGACCTTGCCCTCAGTATAACTTGCTAACATTTTTCTAGTGTATAAATTGATGAGTTGTAGTGAATGGGAGGTAGTACATACAGTCTCCAGTAACCAAAGATGTTGCCTACCACCTCATACATTTCTTACCATCTGCACATTTTCTTTGAGGAAATGGTTGAAGTAGTATAGAGTTTTGATGAAAAACATGAACAATTACCATCATGACTTGGTGAAGAATAGTAAGTTACTGCAATAGTCAACATTTATTTATTTGGCATGTACTCTGTGCCAGGCTGTGAGAGTGTTCTCATTGTGTGATCTCATTCAGCACCTGCTTTATCTAGATGAATACTATGAAGGTGGTGTCATTTTAATTCTATTGTTCACTTGAATATATGGGATTTCAGTTGTCTGCCCTTTGCTACAGAGCACATGAATATCAGAAGCCTAATGTAAAATAAGTCCCCCTGACCTCAGTTGATTGTTAAATCTTATGCAATGTTACTACTAATTGCAGTGCCTATTATTTAATTGTCTTGGTATATATTAATAACTCATATTCCATCTTCAATCTAACACACACTCAGTCAGACCTCCCTCTTCTCCCACTCATCGCCATACTCCCACACCTCAAGTTACAGTCATCATCTGCTCCATTCTGGCATAAAATGTCAAAATGAATCCACCCAGAATTCCCAGCAGGCAGTCATTCATCACCCAGTCATTCACAATGCACTTCTAAAAAGATGCCTCTATCTTTTATTTTTCTACATAGAAACATGCCATTATGCCCATTCAGAAATAACTTTGCATAGACCTCTTGTGTGTCTGCTTCTTACCTGCAGAAATGCCAATGCCCATTGTTCTGGATCATATTTTCATAAGATCTCCTTCTCTGTGTCTATCCTCAACATATCTGTCTGTTTGTATCTCTATCCCTGTGTGTGTGTGGGGGGCGGGGGAGGGGTGCATTTCACTATGAGCACCTCTGTCCCCAGTGTTGGTCCCTCTTACCACACTTAAATTCCTTCTTCTTTTTCTTCCCTCTTAGTACCTGCCCCATACTCCAACTCCTTGTATATATCACAGAAGATGAGAAGAAATAATGTCTCTTTCCAAGGCAGATTCAGCTTCACTTGATATCCGTAATATTTAAGATGTTGTCTCAATTGAGGGGACATGTCAGACATATCTTGAACTTATTTTAGAAGACTCAAGTTTCTCAAGACTAGAATGCCTCAGATATGACTCAACTCACTGCCACAGGCATCAGCTGCCTTTGAGACTTGAAGTTGGCACTATTGAACATAGTGGGTGAGGGACTGTATACAGTGGAAGCACATGCCTCTTACTGTGCTTTGTGTAACAAATATTCCAGAAGTTGTAGGTCAGCTGTCTGCACCCATGGCTTCTTAGCATACTAACCTGTTTGCTTTCAATCACAGATTCGGACTGACCATGAAAAGGTCCAGCATTGACCAGTTTTTATGCTTAAGAGACAGCATAAATTTCTTATATGATTTCACCGATATGATAACAAATGTTTTCTAATATGATCATGATTATTCTGGAAAAATCTAAAGGCTTAGATAATTCATGTACTATGTTCCCTGACACAGTTTTTGTGTCCTTGATTAAATGTGGTAACATAAAAATGCTATATTTTGCACTAAATAACTTGGGCCAAATGTGTTATTTATATGTATTTATATGTCATTAATGCCTAGTGTCTATGAAGCTGTGCATTCAAGTGTAAATTCTCCACATAATGCTCTATTGTTGTGAACCCTGCACCTGGATTGCCAGCCTCTTTAATTTTTGTTAGTTGTCAATTATAACTAAATTGCAGAGCCTATGAAAAGTCTTGAGTTTGGTCTCCAGCAGTGCTAAAGAAAAGAAAGAATATTGGATTTGCAGTTGAAAAAAGTAGCTTAATAAGTTTAAAGTTATTTCAGTTTAATCACACACATATATATGTGTACATTGTAATTAAAGTACTTTAAAAGCCTGCTAACATATGTACTTGATTCTCCCTTCATTATTCTCTGTGCTTTAGTATTATGTATGGTATCCTGCTATAGTTCACAGCTTGTATCAAAGGTTCCCTAAGGTAGTGATTCAAAATATGAACTGTTGCTATCAAAGCCATCTGCACTATGTTTTAGAGTTTATATTAATATATTTTATAATAGATTATTCTTTTATTTTATTCATTCCTTGAGAATTTAATACAATATATTTTGATCATATTCGCTTCAACTTTTTCCCTTGATTCCTCTCAGACCCATCTCCAACTGTGTACTTTCTTTTTTAATTTAATAACTCATTGACCCCAATTTGTATTGTTCTTGTATTTCCATTGACTCCAATTTGTATTGCTCTTGTACTTCTGGGTAGGGACAGTTCATGGAATCTTTTGTTTTTTCCTTTGGGAGTTGATACAAGATATGGAGCTCTGGTTGGAGAGAAGTATAATATGTAGTCTGGACTGGCCTTGAACTCATGGTGCTCCTGGCTCCACCTTTCAGGTACTAGGGTTCTAGACTCACACTGCCACGGAACCTTCAGTAGAATATTTTAACCCTCTTCCAAATGGTTAAACACAAATATTCCACAATAATATCCAGTGAAAGAATGTATCAAGGAAATATTTTAGAAGTGAAAAACCAAATGTCTTAACACTTGTCTTATTTTTTGTCCTGTTTCTGTAACAATATAATATGACACAAGTCACTTTAGGTAGAAAAGATTTACTTGGTTTTGTGTTTCAAATGTACAGCCCACTTTGTAATACACTTCTTGACATAGGGAATTTGGTGTGCCTGGTCACACTACATCTGTAGTCTGGAAGCAGAGAGGGGTGAACATTGGTGCTTGGCTTGTTAGTCATTTTCTTTTTCTTTTTTTTTTTTTTTTTTT
>NC_034597.1:30407368-30423156 GCF_900095145.1 Mus pahari | reverse complement strand
GCCAATCCATGAGCATGGGAGATCTTTCCATCTTCTGAGATCTTCTTCAATTTCTTTCTTTAGGGGTTTGAAGTTCTTGTCGTACAGATCTTTTAGTCATTTTCTATTTAGTTTAGGGACCCCCATCCATGGAATGGTACCCAAACAATTAAGGTATATCTTTATCTATAAATCATATTACCCTAAATAATTTTTATAAGTATGTCAAAGGACTTGTCTTCTAGGAGATTGTAGATTCTGGAGAACTGACTAATAATATTGTCATTCCACCCATTACAGACAGACTCTAACCATGACTGGTTACAATTTGAGAAAATAAGTATTTTACGATAGGTTAAATGGTGTTCAAATTCCATGAGACTGAATAGTGCTCAGCATGTAAAGCTTTTCACAGTTAACAAAGAAACATTAAGCTTCTGCTTTGGAAACTTCCTATGAATTGTTCCACAAATGTTATTGCTCCATTCTATTGATAATGAAGCATTTTATTGGGTCTTTGTTGATTATATTTAAGTACTTTGTGAGCTATTAATGTATATTAAAGACATGTCAAATTATATATGTCTATAAAATAAAAGCATAGAATTATGAGAAAATTATCTTTTACAAGATTTATACATTGTTATTGATGGTCTTCCACTGTGTAACAACTTTTTTAACTGATATTGGATCTTTCTAATCCACATTTTATTTGCTAAGGTGGTATGGCAAAGACAAAATTCAATATACTTGTTCCCAAATCACTGTAATAGAAAAACTGCATCAGAATTAAAATTCCATTTAATTATTATGAGTCTCAACTAAATAAAAAGTTGGGGGCAACAGCCAATTCTATGAACTTCAGAAATTGCTACAACAAAGTAGAGCAAGACAGTGGCATCATTCTTTTTTAATTGAAGGCTCCTCAAGCTCACTATTGCCTTTAAACTCTCATCAGTATCCTGAAATATTAATGCAATTGAATGAACTCTGACATACAAAGTTGACTTTAACAATGTACTTCAAAAGTAAGCAAACAAGCAAACAAACCAGTGAAAGGGTAAAGAAAATCCAGAGCTTGCAAATCCAAGAAGTTTTGTAGTATGTATAGGAATCTGGACCAGAGGATGGCTTGAGCTCCACTCCTGTTGGACAGAGATGTCTCGCATTAATAACCACTGGGAATCAGGCCAGCTCCAGAAACAAATCCGAACAAAGAAACAGGCTGCATGCACCTAGCATGTATGAATGATCCTCCTTTAAACTAAATGTGTAACTATGGAGGCTTCTCAAAAAAAAAATGCTGCTTCCTCACCCTCAAGCTAGTAGGAGACAGAAGACAAATGAACCTCATGGTAAGAGTAGAGAGACGCAGATGAAAGCTGGCCTGATGCTTCCAAGTAGAATGACTACAGAGTCTAGTAAGATGGGAAGGATAAAAAGAGAAGTACATACTGTTTCAACTTAACCAGTGAGTAAGCAGAAATGTAAAACCTAACAGAGACTCTAGAAGCCCCTGCTATCCACAAAGAAAAGGACAATTGCCTTAGTACTTTACTGCCACCCCCCATACATATACACACAGAAGTTAAACAAGTGCTTTTCTCAAATAATGTGATTCTTTGTCAACTTGATCAAACCTAGACTCTTGGGATAAAAGTCCACATAGGCTTGGCCTATGAGTGCCATGTCAGTAGGTGATTGGTTAATTGATGTGTGTGTTCCTGAGCACTCTAGTTGGCACCATTACTTATGCAAGGGTTCCTGAACTAGATAAGAATAAAGAAATTGAGCTGATCAAAAGCAGACATGCAAACATGCATACACTTATTACCTCCTTCTTCTTGACTACAGATGTAATGTGACCAGTTCTCTCAATTTTCTATTGTCCTGACTTTCCCTGCATCACTGCAGGGAAACCCTTCCTGCCCTAAGTATATTTTGGTCATAATATTTTATTACAGGATTAGAAATGAAACTATGATACCCACCAAACGGATAATACAACACAAGAAAAAGATTTAAAAACAAAACAAAACAAAACAAAAGAGTGAAAAGCTATAGCCCAAACAAGACACCATTATCTAAAATCAAATAAGTTGAACAAAATGTCAGCTAAATAAATAAAAGGTGACTAAATATTGACTGACTGTACAGAAGGCAAGGATGCATGATCACAGTAATGAAACACCAGAGACACGAGGCAGAAAGGGAAGATAATAGAACCTCAAGCCATGAAAGAAATATGCCAATGTAAAGAATGTGCTCTCTGTGAGAAAGAAAGCTCACACTTGACATTAAAAATGCATTAAAAGTGAAGTAAAGAAGTACCAAGCTAATTCATTGTGAGATTCTTCCTGAGAAACTTCAAAAAAAAGTATATCCAATACAATTCAGTTGATTGATGTCTTGGCTCTGAGTTTGATAAAAATCTGTTTGGGTAACTACCAACATCACAAGATACGGAAGGATTTACCTCGGCCAAACTGCACTCATGACATTACCTTATATCTGTTCCTAGTTTCTTTCATCCTTTTGTTTGCTTTGTTCTTATATATATATTTTTTTGAGACAGGGTTTCTATGTGTAGCCATGGCTGTCCTGGAACACACTTTGTAGACCACACTGGCCTCGAACTCAGAAATCCGCTTGCCTCTGCCTCCCAAGTGCTGGGAATAAAGGCATGTGCCACCACTGCCTGGCTGTTCTTATAATTTTGTAAGTATGATTTTAACATTCACAGAGTATCACATAGATGAAAAATATACTACCAACATCCTTTTATTTAATATGATGTACCTGTGAATCCCCTTTGACCTTATCAATAGTTACTTTTACTATCTCAAAATAAACAACATACATATTTTATTCTTTATTAATTTATTCTCTATTTAAGAGAATTTTGGTTTTGATTTTCAGATTCTTATACACACAATTATTGAGATATTTCTATAACATACTAGTGGTAGAATTGTAGGATCATGTGCTACATATATGTTTACAATGAAAAGAAACTGTCATCTTTCTCTCCAGTAGTTCTGATGAAGTTTTCACCAATGAATGTTAGCTAGAGTACTTATTTCATGAAAATATTCACAGTATTTGGTAGTATGGCATTTTCATATGATTGTTTCTATTCTTATATGTCATCTTAATTTGTATTTTATCATGAATAATGAATGGTTTTGGACATATTTTCTTGGGCTAATTTTCCATCATGACATCTTTGGTAAGTTATTTTCTTTTCCCTGTGCCCCAGTCATTTATTTATCAATCTGATTTAAAAGATTTCCTTGTTAGGTCAGAAAGTATAAAAGACCACAGGTCTTACCCAACTTGTAAGGTAATGAGTTACTCTACTATGGAATAAATTTAGTCTAATGGGAGTCATGGAACTTTCTGAATCAAAAATTCTTGGGGGGGGAAAACAACCAACATCTTCTCGGTCCTAATCTTTGAACTTCCTTGAGGTAAAGTAGCCATCAAATATTACTCTACACTGTGTTGAAGGGTTGCAATTCCAGGGAAATAACAGCAAGTGATGGCTTAATCTCTATTTAGATGCTTCTGACACATAAAGTTCTCTCCACTGTAGGAAAAAAATGAATAAGAAAGGGAAGTAAGACTGGCATGATGTGTCAGAGTCTTTATGGAGTGATAGACACACTGTGCCTTGTTTAAAATGAGTTTGCTATTCAAATCTCATTGCTCTGGAAACCTGTATTGTGCAGAAATTTGAAAAATCATCATGACTTGTTTCTCAATATATTTTCTTATATAAGTCTTTTGGGATGTTTATGACTTACAGCTATTTTTCTTCATCTTGCCTTACTTGTTTAGTCATGAACTATAGCAGAGCAAAGCTTTTACTTTCAGCTCATTTATATTCTCTCTCTCTCTCTCTCTCTCTCTCTCTCTCTCTCTCTCTCTCTCTCTCTCTCTCTCTCTCTCTCTCTCTCTCTTCTTCTTTCTCTCCCTCTTTCTCTCCCCCCCCCCCCGTGTGTGTGTGTGTGTGTGTGTGTTTGTGTGTAGCAATATCTTGGAGTTCTCACTTAATTCTTTAATGAGATCTGCTAATTTATCTTATTCATGGCATAGCTCTATTTCACCTACAGGTGCCTGCATTACATTTTTCCAGTCCTCCAAATGCCACTAGGTTCTCTAGTACTGTGACCTTTATATCCTCAATATTAGCATATGTAATTATCTATTTTTGTTTTTAGTTAGAATTTCAACAATTAATCATTTTCCAATTAGACTATCTCTAAATTCACTTAAGTATTTTATTTTACAGTTTTCTATTTCATTATCAAGCTATGATTGCCACATTAGTTTATTTGTTATTTCTTCATGCTTTGAACTGATTTTGTTTTCCACTTTAAAGTTATTTATGGTAGTAACATTCATTCTGAATGTGGGGATTTATTTTTTATTATAAAGCATGAGTATATATATATATATATATATATATATATATATATATATATACTTCTCTTATAGAGAAGAGTAAAAATTAAAAAATTAAACTGTATTCAGGATATAATATATATACTTTTCTTACAGAGAAGAGTAAAAATTAAAAAATTAAGAGAACAAAAATCCTTGGTTATATTGGCCATGATGATTCGCATCTGAAATCGTAGATTCTCAGGATGCTGAAACAGTAGCATTGCTAATTTAAAACCATCCTGGGTTATGTAGGGAAAATATGGAGGCCTTATTTCATAAAACAAAAGTGCAGAAAAACAGCAAAAATTTTTGTTATGCTATTAATTTCTACTCTGTGAATATACGAAGAATATTTGGGGACTTGGGTTATGCTTTCTCTGATGGTTCCGTTTTTTAGTGCAATATAATTCTTTGGGTATGATAGGCACACATTTTATAGAGTAGTCAGCCTGGAAGTTTCTGCCATTCATCTACAAACTCTGGAAGCCTTGTCTAACTCTGTCACCTCCACATTCCAGTCACACTGTGAAGGACCATGGGGCCTACTCATATTTGAGACCAGAGGAATGACTGCTCACCCCATCCCCACTTCTTCTTCAGTTTATTTTACCACAAGATGTGTCCAGAGACAGTAAAGGAAAGTTAAATGTTCCATTCCTACATGCATGAATGCATCTGTACACACACAGGGATTTTCAGCATCCTCTCAGTAGCCTTGTTTCCAAATATTCTCCTTAGAAAGGTGACACTATTCCACATTTTACATTTTATTCCCACTGCGTAATGTTGCAGTTTAGCTCCTGCCTTGGGAAAGGCAGGAGTCAGAGGAAAAGGAAGTGCCGAGCCCTCGACAGTGTTTATGGTTCAGCTTTTTCTCTTCTTGCTTTACGTTTGTCTTTATAATGCTTGCCAACATTTACCTTTGAGGAGTGATTTTCTTTTTATATTACTGTCCAGAGATCCTAGCTGCAATCCCTGAGAGAGGTTGGCACCAGTGGGCCTGTGGCATATTGCCCAGCAACAGAAGTCTAGAACAGGATATTCAACTTTTAAATTAAATACAGTGGTAGCATTTAGGAATGAGAGGCTGGCTGACCAATAAAGAAAAATTCTGGCCTCACATACATTTATTCCATTGTATCTTTCGTAAAAATAGAATTAAATGCAAGTATGAAACAAAGTATTTTAGATTTGACAATGACATTATTTGGATACACACAGTATTTTAAATACTAAAACCATTGAATATGTGTCATTATCCTTGAGTAAACTTAGACTGAGGTAAGATGAATCATTGTTACAGACCTTGAAATGGTATAGAAATGTTAGATGCCAAATAAGTTTCAAAACCTCCTACTAGTTATATAAATAAATAAAGATTATATAAGTATTTTGTTTATAGTTACAATACAGAACAGAAATACCACTGATCTTGATATTGCTTATGAAGGATAGCATATAATCTGCTTTGGTTTTATATAACAGGGTTATCAGCCCATCGGTTAATGAGCCCACTTATATAAAGTTGTTTAATTCTTATGCATGTTCATATGTGATGCGCGCATAGAAGGTCAGATGATGCTTATGATGATGAAACTAGAAGAACTGTGAATTGAAAGCTCTTAGTTGAATTCAGTTATAAATTACTATTTATAACTAAGGAATATTATTAAGTAATTTATAGGTAAATATGTTTCTACATTCTTTTAAAGTGTATGATATTTTGCCCCATGTGTGTGTGTGTGTGTAGTCCGTGCCTAGTACTCACACAGACCAAAAAAGAAAGCTAGATTGCATGAAGCTGGAGTTATCTGTGTTATAAACCACCCTGTAGACACTGGGAACCAAGCGTGGATTCTTTGTTAGGCTAGAAAGTGTTTTTTACCATTCAATCATCTCTCTAACCACAATTTATATTCATGCTTGTGGTTTTATATCTTAAGTTTTCTAGAAAATATTTATACAAAATTCTATGTTTCAAAATGAAAAATAAGTAGCTTATATGGTAACACAGAAGCATATAGTAACATAAAATGAGTAATTCTGTTAGGCTATACATTTCTCTAGAAAATGCCTGAATTTATTACAAATATACTTTTATCTTTAGAAAATTGTTTGGGAGATATTTTGTGACAATTACAACTCACTTCTTGTGCAACTGGTAAGTTCAAGCATAGCTAAGTAGAAATATGACTAAAGGTACTTAGTTTTCACCTGAGTACTTTAGTGTTTATTTGTGAATCAATTAACTGAGCATGATACTTCCACTTATACCAGGTATGAGGAGGACTATGGATGTACCTACTAATTCTTGTAGCATAGGAAGTAGAATTTTATTGCTTACTTTATTTATAGATGAATCTGGATGGTCTGAAATATAAAGATGTATACTTTGAAAGTGTTTGTTTATGGTTATTATGCATTAATTTATGCCCCCTATTACCCTATGAGGGACTTGAGACATCTATAAGCGTACGCTTATTTATTTATCATCACTTTCATACTGTTGCATTTCATGCTGCAAACTGTTTGATCAAACATCAAAAAATTCTTATAAATGTAAAAGGAGACATAAAAGATGTTAAGACAACTGAGATTACTGGGAAGATAGACTCTAAGTAGCACTGATGTTTGGGAAAGAATAAAGTCATCCAGAACCTCAGTGAGTATTTCACCTATAACACAGTCAAACCCATCATACATTGCCCTTTATGCACACTCTTTGGGCATGTTTAATAGGTTTTTGTTAGAAGGCTGTGACTAAATTAATATAGTCAGGATCTGGGAACTATTAGTTCTACACAGCTGGGGGCTGCATATTAGGGCAAACAAATTATTTAATAAGCAATCTATGTCCATTTCTGTCTACTGACTTCATGTCAGTGTTACTCTTAGACCTACTCCATCTGTTGGATATGTAGGTCAACTATTCTGCATAATCATCAGGGATTATCTAAGACACATGGATGTTAAACAAAGGGATGCTGCCTTTAGTACTATTTGGATGAAATAAAGACAGAGGCCAGTCTTATCTGGATAGATAAAGGTCTGGGTGAAGCCAGGGTTCCATAGATGCAAGTTAAAACAAGGATGGAGATGCCTAGAGTTATACCCAAGATCACCTGTAAGACCTCAATTCAATCTCTGATGTAGACTTTCATATAATTTAGATGCACACACAAGTCAAGTGTTTCTTTCAGAACCCCATTTTCCTACACCTTGGATAGTTATTGAGCTCATTTATTCAAGAACTTTATTCTAAAACCTCACAAGAACACATTTACATTCAAGGATCTAAGATATTTCTGAAAACATGGACACTGTTATCCAGAATCTGATAAAAAGAAAAACATAGAAAGGAAAAGAAAAGAAAAATCAACTTTGTATGAAATGTTGCATATTTAGAATCTGCTGCAGTCCCAATTTTAGTATCAACCCATTTCCTCCTCAGTTTCCAATAATGCCTGCCTGCCAGGCAAAATATAGCATAGGGCAGGGTGTGCTGAGGTCAACTCAACATGGGGATTTTATTTGAAGTTAGACAGAATGATAATGATAGACTGTCAGAATATGCAGCAAGAGTGCTCAGGATCTCTAACATGATTAATAAAGATTATCAAAAGGACAATAAATGGACAGTTTTATGGTAAAGAAAATTGGGTAGTTTTCATAAGGGCTAGAAGAGTTGATAGAACTAAATTTAACCTAATGTACCTGTCGTTCGGTAAGCATGCATTCTATGGTAACCTAGGTTCTCTGCATAGATGATGCTGCATATTAAAAAATATAGAAGGAAATACTGAGAACCCTTTGTCAATATATAGATAGTAGGATGGAGCACAACTAATCTGTGAGGCTGAGCTCGAGAAAATCCTAGGAAGCATAAAAGTTATTTGAAGAAACTATTCCCAAAGCTCTTTACATAGTGCCTAGAGCTAGCTATTTAGAGAGTCCATAATAAATCTTCAGTTTTCTCTGTCTGCTGAATAACAATGTCATTCATTATGAGGAGAGAGAGAGAGAGAGAGAGAGAGAGAGAGAGAGAGAGAAAGACACAAACCTATAGTCAAAAAGAAGGAGGACATTCAAGGTTCCATAGTTTGCTATTGTTTCTTGAAAACAATGGAAATTGCAACATCAGTAATGTGAATAAGAAAAGCTTAAATTCACAGTCATCAAGTTAGGTTAATGGCCAGCTAACCAGCTGTAGTAGTGGACCTCAGGCACCTGTGTATTCAACTAAATTGATTAGCTGTGTAGAGATTGTGATTGTACCTATACCCCTTGCCTGAGGCTGGAGCTGTTTTCTTAGCTTTGCCACTTCAAAGCAAAGCCATGCCAGCCAATTTTCCTAGCCAGAGAACTGCAAAGGATCCCTGTGAATCTGCAGACTCAGTGCATGCTCTGAAAACATCTGAATCTTAGAGATTATTTTGATGAGTCTCCAGTGTTAATATCAATCTCAGTCCACTAATATTTCAGGGACATTCACTGATATTTTGCAAGCTATTAATAATATGTATTCTAATATGCCAACTGTCTTCTTGTGATGCTCTTTGGCTTGACTGTAGCATCCAAAATTGAGAAACAATGTTTTTCTCAGATCCACAATGTCCCAGATAGAGCAGGTGAGCCCTAACTCTATGTCACTGTATTACAAGTCTGTGAAGAACTAGGGATAATTTGCAGAGTCATCATGATATGTTGATGTTAGCCTGTCTCCACCATCTCTGTCATTCCTCTTAGCTATGGATATTTGCTAACAAAATTCACCTTTCTATTGTCAATAGTTTGAAAATAAATACTGAAGATATTGTCAATATTTTAAGAAGCATCACAAGTTAGAAAGATTTAGGTTCTTCTTGTAATATTAAAGAAGAAAACCCAGAAAAATAATAAATAAAAAATGAGTATTTAGAAGTCATCAAAATGTGACTACAGTAGTAGCAAAATACAAAATGAGTATCAGCAGTTCTCAGGTCTGATTGGTTAGTAGGAAATTAATGTTTCTTAATATGGGATGGTTGTGTAACTAACAAAGCCTGGGACAAAACAGTATGAGGTACCTGCCCTACATTCATACTGAGTGGCCTCTTATCCAAATTATTTGTATCCAGTTAATCCTTATATCGCCAACAGTTAAACTTCCTACCTTTAAAAATGATTTTGTATGTGTGAGGCTGTGAGGGTGTTTGTATGTTTATGCATGTGAGGGTGTCGATGTGAGTGAAATCGCAGGCATGTTCTGGCATGCATGTGAGGTAAGATGATAAAGTGATGAAATGGGATGTCAGTCATGGCTATCCACTTTGTCAGAGACAGGGTCTATCTTTGGTACCCACTACCATGAATGAGAGACTACTACCTCATAAGCTTCTAAAGATGCTCTTGTCTCTACCTCCCATCCACAGTTGAAAAACCGGGGTTACAGATGCCCCTACTGTACCTAGCTTTCTGTGCATTCTGAGGATCTGAACTCAGGTGCTCATGGCTTTGCAGTAAGCACTTTGCACTCTGAATGATCTCCCTAGAAATGGATCCCCTCCTTTAATAATAAGTGTGGGGGGTTAACTTGTTAAACTACCCAACCATATGCAAAACAATGCAAGGCTTTGTCACAGTAGTATATCTAGGGAAGGGCTAGCAGAGACCTAGCATAGAGATGATGCACTATACATTTATTCAATAAATGGACCAATAATATTAGTTGCTTATATCAGTGAATTACAATGTAGTCAACTTATTTTCTAGTAACCAAGGAGTAGGTAGAAGATCAGTGTTCTTGATTTAAAACAAGTATGTTTAGCTTCAGGGACATGGTTCATCATTCAAGAAGACTAAAAAAAGATGAAATGATAACAAAAGTCTTTGATCTTGTGACCAAACTATTCTATGCTGTCTTCCATTGCATAGTTATTGGATGATGGTGTTGTTGCTTCAAGTTCATGGTTTCAGGATTTATAAAGGTTAGTTGTATTGCTTAAGGAAACAAAACTAGATAAGAAAATTAAGATTTATAGCCAGGCCAATTGATTTCAAAGTCTTGACCTTAACTTGTTTTTTATGCGTATGGTCTCTGTTGCTTCTGGATGTTTTAAAAATCAATTAATGATATTACATGAGCATTTAATATTTTCAAATAGTGTTTATTATGTATTTTACATGAACTATTATACTTAATTTTCACAACAGTCCTGTATATTAGGTTTTATTGCATCCTTATAACAGATACAGATACTGAGAAATAAAGTTGAATAGATTCAATGGAGATAATGTAGATTTGCAGTCCTCTCATTGCAGAATGAACTCTCTCCTTAATCACTGACATTACAATATATTGCCTGTTTGATGGTTTTAGATGTACTGAGACAAAGTTCGGAAAAGGAAAATGGAGGCATTAATGTAAGTAGTGAGCCAGAGCATAACCTTAGTTTGCCATGATGATGAGGTTAGAATTAACAACCATATATACAGTTGTTTGAAGTGAGTATGTATTAAGTACTGGGAAATCAAATGAGAAGCTTCAGGAAATTAGACTCTGCCTGATTAAAAAAAAAAAAACAGAAAATAAAGATGACTGAGCAAATGTTGTTGTATGGGGTGACTATAAGGATCCTAGAAGGAGGAATTGCAGAGATAACTGAGAGATGATGAACTGGACCAAACTTCTCTAAGTGTCAGTGTAGAACATAATCAGAGGCTGTGTTTTTCTAAATAAAAACTATAATTAGACATGGAAGAAGGAAGAATGAAATTCAAAGAGTAAGCATAAAGTTGGCAAAGCTGCTAGAAGAACAAATTGTAGAAAGGACATTTTCTTTCAGACATTTTCATGCATATAGCACCATTGTCATGAAGATGTTCAAAGGCTGTCCATGTTAGTCTAGAAAGGGAGAAAGATAAAAAAAATGCTTTGTCACTATTTATTATAGACATTAGTCCAGACCTTTGTAACGGATCTCTTCTGCATGCATCATGATTTACTAGCATTTTTATTAAAATAACATCCTGAAGAAAGAGGACACTTGTGGCAAATAGGGTGAAATATAAAAAGCATGCCTTTAGTCACTGACACTGTACCAGGTTAAAGGTTTATTTTTTAATCTCTATTCTAAGGATAGGTAAGATGTTTACAAAAGGACAAATTAGACAAGGGGGGGTTAATCTCAATTTCTATATTAATTCTAAGCATCTCTGAAAGTCTGAAATTTAGTGAGTAGAAAAAAATTAAGATTATGTTTCCACATATGAACACCCAACTTAAATGAGATCTTCTCAAGAGGAGAGTGGTCAACATACAGAGTGTACAAACTCAGTTCAAAGGCTTCATTAGATAGTCTGCTCATTAACCAATTGTATTAACAAATCTCCCTATTGTATCACTGCAAATCATGCTTACCCTTTAATCTCCTCATCTGCAGGTTATATATTATGCCTAATAAATAATTTTTAAATGTAATGCAAGTACACTGTAGAAGACTACACTCAAAGTCAACACTAGAACTATATTCCCAAAGTAAACAGTGGGGCTTACAGGCCCAAAGATAGCACTGTGGTACTATAGATTCAAGATCAACACTGTTGAACTGTGGAACCATGGTCAGCACTACTATTGCAGACCCAAGAACAAAATTTTGAACTGAAAACCTAAGGTTGACATTGGGCAATTATGGGCTCAAGTTCAACACTGTCGAACTTCAGACCCAAAGTCATCCCTGAGAAACTACAGACCCATGGTGAATACTGTGCTGTTATAGACCCGAGGTCAAAAATGCAGACCCAAAGTCATCACTGTGAAACTATAGAGGAAATGTCAACATTGTAGAACTGCAGTCCAGAGGTCATTCCCATAGAACTGTATGCTTGAGATGAGTCAACACTGTGGTATTACAGACCAAGGTCCACAAACTGGAACTAAATACCTAAGGTGGGTTGAAAGCAGAGGGCAAAATGTGAGACCATTCCTTTCTTAGGAAGATGCTCCAAATCAACCAAACAGACAATCTTCCTTCCAAGCTTATCCTATGTAGAGGTGTTGGGTTCTTCTGATGTAACAGTGCTAGCAGGAGAGGAAATATTCTAAAAAGAGATACTTCTGTCCCTCCTTTTTGTCTTTCAAGCAACTATAAAAGTAGACACCAAAGTGTTAAAATTTTCTCAGAAAAGTGATGTAAGGGGAAATAAAGGCTGGGCCCTTGTCACCACTTAGATAAAGAACTTACCTTCCAAGAGGAGATTCCATTCATTTATGACAACTATATGAACCACCTTCTAGGACAGACTAGAGCATAGAAGATTCTGTTAAATAATGTCAAATAATGAGTAGAAACATTTCTTGAGTGGAACTTCTAAGGCTTACATCACTCTTATCTTGCATTTAAACCTTAATCTGAGGCCAGTATTCTCAAGACTGACTTGAGAGTCACTGGTTTCCTCTGCTTTCCCCTTCGTTGATATGGTCACATAGAAGAAATCCCATTTCTCTGCTCTACTACAAAAGGAAAGGAAAAAAAAAATACACATAGAGACCATTATTGTCTTTGTTTCAGATTTTATAGGCAGTAGTTGTTTTTGAAGATGTAGTTAAACTCCATAGGAGGCAGCTTAAATGGCAAAATTAAATGTAATTTGGTAAAGTTGTGTATCAAGTATTTTCTTAAATAGTTGTGAATTTGCACAGTTGCTTTCTAAATTGTGCTTCTTCATTAGTGAAGACAAGAGCATGTTGTAAACTGTTAATGAATCATGATACATCCATTATTTATGGAGCTTAAAAGTTTAAATGCCATTCTGCAGGTTTCAAATATCAACTGGTTTTGTACAATGTCAATGTAGCTATACAATGTCCCTACCTATAACTATAGAAAACTGGTATTTGTCCATCCATTAACTGTACTATAGAGATGTTTTCCAATGCTTTTGGCTTCTTCTTTGAGGGGCATCTGTGAGACAAGTTTCAATGATTCTTCTCCTTGCTTAGATGACTGCAGCATCTAGAACAGGATGAGCCCATGTTTGCAAAATTAACACTATGCCTGATTCATTCGCCTTTTCTCATGCTTATCCTTATCTCCCCATGTTACCTGTACAGAATATGTACAGACTACCAAATGAGTCACTTCTTAATTTCTGATATTTACTAAGACTCACCATGGATTAAATTAAAATGAGAGGGATTTAGGATTTTCCTGACATAGACACCACTGAATCATCACTTACAAATTTCTACTTTGTGATGGTGCAAAGCAGCATCAGAAGAAGATATCATTAAGATTTTTTTTTCTGAGACAGTAGCATGCAACAGAAGAGTCTCACAGTTCTGGACATCTTTACTCAGACACTCCAGCACAAGGAGAATAAGCAATGCTCCACAGCTGACCATATTACTAGAGTGTAACACCCGGAAGGGTATTTGTATTCAATGGATCGTCTACTTGGAATTTTTTTTTCATTTTCCTTTTTTGTTTGGTTTATCCGAACATACACAATTAAGATGAAGGGTGTGTCGACAGTGAATATAAGATACTAGGCGAAGACGCAGAAAGCAATGACTTTCACATACCAGCATTTTCCTTAGTGGCTTTATGCACTATAACATTTTGTCCACACAACAATCCTGGGAGGAGGCACTTCCTTACAGATAGGCAAGTGTAGAGCATAGATGCTAAACCAGTCCTCCAACGTTAAAGAGCCTTGGTGATGGCATTGAACTCTCCTCCCGGCTAGATTATTACTACTTCTGCTATCATAGAATTGTATGCTTTTCTACACTGTTCTGAGGGTGTCAGTGTCATGGCAAGCATTAACTGTTTTATTGGAATGAGGATGCACCAAGTGATACCTTGAATATGTTTGTTTTTTACATTAAAAATAATAAGAATATAATACTGGTTGAGGACACAGATGTACCCTAACTTAGTACAAATATTTCTCAGCTCCAATGCTGCAGAAGAAAGGGTCAGTAATGAAAATACTTGTGACAGCCGGATAAGATGCACAGCTTGGTTATATCCTATTGGGCCATTTTAAGGTTCTTAGTTCTAGTCATTGATTGCTTGGTGAAATGTTAACCTTAAGTAAGGGGAGTGAGGAGAAGTACATGGGAGATTTCCATATTGTGTATTTGCCTCCAATCTATAGAAGTACAATTGTTTAATCAATTCAGATTTAATTTTTAAATTGTGTTTTTTGTCTAGTTGAAAATTAAAGTTACTTGTATATAGGACTTTAGGTGCACATAATCTTTTATGTTAATCCTAGAAGTATTGGTAGCATTGAACTCTCCTCCCGGCTATGTTACCACCACTTCTGCTATCATAGAATTATATGCTTTTCTACACTGTATTAAGGGTTTCAGTGTCATGGCAAGCATTAACTGTGGTTTTATTGGAATGAGGATGCACCAAGTGAATTTTCTTTCACTTCTCACAAGTCACTGAAGTCACCACAGCTTAGGGCCTGCTCTAATGGATATATTCATTCTTGTATAAATAACAAATGACATTCAATTTTAAAACATATTTTCATCCTCTAAAAATAGAGGCTGTAGCTATCATACAGGTCCACTCTATAGCCTTAGACAACTGATAGGCCATGCTCTGCTTATCGGGCATAATCTAGTTTACATATTTTTTGGATACATTCATATAGCACATAGTTATTGTAACAGGTTGTTTCTTTGGTGTAAGAAACAACCTGTTACTTACACCTGGTTTCTTTTAAGGTTCATTAAGCTATCAGCGCATTATTTTACAGCCAAATAATATTGTTCTGGTCTACCATTTTTGATTATCTAGAAGTCACTAGATGCAGTTTTCCCATTTGCTGTCATGGATAACACTACCATAGATAGCAGAATACCAGTTTCTGTATAGTGCAATGATTCCATTTTTCTTGGTCATATAATTGGTTTAGCCCAAGTATTTCTACCTCAAACTTGGAGTTAGTTCTTTCTGAGAGAATGAATTAAAGTATGACAATATGCTAAAAAGCCCAATTATATTCACTGGCCAGTACTTTTTAAAACTCCATAAATAGCACTTACATATGAGAGATGCCTATGAGAGAGTGGTAAGTGTTGAAATATGTAACACACACTGTACATGAGCATGATCAACTGTGTAATCTTCACTGAAGTAGCTCACTAGATTCCCAACTCCTCTTTAGAAGTCTCTTCTGACTGGTGTTTTATGAATTTTAGTAACAAAACTAATTTGTCAGCTTTTTAATTTGTGTGATATCTTATTGAAACATAACCACCTCTAGCAGTTTCTTTTTCTTTCTTTCTTTCTTTCTTTCTTTCTTTCTTTCTTTCTTTCTTTCTTTCTTTCTTTCTTTCTCTCTCTCTCTCTCTCTCTCTC
>NC_034597.1:30367132-30407208 GCF_900095145.1 Mus pahari | reverse complement strand
TCTCTCTCTCTCTCCCTCCCTCCCTTCCTTCCTCCCTCCCTCCCTTTCTCGCTCTTTCTTTCTTTCTTTCTTTCTTTCTTTCTTTCTTTCTTTCTTTCTATCTTTCTTTTTTTCTTTCTTCCTTTTTTATGTACTTACATTTCAAATGTTATCCCCTTTCCCAGTATCCCCTCTGGAACCCCTTATACCATCCCTTCTTCCCCTGCTTCTATAAGGGTGCTCCCCTCCCTCACACCCACAACCACCTCACCACCCTGACATTCCCCTACACCGGGGAATTGATCCTTCACAAGACCAAGGGCCTCTCCTCCTATTGATGCCAGACAATGGCATCCTCTGCTACTACATATACAGGAGCCTGGGAGCTCTGGGGTTGTCTGGTTAACTGATACTGTTTTTCCTCTGGGGTTGCAAACCTCATCATCACTATCAGTTCTTTCTTTAACTCCTCCATTGGGGTTCCTGTACTCAGTTCAATGGTTGGCTGAGAGCATCCACCTCTGTATTTGTCAGGCTCTGGTAGAGCCTCTGAGGAGACAGCTATAACAGGCTGCTGTCAGCAAGCACTTCTTTGCATCTGCAATAGTGTCTGGGTTTGGTGTCTGTGTATGGGATGGATGCCCAGGTAGGGCAGTCTCTGGATGGCCTTTCTTTAAGTCTCTGCTTCCCTCTTTGTTTCTGTATTTCCTTTAGACAGGAGCAATTCTGGTTTAAAAATTTGGAGGTGAGTTGGTGGCTCCATCCCCCAAACAAGGATCTTGGCTAACCTCTGAATGTGGACTCTACAAGTCCTCCCTCCTCTTTGTTGGGAATTTCAGCTTATCTCATACCTGTTGGGTCCTGTGAGCCTCTTGATTTCCTGGCATCTGGGGCTTGCAGTTGTCTATCCCCAGTTCCCCATCCCCAATTGCTGCATGCCTCTGTTCAAATTCCAGACCTTCTGTATATCATCCCTGTCTCCTCCTGTAAATGTACCACACTGTCTGTATCCTTTCCTCTGTTGAAGGACATCTGGGTTCTATCCATCTTCTGGCTGTTATAAATAAGGCTCCTATGAACATAGTGGATCATGTGTCCTTGTTATATGTTGAAGAATCTTTTGAGTATATGCCCAGAAATGGTGTAGCTGGGTCCTCAGATAATACTATGTCCAATTTTCTGAGGAACCACCAGACTGATTTCCACAGTGGTTGTACCAACTTGCAATCCCACCAACAATGGAGGAGTTTTCTCTTTCTCCACATCCTTGCCAGCATCAGCTGTCACCTGAGTTTTTGAACTTGGCCATTCTGACTAGTGTGAGGTGGAATCTCAGGGTTGTTTTGATTTGCATTTCCCTGATGACTAAGACTGTTGAACATTTCTTTAGGTGCTTCTCAGCCATTTGATATTCCTCTGTTGAGAATTCTTTGTTTAGCTTTGTGCCCCATTTTAATAGGGTTTTTTGGGTCTCTGGAGTCTAACTTCTTGAGTTCTTTGTATATATTGCATATTAGCCCTCTATCAGATGTAGAATTGGTAAAGATTTTATCCCAATCTGGTTGTTGCCATTTTGTCCTATTGACAGTGTCCTTTGCCTTACAGAAGCAAGCTTTGCAATTTTATGAGGTCCCATTTGTCTATTATTGATCTTATAGCATAAGTTATTTCGGGGAATTTTCCCCTGTCCCAATATGTTTGAGGTTCTTCCCCACTTTCTCTTCTATTAGTTTCAGTGTATCTGGTTTTACATGGAGATCCTTGATACACTTGACTTGAGCTTTGTGAAAGGAGCTAAGAATGGAATGATTTGCCTTCTTGTACATGCTAACCACCAGTTGAACCTCTACCATTTGTCTTTTTTCTACTGGATGGCTTTAGATCCTTTATCAAAGATCAAGTGACATAGGTGTGTGCACATTCATTTCTGGGTCTTCAATTCTATTACACTGATCTATCTTCCTATCTCTGTACCAATACCATGCAGTATTTATCAATATTGCTCTGTAATAAAGCTTGAGGTCAGGGATGATGATTCCCTCAGAGGTTCTGATAGTGTTGAGAATAGTTTTCGCTATCCTGAGTTTTTGGTTATTCCAAATGAATTTGCAAATTGCTCTTTCTAACTCTAGGAAGAATTGAGTAGGAATTTTGATGGGGATTGCACTGAATCTGTAGATTCCTTTTGGAAACATGATTATTTTTACTATAATAATGCTACCAATCCATGAGCATGGAAGATTTTTCCATCTTCTGAGACCTTCGATTTCTTTCTTCAGGGACTTGCTGTTCTTTTCATACAGATAGTTCACGTGCTTGTTTAGAGTCACTCCAAGCTATTTTATATTATTTGTGAGTATTGTGAAGGGTTTCGTTTTCCTAGATTCTTAGCCTTTTTATCCTTTGAGTAGAGGAAGGCTACTGATTTTGGGGGGTGAGTTTTATATCCAGCTACTTTGATGAAGTTGTTAATCAGATTTAGGAGTTCTCTGCTGGAAATTTTGGCATCAGTTAAGTACACTATCATATCATCTGCAAATAGTGATATTTTGACTTCTTCCTTGACCTCCTTTTTTTGTCTAATTTCTCTGGCCAGGACTTCGGGTTCTATATTAAATAGGTATAGATATAATGGGAAGCCTTGTCTAGTCTCTGATTTTAATGTGGTACCTTCAATTTTCTCTTCATTTCATTTGATGTTAGCTACTGGTTTGCTGTATATTTCTTTTCCTATGTTTAGGTATGAACCTTGAATTCCTGTTCTTCCAAGACTTTTACCATAAAGGGATGTTGAATGTTCTTAAATGCTTTCTCAGTGTCTAATGAGATGATCATGTCCTTTTTTACTTGAGTTTGTTTATATAGTGGATTATGTTGTTGAAATTATATATATTGAACAATTCCTGCATCCCTGGGATGAAGCCTACTTGATCGTGGTGAATCATCATTTTGATGTTTTCTTGGATTTGGCTTTCAAGATTTTTTTTAATTTATTTACATTTCAAGTTTTATCTCCTTTCCCAGTTTCTCTCCCTCCTGGAAACCCCCTACTCCAATCCCCACCCCCGCTTCTTCTTCTTCTTTTTTTTTTTTTTTTTCTTTTTCTTTTTGTTTTATCTGAGAGCAACATGTTCCCACGAGGCATCTGTGACATCTCTTCTTGAATGATGAGGCGAGGCCCCAGTCAGGACAGACAACAGCTGAGCTCATTTCTTCTGGCCCAAATAGTTTTCCTTGCCTGGCTTCTGAGTCTCCTTGACAAGAGGAACTTGAGACCCTCACTGCTATCCTTGTAGGGAACATAGGGAGTCTTCTTCACTCTGAAAACCAGAGTGCACATCAGTGTGGTGCTGGGCTTTGCCTGCCTAATTCTTGGTCACTTTCTCTTTACCCCCATTTCTTAGATTTTAAATTTTCTGTTAGTTTTCTTTTTAAATAGATATTTTCTTCATTTAAATTCCAAATGCTATCTCCAAAGTCCCCTATACACTCCCCCAGGCCTGCTCCCCAACCCACCCACTCCTGCTTCCTGGCCTTGGGATTCCCCTGTACTGGGGCATTAGATGGAACACAGGGCCCCTAATGAAGGAGCTAGAGAAAGTACTCAAGGAGCTAAAAGGGTCTGCAACCCTATAGGAAGAACAATAATATGAACTAACCAGTACCCCCCCAGAGTTGTGTATCTAGTTGCATATGTAGCAGAGGATGGCCTAGTTGGCCATCAATGGGAGGAGAGGCCCCTGGTCTTGTCAAGTTGCTTCTGTTTCTATTTTATGTAATAATCTGAAGAGTATTAGTATTAGGTCTTCTTTGAAGATCTGATAGAATTCTGCACTAAAACCATCTAGTCCTAGACTTTCTTTGGTTGGGAGATGTTTAATGAAAGCTTCTATTTCTCTGATCCTGTCTTAACTTTGGTACTTGGCACTTTCTAAAATTCAGTTTATCCTGGGACCTTTTTTTTTTCCATAATGATGTTAGAAAACTTGCTGTCATTATGGGGTGGGCTCACAGAGCACAAAACTCTCTCTTTACATTCTGTGACATATAATATTACATTTGTAATATTCCCCCATAGAATATTACATGTCATCAATGTAATGTGCTTGCCTGACTGATGCAAATTATATCACTGGGAAATAGCACCTTTGGGGAAGGCTTGCGTATCTTTGTAATTACTATGTTTTTCTTCAGGGGAAATAAACAAAACAAGACAGCAACAAAACAGGTAGAAGATGATCAATTAACTCAGTGACCCTCTGAGCCTGCTCTCCTACTTTGCAACAAAAGCAAGGGAAGGGCTGACCATCCTCTTCACACACCTCTTGTGGCATCCATGAGGCAGAAGAGGCTCTGAGTAGCCTGCAAGATGGCTCTACTTTAAATAATCTCCATCCTGTGCCACTGTTCCTCATGGCCCTATAGGAAGCTAATTCCACTCAGGTGCTGCTCTAATCCGATGCTTGCTCTCAGAACGAGATCATTCCATCTTACCTTGACCTTCGACCCTCTTCCTAAATACTAATTCACGTAAATGAAGAGGTATCTGTGTGTAAAAATTTAGTTGTAGGGAAGGCTAAATCTGTATAATAATATAAAAATGGGCTAGAGAGATGGTTCAGTGGTTAAGAGCACTAACTGCTCTTACAGAATTCCTGAGTTCAATTTCCAGCAACCACATAATGGATCACAAATGTCACCTGATGTCCTCTTCTGGTGTGTCTGATGTCAGCTACAGTGTACTGTGTGTGTGTGTGTGTGTGTGTGTGTGTGTGTGTGTGTGTGTGTGTGATATTCTAAAAAATAATATAAGAACACTAAAAATAATTGGAATTTAATCAAAACTCCTAAAGAGGCTTAGCAGGTAATGTTCTCACCAAGTAAGCAAAAAGATCAGAGTTTAGATTCCTTGAAAATGCATTTAATGTTGGGTGTTGAACAAGCCTGTATGTCTTCTCAGCAGAGGGTAGCCAGAGACCATACATACCCACAGCAAACTGTATTCATGGCACCAAAAATGATGGGCTGTGGGGTTAGCAAGTAGCTCTTCACTAGTAGGAAGTAGAGAGTGAATAATGTAGTGACACAATGTTGACTTTGTGTGTGTGGCTATATACACATGAGCATATGCATTCACACACATGCACACATGAACATGTGCACACATATATACAAACACACATAACGTATATTTACATGCAATAAATTTAAATCCCACAAAATCCAATAATTCTAAGTTTGACTTACATGCTATTTTAAATATGGCAGATTTGCTAGAGCCAACTCTCTGGTTCCTAATACAAGAAATCAGCCCATCTCTGCCACTTCTAACTCCCTCAGCTCTGTGGCATTTCAGTTCTACTATTTATTTCAGATGGCTGGGGGCTTGGGTGTTCATTTGGCATAATACCATAAATGTATAGAAGCAAAAAGCCAAGAATATCTCAAAACATCATAAAACTCAAAAATGAGTGCCCAGTGCAGGAAAAGAGAAAATGTACCTTATACTATATTCCAGTGGTTAAAGATGAAATGTCTTGGTATGTTAGCCAGGTATAGTCCAGATCATAGGTGGACCTATATGCTCAAATATTCTTTTTTTCTCTTCTCTCCTCTAATCTGCTTTCTTCTCTTCTCTCTTCTCTTCTCCTATTTTCCCTTCCCTTCCCTTTCCTTTCCTCTCCTTTCTCTCCCTCCCTCCCTCCTTTCCTTCCTCCACCCCCTCCCCAACACACACATATTCATCGATTCTGGGGACTGACCTTGGGTCCTTATACTTGCAAGTACTTTGCTAACTCCACTATCATTCTATGTCTTCTAAACTGATGTTAGTTATTTGCTCAAAACAATAGAAATATTTACTTCCTGCCAAAATCTTTAACTAGATTGTAATTATGGATTCCTGTGAATGTAATCTCATCACTACTTAAAGTTCATAAATTAGATACTTTCTATACATGAATAAACCAATAATGGCTACACTATTTTATAACCCTTGAACTAAGGTTACATGCAGACAAATATAAGACCCTGATCGTGTATCCTATGTTTTGACACATAGCTTCCTTTTATTCATTTACTATAAGCTGAAGCCCTTAAGAGAAGGATGGAGATCTTTAATAGCAAGTTTAAAATTAAGAGCATCTGGAATATTAATTCTTAAACAGTCTTTTGGTTTCCTGAGAAGTTTGCAAAGCATTATTTATCTCTTAAATACCTTTTTTAGACTTCACAGGGATAGTAAATGCTTTCTGCCTCTACATCTAATTTAAAAACTATACATGCTTTCAGATATACAACTTTAAACATTAGAGTGAGAGCTAGCTCATTGACAGTTCAGTTGGGTGGGGCTCTGACATATATGTGTATTTTCATTTTCTTAGCCAAAAAGCTGAGGCATGGTACGTGCATTTTCAAACAAGAGAAACTTGTATGTCCTACATCAAGTGATTCAAATGTAAATCTTTCTAGATGCAATTGTATAATCATTTCTATTGGACATAAAATGTCGAATATACATATTACTCTTCTTAATGATCCATGGAATGATTCCCACATGAATCTTGTCATCTTCTCTGAGGAAGCTGGCCCGGAATGGATTCTAGCTCACCCAGTAAACTCCCCTTGTCATTGACACCATTTACAAAGGAGTATTCCTAGGGCTCTGACTTACTGTAAGTGGCACAGTTGCTCCCAACATAATTCTCTGAGATTTTATCACTAATCTTCCCATTCTGAGAACTGAAACTTGCATGCTTGTTTTATAATACAGAGGCCATTGCGTAATTCAATCCCTTTCTAGCATCTCTAAACTTCAGCCCACTTCTTTCCAAGAATTCTGCCTCCAGGACTGGCTGTCTGGCCCCTGAACCAGGTTCCACATACTTCACTACTTTTACTTAGCCCTGCATCCAGGACTCCTTCCTGCTGGTCTTCTTAGGGTAGGTTTTTAGGGGACAGCTGACATTTTCTTTGGGAGGCATGGACCAGGGATTCTTATGCAGGAGCAGTGGGAAGATTTAGAATAATACCCCAAAGCGAGCAGGAGGCTTGGGATCTGGTAGAATCAATGCCCTCCCCTGGGTCACCTCTAATGATACACCTTCAGCATGACTGCCGTCTGTACTCTACAAATGCACCATCCTTTTCCTATTTTTTTTTTTTTATGCTGGACTCACGTTGCTAGTGCTCCACCTTCAGCTCCATTACTTGATCAGTCAGTTGCTCAGTTGGTTTACTCCCTCATTGTCAAAACCAATGTGGAGACTAAGTAGGACAGAGATTACAAAACATTCAGGGATGATCTGGGAGTATGCAGCAGGAGGCACGCTCACTGTTATTAATGTCAGGATCTCTGTCAAATTGCCATCCTTCTGTCCCAGCACACTGTCATCATAGTGAGATTTGCTGTGCCCACCCTATTCTAGTTGCAACAGCTATTGGCTCGATTTATTGCAATAAACATAACTGGAGTGACAAGGCTTTTATTCAGGACCTTTTCTTGAAAAAACAAATTATTCTGTATGAGTTTGGATGCATGTATATTTTTAGGCTATGGCTTAGCTATCCTGGGTCCTTCTTTTTCTCTTTTTGACTCAAGGCTCTGTTAGGAATAGTTGAAGTTGCCAGAAAACTGATTTTGGGATATCTAGAGAGGTGAGATGGTGTTAAATTAAGAATCAGAGATGAGAAAAGATGAAAAGCTTTATTTAGAATGAGGTTTGGGCTGAAAATGACTGTGAATTATTTTTTTTCTTTTTTAATCCTGTAAGAAATACAGCCACAAGTTTGAAAGGGAACTATTTAAACATTTATTTTAGGCCAATAAGGAAAAGAGGGAACCTGCCTTTTATGAGACCCAAACAATTATCTCTGGATGTAAAGTGAAAGTGAGTTATGATATCTCTCTTCTCTTCTCTTCTCTTCTCTTCTCTTCTCTTCTCTTCTCTTCTCTTCTCTTCTCTTCTCTTCTCTTCTCTTCTCTTCTCTCCTCGCTTCGCTTCGCCTCTTCTCTCCTCTTCCATCTCTTTCTTCTCCTCCCTTTCTCTATCTCTCCATTTTGCTGAGGGTGGGGAATATATATTTCTTTTCTTTTCTTTCTTTTCTTTTTTTTTCTTTTTTTTGCTATGTGAGGAATATATATTTCTAGTAGTAAAAAATATCAGGTGATTGTTGTTTTCAGTAAGAATGAAAATTAAAACAAAAGAGAATTTAAGTTTATGTAGTTATGTTTGAGACTAGAAATAACCCTTGAATGGTAATAAGCATCTTCTTCATGATCCTGGTGTCTCATAGATTATTGTGAGCATTTCCATAGCTATGTTAGGCTTCACCTTTTCAAAGGTCCATGCTCTGAATTTGGACTCATTTGTAGATGTACTTTGTCAAATCAGAATTCTAAATTTGGCCATCTTGTTCAAAGGTACACTGTTAAATTTTTTTCTGCTGTTTATACAAACAGATATATAATTTATACACATTTATGTATAATAAAACATTATGATTCCTAAGTGCTGGGTAAAATAAAGTAGGTATTTCTATTAGTCCAAATTCCTATTTTTTGCAATAAGACAAGTCAAAATTACTTTTTTCAGTTTTGCCTTGCAGAATACATGATTGCAAACTCTACACAACACATTATATAAGAGGTCTGAGGGAAAAAATGTAAAACAGTAGCAACAAAGAATTAACAACTCATGTATTTCCCCTGTCTGAAATTAAGTTTGATATAATTAAACACTTCTCTACCTATCTGATTTAATACAATTGTTTACAAGTCATAAACACAATGGAGGGTCTCAGTCAGTGCCCGTGATCTCCATGGTAGTCACATGAGATGAGCGTCACTATTCTCGTTTTACAGAGAGAATACAGCATTCAATAGTATAAACAACGTAGCCCATTTTATTGCAAGAGAGTACTTAAGTGCAAAGGAAGCTTAGGTCTTCCTGAGCCCAGGGACCCTGTGTTCCTGACTGAGTATGGCCTCTAGCCAGTTTCAACTCAGCCCCCATTTTATGAGAATTTCTCCAAATGAGACATAGCAACAGCATGCAACAACAAAAATAACAAAGTAGCTGTGATGTATAATATCCACTAATATCAACAGTGAACAAGATCTAGACTTGGGGTCACCATAGAAACACACTTCTTGTTAGATCTGAAGGAACTTTTAGAAAAGTTTAACTGGAGAGGGAAGGCTCACTGTGAATGTGGTTGATGCTGTTCCCTGGCTTGGGACCTTAATAGGAAACTATTTGAGCTCCACAGGTCAGCTCTCTGTAATTTCTGAATGTTGACGCTATGTTTATAGCAGTACTTCACCCCTTTCTCCTTTAGTTGCCTTTGTCAGATGTTTTGTCAGAGCAATGAAAAAAATTAACTAATGAAGCAGCCATTTAGAAAACTGACAGATTTATCCGTGCACACGGGGAAGTTCCTTTGCTCCTCGATTCTCATTAACAACATTTCCATTCTATTGATGAACTGACACCATGCTGAGAGAGGGTGAAAACAAGTCTATATGAGTTATCAGTAGTTCCAAAATTCTGGATGACGTTTCTGAAAACAGGAGCATCCTTCTTCCTCTTTTCTGCAGTCATAGAATAGAAGAGATCCTGTAGCTCTGAGATGCTGAGCTGGACCATTCCTTAGGAAGTCCACTCCTGCCGTTTCTCCCCTGACATGCAATGCTGGTTTTGAAAGGAAATATTACCTCCTCCCTTCCTAAAATAAATGAAGAATTTTGTTGTAAGTCAAAGTATTATTTTTAAAGAAAGATAGATCGTGATGGTTCTGTTGGAAAATTCAAGACAAGAATTCTTTGTCTAAAATTAACCGGCCTGTTCAAGAACCAGTGATATATATATGGAACAGCTCCTCCACAGAATGTCCGAGTTGTTTCTTCTCCCAGAGAGTGACCCAGTAAAAACACTAAATATATACCCAGGTCCTCTTCCACTGTATAGGCCCAATAGAAAGTGGTGAGTCAGCCTCAAAGCCACAGGAAACCCAAGGAAAGATTCCTTTTCTGGATTTGGTCTAAATTTCTCAAAATCTCTTAAAGTTTTAGGTTGTTCAAAATTCAATGGTAAGCAGGGAGGTGGTGGTGCACTCCTTTTTTAAAATTATTATTTTCTTTATTTACATTTCAAATGCTATTCTGAAAGTTCCCTATACCCCCACCCCCACCCCTGTTCCCCTACCCATCCACTCCCACTACTTGGCCCTGGCCTTCCCCTGTGCTGGATCATATAAAGTGCACTCCTTTAATCCCAGCACTTGGGAGGCAGAGGCAGGCAGATTTCTGAGTTCGAGGCCAGCCTGGTCTACAAAGTGAATTCCAGGACACCCAGGGCTATACAGAGAAACCCTGTCTCAGAAAAAACAAAAAAGAAAAAAAAAAGGCAATGGTAGTATTTAACCCGTACTTACTAAAAAGGGAATGAATATTTTAGGGCTATTATACAAAAGATTAATAAACTTTTTTACCCAGGGTCTATAAGTAAACCCTTACACTATATATATAATATGATATTTGATGTCTCTTTATTCCTTCTTCACTGGAAGAGTTACATGGAGTGGCTTAGACAGCAAGTTGGTTTTTTGCATTCATGTTCATTGAAGATGTTAAGGGATGTTTCAAATGCACTATGTACAAATAATACCCCTAGCTGACGTGATTAACTATTTATAGGGTCAGAAATGATTTGAAATGTAGGGCAAGATTCTAGAGAATCATAAAAGCACAGTAGATTGCCTAAAATTTCCATGGACTAGTATTGAGTGCGATGGAGTCACTTCCCAGGAGCTCTGTGCTTCTCACGGTTCTTCCTTTGTATTGTAGAGGCTCACTAATTGCCACTGTTAGTCATTCCTCCATTTATCTGTCAAATGCTTTCTTCCCTTGTTAACTATTGAGAGGGTGACAGTTAGCATCTCTCAGCGATGAGCCTTCTCATTGTGTATCAAACACTAAGTAACCAGTAGTGAAGTCATGGATACATGTACAACCTACAGTTAACAGACTTAACAGAATTTGTGTGTGTGTGTGTGTGTGTGTGTGTGTGTGTGTGTGTGTGTGTGTGTCTGTGTCTGTGTGTCTGCATGTGTGTGTGTGTGTGTGTATGTATCTCTGTGTGTAATTTTTATGTGTGTTTAACAATAACAAGGAAACAGAGGCCATCAATTGGAGAGTAGCAGGGACACATGGAAAAAGTTGGATGCCGGGGCATGGAAAGTATTGGAAGGAAAACAGAAAATGGGAAAGGATACAGGATATTGTTTAAAAGATTCATTATTTAAGATAGTGCCTGTGTTGGTGTGATGACTACTATTTCTGCTATGCTTAGGAACAAATAATCAGTTCCTATTACCCATATCAGTTTTTTTTATGGTTTATTCCTCCAAGTGTTTGTGTGTTTGGGTCTTTGCTATTCTTCAAAACAGTCATGTTCTCAACCCAGGTTCCTCCCTACACACACATACACATTTGCTATTGACAACAGAATTTGCTTCCCAAACCTTTGCTTATGGTGAAGAATCATGATTTCACAGGACTCAGGGACTGGTGTTTATAGTGTGTCTTCCTCATTAGTGTTATTTACAGGTTTGGTCAAGCTCTGCCCTTACGCAGGTGGATGTTCCTCTCTATTAGCTTTCCCTCTGTAATGAGGATGAGTTTTTCTAGCTTTATCCAGCTCAGGTTCTATGGGCAGCATAAAGGCAGTAAAGCCCAGTGCTTATCCAGCCAATTATATGATTGTTATTGCTGGACATTGCCTGCAAATCTGTTTTCTTTCTTTTTTTTTTTTTCACTTCTTTTTTTATAAGATATTTTCTTCATTTACATTTCAAATGTTATCCCCAAAGTCCCCTATACCCTCCCCCCACCCTGCTGCGCAACCTATCCACTCTGCTTCCTGGCCCTGGCATTCCCCTGTATTGGAGCATATGATCTTCGCAAGACCAAGGGCCTCTCCTCCCATTGATAGCCGACTAGGCCATCCTCTGCTACATATGCAACTAGAGATACAGTTCTGTGGGGTACTGGTTAGTTCATATTGTTGATCCTCCTCTAGGGTTGCCAATCTCTTTAGCTCCTTGGTTATTTTCTCTAGCTCCTTCTTTAGGGGACCTGTGTTCCATCCAATAGATGACTGTGAGCATCCATTTNTGTATTTGCCAGGCACTGGCATAGCCTCACAAGAGAGAGCTATATCAGGGTCCAGTCAGCAAAATCTTGCTGGAATATGCAATATTGTCTGGGTTTGGTAGTTATATATAGGATGGATTCCCCAGGTGTGGTGGTCTCTGGATGGTCCTTTCTACTGTCTCAGTTCCAAACTTTGTCTCTGTAACTCCCCCCATGGGTATTTTGTTTCCCATTCTAAGAAGGAACAAAGTATCCACATTTTGGCCTCCCTTCTTCTTGAGTTTCATGTGGTTTGTAAATTGTATCTTGGGTGGTCTAATCTGTTTTCTTACCCTGATCTCATCACCTGGCTGAGATGAGAAGGACCATGACAGTTACTAGTATTTGTGATTACTCCACTAAAAGGAGCTGACCAAGCAGTCAGTGTGTCAAAATCCTTGATTTCAATGTGTTTTTACAACTTTAAGTCTCTCTGATACACAGTAGTGTTTCTGATTGCCCTCCCCTCCCTCAATAATGCACGCAGTGTCTTTGTTGTTGTTTTAATATAGGATGTGGAATATGATGATTAAAAAATAAATGTTTACATATCTGAATGCCAAAAAAATCCCCATTTCAACACCTGACCATGCATGCCTTCTACCCACTTCTCACTTTTATTTGTTTATCCATGTCGCCCATTCTGTTACAGGTATCAAGTCCCAGCTTTGAGTTTTATGCATCAAGGAAAAGATGTTGAAGACACCAAGAACTATGAACTTCATTTGTTTTCAGTTTATCATATTTCCAGTCTGAGCTTCCATTGGTTGTATGTCCAACCACACTGAACATTTTAGTGTCTGATCTACTACCAGGGGCATGATAATTTTGTCATGAGTATTAAGATAAAGCCTTGATTTCCAAGACCTTTCAGAGAAGAATATGGATCGTAAAATCAGATTTAAGCTATTTTTAGTCCATCTATCTAACATTCTGTTCTTTTATTAATTCCATTAATTTTGAAGGTACCTCAAAATCAAACAAATGCAGGCTCTAGTATTCTAAAACAGCTTTTCAGTAATTATGTCTTTCTGTTTTCTTGAGTCTGTAATTACATCATTTCCCCCTTCCAGACCTTCTCTCCACGCCTTCCCAAAGAGCTGTAGCTGTTCGGTTTTAAATGCTTGGACCCTTTATTTGATAATTGTCATTAGATGAATATATGCATACGATAGATAGATTGATAGATGTATTCCTAAATTCAGATATACAACTCTCTCAATCAGTAAGCTGAACCACAATAATAGAAATACTAATGTGAAGAGGGGTGTGGGAGGAGTCTAGGAGGCCAACTCAAGTAACAAGATGCTAAGAGCAAGAAAAATAATTTTCATAAGCAAGAGCACACTGGTTGATTATCTAATACCTCTACAGCCCTGAAAACATGAATACAAGTAATATTATACTAAACACTACCTATTAATTGGCTGACATGTGAAAACATCTGGGAAGCCTTGAGGAGCAGGCGTTAGAGCTCCAGGAGAACTTATTTGTTTGGGAGTATGGCCTTAGCATCGTGGTTATTCTAAACTGGGAAACAGCAACCAGTGAGGAACTCATCTTTGCCTTTCATCTCTAGGTTACCTGCCATTTGGGAAATCTGTTTGTTTTCAGATATGATACTCAGGACTTCTACCCAGCCTTTCAGCCCTACACATTTATACATTGACTACAAGTCAAACATGATTGGATTCTTACTCCTGTCAGTCTAAGCACATTTGCATAAGAACATACTGTCCTGGGAAAGAGGCTTTTGGTCCTGTACATAGCTATCTCTAAAAGGGATTAATATCATCATTGTGATGGTTAAATTAAATTGTATGGTATCTATTTTTCAAAACAGATAACCCTTGTCTGAACCACAAAAAGTTCCCTGTTAATACACTCTTCCAAACACAATTAGTATAAATAAAATTTTCAATACATTTGGAAACTAAGTATTTTCAAATAGGGGGAAAAAACAGTGATATCTGTGATTGTCTTTCAAGTCTGTGTTATTCATGACAGTATGTTTCCTTGACACAAGGAAACAGTCTATCAGCCAGTAATGGCTGGGTTTCAGTTCTTCAATAGACCAATCATCATCCTTACGTGACAAGCACATTTACTCAGAAATGACACCAAAATGCAATATTTTTCTTGTCAAGCTGAACTCTACCATGGTTACTGACTCCTGCATCTTCTCAGTATTCATTACCCTTTTACTTGGTCTCACTCTCTCCCTGTCAAATTGTCTTACTTTATTTATTTAATAACCTGACAAAGATGAAAGAAGTGTTACTATAGACTTATGAGACAATTGAAGTGTCCTTACTGTCACATTTTCATCTAAATGACAGAGACATCCCCTCACCATTGATTGAAAATAACTTCATCTTATTCCGTGGTGTGTGTGTGTGTGTGTGTTTCTAATATTACTGTCCTGGAAAAGACATTCACAAGTATGATTAAGTGATTTCCAACAAACCCACCTTTTGTTGCATTCCAACAACATTGATTTAAATCAGGCAATCTGAAAAAATCTGAAAAACCTAATTTATCCAGATGTAATTAAATTACTTCACATCTGACAGCTCTAATTATTGAAGATGAAGATGACTGACTGTGATCCATCACCAGTGTTTGCAGATATATTTCAAAGGAGCGCTCTGGTCCTCCTCCCCATCTGACCTAAAAACCTATCCTTCTGAACTCATCTCTGCAGCAGCGGCTTTTTGCCCTCAACATTTTTCTAATAAAAGATGTATATCTTCTCTATATGATTCTCATTTTTTATCCTTGTTATCTCACAGAGTGAAACACTTCTTTTATTCTCTTTCTGTTTTTAAAATTTATTTATTCACATTACATCCTGCTCACTGCCTCCCTCCCCATCACCCCCTCCCATAATCTTCCCTCCATTCCATCTCCCCTTCTCCTCTTAGTGGGCGGGGTGCCCCTGTGTATTCACCCCCAAACCTAGCACTTCAAGTCACTTCTAGGCTAGGCACTTCTTTCCCACTGAGGCCAGACAAGGCAGCTCAGCTAGTAGAACGTGTTCCTAGTACAGGCAACAGCTTTTTGGATAGCCCTTGTTCCAGTTGTTCAGGACCCACATGGAAGTCAAACTGCACATCTACATATGAGTGTGGAGGCCCAGCTCCAGCCTGTGTGTACGTTCTTTGGTTAGTGGTTTCAGATTCTGAGAGTTTCAAGGCTCCAGGTTAGCTGACTCTGTTGGTCTTTCTGTGGATTCCCAATCCCCTTTGGGGCTCCAAATCCTTACCTCTACTATACCTTAAGATTTTCCAAGTTTCATCCACAATTTGGCTATCAGTGTCTGCATCTATCTGAGTCAACTGTTGGATCAAGCCTCTCAGAAGACAGCCATGCTAGCCTCCTGTCTGAAAGCATAGCAGAATTTCATTAATAGTGTTAGAGATAGGTGTTTGCCCATGGGATGGGTCTCAAGTTGGGCTGGTTATTGGTTGGTCATTCCCTAAACTTTGCAGGCAAATGGATGGAACTTGAGAATATTGTTCTAAATGAGTTAACCCAGTCCCAAAACAACATGCTTAGGATGTATTTACTTGTAAGTGGATATTAGCTATAAAATGCAGAATACCCACACTACACTACACAGACACAAAGGAGCTAAACAAGAAGGAAGGCACCAGGAAGGGTGCTTGAATCTCACTTAGAAGAGGAATAAAATAGTAATAAAAAGGAAGATGGAGGGAGAAAATTTTGGGGAAGGGGGATGGGGAGAGAAATGCCCGTGATTTCAGGATCAAGTATGGGGAGATGACCAGAATTCCATGAAAATGAATGGACATTTTCAACTGACAGGTGTGGGGATGTGCAAGGGCGTCTCTGGGACCGGACAGAGACCTGGGATAAGGGAGGCACCCATGAATCCATGTGTAGATCTTAACTGGAACACACAGAACTGGGGATATGGAATTTGAAGAGGCCACCTCCTGTAGCCAGGCAGGAACCCCAGTGCAGTGATAGGGACAGCAACTAATCACAAACTCATCTACCCAAAATTTATCTTGTCCATAAAAAAAAAATGCAGAAACAGGGGATGGAGCAGAGTAAGATTTCTTTCTCTTAGATTCCATCTGTGGCTCTGTAAAAACATCAAATATCTATTCAAACAAAACTCAAGCTCATAGGTCTTTTCATTGCATCACTTTAAAATTTGGTTGATTAGTTCATATTGTTGTTGCACCTACAGGGTTGCAGCCGAACTAACCAGTACCCCCTGAGCTCATGTCTCTAGCTGCATTTGTAATCGGCCATAATTGGGAAGAGAGGCCCCTTGGTCTTGTAAACTTTATATGACCCAGCACAGGGGAAGGCCAGGGCCAAGTAGTGGGAGTGGGTGGGTAGGGGAGCAGGGGTGGGGGGTGGGGTATAGGGAACTTTCGGGATAGCATATGAAATGTAAATAAAGAAAATAATAATAAATAAATAAAAATTAAAAAAAATAAAATAAAATTGGGTTGATATTCATTACCCTTCTATTTTGTAATGTTTTAAATTAAAACAAATATTGCAAGTTGGCAATGATAGCACTGATCTTTGGTTTCCCTTATGTCTTGATTATGGCCCACTTATCAACCAGAATAATTCCATTGGTATTGTTTTACCATACTAACTGCATTTTGTTTGTATTTCACTGAGTCCCTACTAATGTCCTTTATTCATTTCATTTCAAACTACAAACTGCCATCTTTTATTTAGAACATATATGCATATGTATATGTGTGTTTGTGTATGTATATATATATTATATGTATGTATGTATATGCATATTTCCCTCTGTGATTCTCTCGACCAAAACATTACTCCCTCATTATTCCCTACGATGGTTCTGCCATTGTGAGCCATGGTACTTTCTGTTACCACTCTGCCAGATCCATGCTAACTTCTTTTGGTCATTCCTCTAGCTCTCAGAGTGAGACCTGTCCCTGTTCTTAGTTTTTCCTTGTTGTGTTCTTCTCATCTCCCTTTAATCAGCTGCATGCTTCCAATATTGTTCTGATAACTTTAGTGCATATTTCCGTCTATATTTTGTTTCCCAGAAATAGATCCATATACAAACTTAGCTCCTACTTTCTTCACAATACTGAATAGGTTCTAGGTATGTGTAGAAATAAACCTAGGGTTGTCCTTTTCGAAGTTGCCCTGTCCAACGCCTCCAATTAACTAGATCCTTCACACATGTAGCATTTCGATATTTCTTCTTTGAAAACATTTAGTCAGAATTTCATCCTATATAGTCTACAGATCTGTGTGGTTTAGTTTATTTTCCCTGTTGCTAGTTAAAGTTAAGCCATTGTCATATCTTTCTGGACTTCAGAATATATCCAGAGCCTTTCTGGAAGATGAAGAATTACTTCATACCTCAGGAGCTAATTTGTTATGGGTTTCCTATGCAGTTCCATGATAAAATATCTCTTCACCTTGAAAGGGGGCCTGAGTCCCTTTTTAATCAGATAAATCACAGTATTACTTTTCTCATAAGGCCTGTAGAGAGAAAGGTAAAATTAAATATTTCAGTTGTGACAATGCTACTTCCATTCTAAACAACAATGTCATGGAATTGATTGAGTAGTGCATAATAATTATCCTCTGAGAATAGTTATAAAATAGGCACATTCCAGGAAAGCTGACATGCTCATCACCCCAATTTTAGTATTTTATTTCACTAAAATGTGGAAGTTTATACCGCTGATTAAGCTGCTAATCCTTCAGAGAGTGTCCTGTACATTAGAATGTTGCCACATGATGTTCACCTTGTGAAACATATTAAGATTCTTTTTACAAGCACCCTACCAAATACTTTTCTCTGTAATGCATACATAGAAAGAGAGGCATTTCTTCTGGGCAGTTTTAAACCAAGCCTGGCATCAAAGTAGGCTACTGCATTTTAGGGAAGTAAAGCAGAGTACCAAAGGAGCACCACTGCTCCAGGAGTTCTTCATGTACCATAGACAGCCTGGGCTGGGACTCCAGTTAATAATGGCAAGGGAAAGACAATATGTAGAAACTCTGTGTACGTTATCCCTTTACTCTGACTAGTGCTCTTATTCTTTGTCCCCTTATGGCACTTGGCAGAACTACGTGGGAGTCAGGAAGACATCAGTGCCTGCTCTGTCCACTTCTTTTAGACAAGATTTCAATCTCTTTTATACCTTCATATTTCTTTGGTTTGGTTAGATGCTGACACTCATCCATCTCATCTCATGGAAGGTCAGGAATTTTTAATGGGTAACACATGTGTCGGCTCTCTTGGATCCTCTTTCTCCATGCACATTTGGCGTGTTAGCCTTCTGATCTCCACAGCAGTGCCAAGCACCTGACTATGCTGACTCATAATATCTCAGCTTGGAATCCACAGCCGGCTGTTCCAGAGGAGCTTGATCCTGGAAGCCCAGCAAAGTTCCACTCTCAGTCCCCCCATAGTTTGTCAATAGTCCTCTGACCTTTCTGATCTGTCTTTGCACTAAAATGGGAAAATTGTTTTGACTTGTGGTTCTATCCTTGAACAAAATTAAGCCTTTTTCAAACCTCTCAAGGACACTTAAAGGAGACTTGTTGGTCTCGCTACTATAGAGTGTTCACAAGTCCTGTCAGGGCAACTTGACGTTTAAAGAAACACATAAGTTTAGGCATTGAGTTAGAGCAATGTGGAAGAGCTAGAGGCAAGGGTTCAACAGAGCAGGACCCTCATCAGAAGCCAGGTCTAAAGAGTTGTACAAGTACTTTACTTGCTGGCTCATTGGCTGGTGTTGCTAGCTGGATAAAAAGTTGTTACCCTTTAGAATTTGAAAAAAAAACAAGCTGAACCATAATTCTTGTTCCATAAAGCACAGAACTGCTTCCCTGTGCTCAGACTTCAGCCTGTAATTCATCTGGGAGGTCTGAAACCCACTTTCTCTTACTTATATTTCCCTAGGCATATATCCTCATCCAGACTCAGATCCTGGCCAGAAGAACAATGAAAAAGCTGACTTAATCTTTAGACACTGATTTGTGGAAGGCACAAGGGCTGTAATTTTTTTCTGTTCCCTAGTTGTTCCTAGAGCATGTGGTAGATGCATGTCCCTGTTCACTTGAGTTATCACTAGGGTGAACATGTTTAGCCTCAATCTCACACAGCTAGTGATAATGAGAATCTAGAAAGCAGGCTCTCCAGAGATACCACCAAGTACTATCTGCCAGCTATGTACTGCTCTTCTACCTACTGAATTGCTGGGAGCCTCAGCTGTCAGAGGACTAATAAAGGACACTCTGTTTCCATTATCACAGGCAGTTGAACCATTTCATTCTCATATCACAGAATAGCATAGTTGAGAAAAAAACTCAATAGAAAATTAAGATATTTATAATTTTTAAGTGGGGATATTATGTCCATGTGTAGAAGGTGTCCTGTGGTGAAGGCCACCATGGTAATTAGTGACAGAATAAGATATATGCTTGGAAATACTGGCTAGCCAGTGGCTTTTCGACATATTGTAGCAATCCCAGTGAAAGATAGCATGGGTGCTGGGGTGCATCCAGTTCTGGATAATCATCACTATTAATAATGCACTACAACTTAAGAGTATGTGCATAATGGCATTGCATTTATTTCCTTTATCGATCATAATTAATATTTCAGTGCTGTTTCATTTTCCAAGGACTTCATACTGCATATGCATGTTTTAGAAATTCCACATTAAAATGTGTTTTTAAAATATCAATTTATGAAATAAATACCAAATAGGTACTTTGAACCATTGTTACAAAATAATGTATAAATTCCATGTATTAAAACTCCCACTTCTCCGACCTAGTTAGTACCTCCTCCACTCCAGAGAAAATCATGTCAGGGTTATTTGATGAAGAGGGAGACAGCCTTTGCATTTATTGCAGGATGAATGAAGGATTTATGTCTAGCACTCTGTGTAGAATAATTTTATGGGGACATTAAATACCCTTTACCTTGTAATTTCTGATGCACATCATTTTGATAACCTTTGAGTCAAGGATCGTTGATCAAAAAATGCCTCGTTTGCTTCCAACTCAACACACACCAAGAACTCAGCCCAGAAACGTTTTAAAGAACTGATTTAAAATTTCAATTCCTTTCGTGCACTCCTACGAGGAATCTGAATAAATGGATTTGCCTTCCACCTTGGGTTTACAATTAGTATTGGAACATTTCCTTCAGCAACAACCATGTTGATGATAAAAGCCTGCCTTGTACACGCTGTCATAATTTACTGAGTACCTAAGACTTCCAAAAGTAGACACAATGCCTAGACTGTTCCTGCAGAGGTAGGAAACCTCTGAAGTCACAGTCATCTTAGGAGTTCTAGGATATATCTGATTATTTATCATGAAAATACATGGCTACTTAAGTTTCTCTTACAGCCTGTTTCTTCTGGAGAGGTTACCAGTCTCCTGTATAGATTTTTACATTTCTCTCCTATGAGGATATGACCGAGCAGTGAGTAAAGATGCATGTAGGAAGAGTAGTGATGGAAAAGCAACTTGATTTCCATGATCAATCCATCCTGAGTGTCCACAGCTGATGCCTGACTTTGAACCTCCAGGTTGAAAAGAATATAAAAGTTTGATATTTAGATTCATGCTAAGTACCTGTTTCCATATTACCTACTACATGAAATTCAATATGCTTCCCACATCTGATCACTTTAGCTGATTTTTTTTTTTTTTTTTTTTTGGTTTTTCGAGACAGGGTTTCTCTGTATAGTTCTGGCTGTCCTGGAGCTCACTTTGTAGACCAGGCTGGCCTCGAACTCAGAAATCCACCTTTCTTTGCCTCCTGAGTGCTGGGATTAAAGGCATGTGCCACCACGCCCTGCTTACTTTAGCTGATCTTAAACATAAATGCATACTTGCATACTCAACTCAGCAAGCACATTTCCTTTATTTAAGCAAATACCATAAGAGGGGAAAAAAAATCAGTTTCTGCAGGAAATGCTGATGTTTTAAGTTCTTTTTGAGGCAGAAACCTAGCTCCTCGGTGGCAGTTCTGATCAATTATTTAGGTACACCAATAATAGGTTAATAATTATTGTTCGTATTCCTTCCTGGAGCTAATTGGTCTAAGAAAATTGCAATTAGCAAGACTGAAGTAACCAAATTCATATCCTATCTCAGATTCATTGGACCAAAATTGGACCTTCAAGATTATAGTAGGAAGCATTCATTTTTGCACACACTCTGTGCCTAAGCTCTAGAGTACTGCAATACAGGCAAATGAATCACAGACAGGGAAGTCAGAATACCTGTTGAGTACTCACTCTCAGTCAGGATCAGTGGTTCTCAAACTGTGGGTTGTGACCCCTCTGCAGATGAGTGACCGTTTCACAGGACTTAAACAAGATCATTGGAAACCATAACTATTTTATAATATCATTCATAACAGTCACAAAATTGGAGTTGTGAAGTAACAATAAAAATAGTTTTCTGTTTGGGGGTCACCAAAATAGGATGAACTGTATGAAAGGCTCACAGTATTAGGAAGGTGGAGAACAAATTGCCTAGAGCTTTTAAATTGGAAGGCCATGACTCTTCTTCATTAACCCTGGATTGCCAGTATGCCCTTGGGATAATATCCATAAACCTCAGAATGAGTCTTGACTTTAGTTTGAATTCAAACAACATTTCAAATTTATACTAATGATTCACATTCTCTCTCTCTCTCTCTCTCTCTCTCTCTCTCTCTCTCTCTCTCTCTCTCTCTTCTAGTTTTGAACTTTCAATTCTCCCCATCTTACTTTCTAAGAGCTGGCAGTAAAGGGGAGCAAAACTAATTTTTTTCTCATCACAATATACAGGAAGACATGTGGAAAAGAGAGTAATCAGCCTTGTACCATTTATTCCGATTTTAATACATTTTTGACCTCTGCAGCTGAGGATAAACAATTTTCTAGATTGTCACAATCAAAACTCCATTATCGAGAACTCCCCTTATTCAAATCAAATAATAGGTTTCAAATCATGAAAACATTTGTCCACTGAAATAAAAATCTGTGTGTTTTTGTTGCCTTTCCTTTTGTTTACAACATCCCCACCTTTATTTAAAACTACTTATTCTTGGGGGGAGATGATTTTCATTTAAGTGCAAAATGCCAAATGGTAGAACATATTCAGTATAGAAATTATGAACCAATTTAAACACCAGGTTTCTGAGGTGGCTTATTGTATTGGTCTACTTATAAAGAAATACCTGTTCATATTAAAGCAACAAGCCATTGGCTGCTGTCATCCTGCCTTCCTCTCACGCTGTTGTAGAATGTCACTACACAAAATGTGGTCCTTTATTCTACATCTGAAGTTTCATTGCAAATCAAAAGGAACTTGGCATCAGGAGAACATGGGGAGAAAGGGAAATATATTTCCTGGGTAGGTCTAGGTGATTTCTGCTTGGAAAGCAGTGCACTATGTTGCAGAGACTGCCTCTAATTAGCAAGCTCCTGAAATATGGCTTGCTGTTGAGCAAAGTGGTCATTCTGAACATAGCTGCAGCTTCAGCAATACCTTTTCGTTTCTGGTTATTAATTTGCATTTAACTTACACCAAAGCCATTAATTTACTGAGCCAACATGGAGAACGTGCAGCATTAACTTTATAAATGACAGCATCATGCTTCAATATATTTGTGCTTAATGACATTAGACCACATGGAAGATTCTAATTTCCTTGTACTTGCGGTAGCTAGTTACATTAGAATGCTTTGTCTGTGGTAGTGTTTGTTGTTTTAATTGTACTGAATTGACTAGTTAGAAGCATGTTGTTAATAATGCTCCCTGTTCCATGCTCATTTTTTGGCTATGAACTAAGTTATGTTGTCTTTAGAAACATCAACCCTTTTTCAATTTTATGACAATACTACTGGGGGGGTCTTTAAAATGAGAGACAATACATTTATAGTATTTTGAACGAACATTTTGGAAGAGTGTAATATTGAGCAAGTGACTGGTGGGGTGCTCTGCAATTTCATTATTCTCCTTTTTCAGGAAGACTCCTGTCTTATATAGGGTTCTATTGCTCTGGTGAAACACCATGACCAAAATCAACTTGGGGAGGAATGGGTTTCTTTGTTTTTACAATTCTCAGGTCACATGCTATCACTGAGGAAAGTCAGGGCAGGAACTGAGACAAAGGCCATGCAGGAATGTTGCTTATAGACTTGCTCCTCATGGTTTCTTCACCCTGATTTCTTATATAACTCTGAATGACCTACCCAGGGAAGGTACCTCCTGCTCCCCCATATATTAGTAGGAACTATCCAACAGTCTTGCTTACAGACTAATCAGGTGAAGCCATGTTTTCAATAAAAGTTTCTCTTCCCAGATATTTCTAGGTTTGTATCATGTCAACAAAAGCCAAGCGTCACACCTCATTTCATTGAAAGATAAGGGAGAGAGACAGTAGGAAAACATGATTTTCATAATGATCCAAGCAAGGAATTCAAATTATCTTAATTCTTCTATTATGAGTTATGGGACCAATACAGCTTTGTATCTATCAGGGCATAAATATTTATGTATAGATGAAAGGCCAGAATTGAGTTATTATCTGAATACCTTTCTGAATCAGCAAGGTATTTTTTACTGTGATCATTATATTTTGATAATACTTTTACCAAACAAAAAAGATTTTTGCTTGCTCTGTGTATATTACCAAAAAACATATGAATTAAAAATAAAAAGTTTTGAATAAGCTAACAAAAAACATGTTTGTCAAGTGACGTCAACAACATTGCTTCTTTCAGGTTAGTGATTATTGCTAGTATCCTGTGACTTTTACCCGTTAATGCTCTTGTTTTTTTATGTATAATCTTTATCCCATAGTTAATTATTTATGGTCTTCCATTTGATTACAATTTTTTTTATCACTGTCATCTTTTTCACACCTCTAGAACTTCTTTATGGTTTTAAAATCAAGTTATCTTTTCCTTAGCTGAGAGATCCATTAAAGCACTGCCAAGGCAGAGGAACCATTTGCTTGTCAGTGGCTTCTAGATCAAGAATGACATTGAGGAAACAAAGAGAAGACTACAGAGTTTCATATTTAAACTGCCAATTGGTAGACATTTGGACAAACTGTCTTCAGTTTGCGGATACTGACTTGTTTGGCAGTGACATTTTATTAATCCGCTCCATCCTGTTACTTTTCAGACAAAGAGGCATGAGAATAGTTTATGGGGTCAAGACTTAGCAGACATGAAACAATGCCAAATTCTCTCTCATACCCAGACATTGCTTTCTCTTCAAATGGCGTCTATGGGGACAAGACATATGGCTCAGTGGATAAAACACCCTCCACTCAAGCACAAGGAACAGAATGGATCCCCAGAACCCTCATAAAGAGCTGGCTAACCTGTACTCAAAGCATTCAGAAAGAAATGTTAGAGATCTTCAGAGCAAGGTGGTTAGCTGGCCTAGCCCATATTCATCCAGGTTTAGCAAGTGCTCATGACACAAAAATATAGAGTGACTGTGGTAGGTAGTCAGTGTCAACCTCTGCCCTCGGCACCCAAATATACACACATGCATGTACTCGGAAAAATGCAAATGTATGTGTACACATGAACACCACACAGCTATTGCACATGTAAAGACAGGCAGAAATAATTTCCAAGTGACATCAAGTTTTTATTCATAGTGTCTTTATGTTTTTCAAGGAAAATTAAAATTTTACAATAGGTAGTAAAAATCATTTTTATTTCTGGGTGTAAGTATGTTGACTATTGCTACCATTCATATTTTTTGTTGTTGGATTTTTTGGGGGGAGTTCTTTTTTTAAGGTTTTTATTTTTTATTAGATATTTTCTTTTTCTTTTTCTTTTTTTTTTATTATTTTCTTTATTTACATTTCAAATGCTATCCCGAAAGTTCCCTATACTTCCCCCCCACCCCTGCTCCCCTACCCACCCACTCCCACTACTTGGCCCTGGCCTTCCCCTGTGCTGGGTCATATAAAGTTTACAAGACCAAGGGGCCTCTCTTCCCAGTGATGGCCATTTAGGCCATCTTCTGCTACATATGCAGCTAGAGACACAAGCTCAGGGGGTACTGGTTAGTTCATATTGTTGTTGTACCTACAGGGTTGCAGCCCCCTATAGCTCCTTGGGTACTTTCTCTAGCTCCTCCATTGGGGGCCCTGTGTTCCATCCAATAGCTGACCATAAGCATCCACTTTTGTTTTTGCCAGGTACTGGCATAGCCTCACAAGAGGCTTCTATATCAGGGTCCCTTCAGCAGAATCTTGCTGCCATGAGCAATAATATCTGGGTTTGGTGACTGATGATGGGATGGATCCCCGGGTGAGGTAGTCTCTGGATAGTCCATCCTTTCATGTTAGCTCTAAATTTTGTCTCTGTACCTATATCCTTTCATGGGTATTTTGTTCTCTGTTCTAAGGAGGAATGAAGTATCCACATGATGGTCATCCTTCTTGGTTTTCTTGTGTTTTGCAAAATATATCTTGGGTATTCTAAGTTTCTGGGCTAATATTTTTTGCTTTTTCGAGACAGGGTTTCTCTGTATAGCCCTGGCTGTCCTGGAACTCACTTTGTCTTTTAAGTGTATATAAATAATATAATGTTTTCAGGATTATATTTGTATTATAAATGTTGGAAGTAGGTGTAGAAAATAAATTTTAAAAGGTTTCTTCATTTCTGTGAATACAAGAAGGCTACTTATGGAGAAGTGACATTAGAGTAAAACAATTTTAGCTCCACATTGGCTTTTTATCCTGTCTGTATGTAGGAGTCATGCATATCTGCTATACCTTCAATGAGAAGTGGGTTGAATAGTTTTCTTTCTCTGAACAGGATTGTAGATATGATTCACTGATCCTAATATGTTCTAGGCACATTCTGTGTGTGTGTGTGTGTGTGTGTGTGTGTGTGTGCATATATAGATATGTTTCCATTGTATATAGAGGTCACAGGTTGATAAGCAATGCCATTCATTCAGACACTGCCCACAATTTTTGTTTTTAAAAGGTTTTCATTCATTAGTACAAAGCTCATTGATTTACTTGGGATGACTGACCTTTGACCTCCAGGAACCTACCTTTTTCTACCAGTACTGGCATTGCAAGGATGTCCCATTATACCTATTTTTGCATGTAGGTAAATGGAAATTGACCGTGAGTCTTCATGCTTGTGTGGAAAGTATTTTTATTGACTGAGCCTTTGTCCTATAACTTACAGTTATTGATCATGTTGAAGGAGCTATTTCAAGTTTATGAATTTTGAAATATATTTTAGTTCATTGATCTTTTTAAAATTAAATTGTTGTTCTTTATTTTTAAATTCCATATAGAGCATGGATATTTACCTCAAATACTGAGTCTAATTTAATAGGCTATCTTCTTGCCCCGGTGATTGTTTGCTTTGCTTTGGGGAATCTTTTCATTTTATACTACTTCCATTTGTTTGCTTTTGCTTTCAGTTTTATTGCTCTTAAAATATTTAAATTATTTTTAAAAATAATTTCCTTATCATTGTCCTAAAGCTAGTTCCTTTCCTTTGTCTTGGATAAGATCAGTGTTTAGGTTCAGTCTAGTTTGGGTAGCCTTTTGTCAATGATATTGTGTTCCAGTTTCATGTTTTTGCATGTGGATACAGAATTTTATCAGCATCTCTTACAGACTATATTTTATCAAATGCCTGATTCTGATCACCTTTTTGGGAAATGGCTTGGCTTTAAAACATGGTCTTACTTTGTGGTTCATTTTTCCTATAACATTTATTGGCTATTATTGTGTGGACATGTATGTGTGTTTGTTGACACATGACTTGATGCTCATATTGAAGTAACAACACAAATTCATGGCTATGGTTCTCTCTTTCCACTTTTACATGTGTTCCACAGGATCAAATTCAGGTAACAAGCCTTGTGTGGCACATACCTTTACCTGCTGAGCCAATTCACCAGCCCTCTTAAAACATGTCTTTTTTTTTTTCTTGATAATTACAGATTTTGAGTATATTTTGCAGTCTGAAGTTGTGATGCCATCTGCTTTGCTCATCTTGCATAAGAAGGCTGTAGACATTTAGGGTTTTGCATTTCACAGAGATTTTTAAAATTATATTTTCTTCTCCTAATAGCTGTCATTGTTATTTTTATAGTGGTTCCAGTAATTCTTAGATAACATGAGATCATAAAGGGACTTTAACTAATATAAATTTCTCTGATAGAGGAATTTGCACTTTTTGTGGCTTTTCATTTCATTCATAGTTGCTTAATATTTTTTGTAGTAATAGAGAAATACTCTTGCACCAAGCTATATTCTCAGCTCTGTACTGATGTACTGATGTACTGATTTAGCTATTTTGAGACAAGGTCTTCCTAAGTTGTACCAATAGGCCTTTAATTTGCATTCCTTCTACCTTGGTTTCCCAATTAATTGGGAGACTATAGATCTATGCCTTCAGATCCAGCTAGACTTTCTGTTGTTGATAGTCTTTAAATATAATTTTTTTTAGCCTTTAAGTATTTAGCTATATTAATTTGTAGATATTAATATGTAAATGTATGTGTTTATTATAACTAGTATAAAGTGATTTTTTCTCAAATTCTATTTATTATTCATATATTATAAAACCTCTGGATTTTCAATGTATTTAGTATATTCTTTATCTTAGTCAGAAATTCTATTGTTATGATGAAATACCATGTCTAAAAAGCAAGTTGTGGAGGAAAGTGTTCATTTACCTGCTTACACTTCCAGAATAGATCAGGATCAGGAGGCTGTCAGGGCAGGACTCAAGCAGGACTGGAACCTCAAGGCAAGAGGTGATGGAGGGTTCTGCTTACTTGATTGCTACTCAGAGATTGCTCAGCCTGCATTTTCTCTCTCTCTCTCTCTCTCTCTCTCTCTCTCTCTCTCTCTCTCTCTCTCTCTCGATATTTTTTTCATTTACATTTCAAATGTTATCCCCTTTCTTGGTTTCACCTCCAGAGCCCCCTATCCTATCCCTCCTCCCCCTGCTTTTATGAGGGTGCTCCCCCATCTACCCACTCACACCTGCCTTCAGTGGCTTTCCCCTGCACTGGGGAATTGAGCCCTCACCAGACCAAGGTCCTCTCTTCCTATTGATGCCCAACAAGGCCATCCTGGGTTAAACATGCAGCTAGAGCCAGAGGTCCCTCCATGTGTACTCTTTGGTTAGTGGTTTAGTCCCTGGGAGCTCTGGGGAGTCTGGATGCTTGATATTATTGTTCTTCCTATGGGGCTGCAGATCCTTTTGGCTCCTTCAGTCCTTTCTCTAACTCCTACATTGGGACCCTTGTGCTCAGTCCAGAGGTTGACTGTGAGCATCCACCTCTGTATTTGTCAGGCTCTGGCAGATCCTCTCAGGAGACAGCTGTTATCAGGCTCCTGTCAGGAAGCACTTCTTGGCATCTGCAATAGTGTCTGGGTTTGGTGTCTGTATATGGGATGGGTCCCAGGTAGGGCAGTCTCTGGATGGACTTTCCTTCAGTCTCTGCTCCACACTTCGCCTCAGCCTGCATTCTTAGAGAAGTCAGGACCACCAGCTGAGGAATGGTACTATCAACACTGAGCTGAGCCCTCCCTAGTCAATCACAAATTGAGAAAATGCCTGACAGATGGATCTCGTGGGTAAGTTTTCTCAGCTGAGGCTCATTGCTCTCTGATGACTCTAACTAGAGTCAAGTTAACATGTAACCAGCCAGTACAACTGACCCCTTGTCAACGGGACACACAAACACATAACTATTAAGCCACAACCCTTCCTTCCTTATTTATCCCCAATATCTCACATTAACAATATAAATAACTTTAAAGTCCCACAGTATTTACAAATTCAAACACATTAAAATTTCAATCTCTTGAAAATATCCAATCTCTCTAAAAATTCAAAATCTCCCATAAATGTTCCAGGTCTTTCAACTGTGGGCTCCTATAAAAAAAATCAAAATTAATTAAATACCTTCTTCAAGAAGGAAGAACCAGGCCACAGTCATAATCCGAGCCAAACAAAGCTAGGCTTCATCAGTGTAATTAACTCAGGGTCCGAAGTCTGGGCTCCACACAGAATCTTCTGGGTCTCTCCAAAGAAGACTGGAGAATTTTGTGTCATTTCTCTAGCTCTTCCTCTGTAGCACACAAAGCTTATCTTCTAGGCTGACTCTACTCCACTGCTTCTGATGTTCTTGGTGGTTACCCCCATGGAACTTGCATCTTCAAAATGATGATGTCTTCTGGTGCAAATGGGCTGAACTTTAACTAGTCACCTCTCATAGACTTTCTTCATGGTGCCAAGTCTCAAATTCTTTGCCATGTCCCTTTCGGTCCTGGATGATCAACTGACACTGAAGCTGAACCTTCACCAATGGCCTCTCCTGGCCTCGTACAGTGCCAAGACTCAACTCCTTCCTATGACCCCTTTTTGATGTCAGAATCATTATCTTCTGTGTGACTATTATGCATTACCAATTCCAGCTCCCAGCACATGATACAACCTCTGCTGCCTCTGGAATACAGCACCCTGTGCTCTCAGAAAATACAGACAATTTCACCTCAGTCATGTTGGTCTCTTCTTAATCACTATAATTTCTTAACTCCGACTAACATTGATTGCCCCATTAAAAACATAAACATTTCTCTTCAGTAGTTCTGGTATCTTGTTAATCACAGCTGATTGTTCAAACCGCCAAATCAAAAATCACAAAATCTTAAATCAAAATAGAAAACAGCCCTGATAAAGTCTTTAATCTTCCCTCTGAAATTTCATAAACCAGGCCTCCATCTACTAGAATGCTTTTAACATTCTCTCTCTCTCTCTCTCTCTCTCTCTCTCTCTCTCTCTCTCTCTCTCTGTTTTTCAAGACAGTGTTTCTCTGTATAACCCTGGCTGCCCCTGAACTCACTGTGTAGATCAGGCTGGCCTCGAAATCAGAAATCTGCCTGCCTCTGCCTCCCAAGTGCTGGTATTAAAGGCGAGCGCCACCACGCCCAGGCACTTTTAACATTCTTCAAGTTTCCTACAGAAAATCTTACTCAGGTTTCAACACTCAGCAGTTTTTCAAACCCAAAGTTCCAAATTCTTCCATAAACTCCACGCCCTAGACATTCAGGCTGGTCACAGCAATATCCCATTATGCTGGTACCAATTTCTGCCTTAGTTGGGTTTTATTGCTGTGAAGAGACACCGTGACCACGGCAACTTTTTTTTTTTAATTCTTTAATCTTTTTTTTTTTTTAAATCCAGATTTCCCTCACAGTCCACCCTCTGCCTGTTCCACTTCACATACCTCCTCCCCATCTCCAAGAGGATGTTCCCATCCCCATCCCACTAGACCTCCTCACTCCCTGAGGCATCAAGTCTCTTGAGGGTTAGGGGCATCTTCTCTGACTGAGTCTAGACCAGGCAGTCCTCTGCTGTGTATGTGTTTGGGGTCTCATATCAGCTGGTGTATGCTGTCTGGTTGGTGGCTCAGGGTCTGAGAGATCTTGGGGGGTCAGGTTAGTTGAGACTGCTGGTCTTTCTATAGAGTCGCCCTCCTCCATGCATGGTTCTATCATGACTGCCTTCCAAAAGACCCAACATGCAGCCGAAAGAGTCAGATGAAGATACTTACACCCAAACAATGGATAAAGGTGGCGAACCTTGTGGTTAAATTAGGGAAATGCTGGAAGAAGCTGAGGAGGAAGGCAACTCCTTTTCTTTTAATTTTCTTGTTAGATACTTTCTTATTTACATTTCTAATGTTATCACCTCTCCTGGTCCCCTCCCCCCCAACAACCCACTATCGCCATCCCCCCTCCTCCTGCTCTCCAACCCACCCACTCCTGATTCCTGGTCCTGGAATTTCCCTACACTGGGGCATCTAGCCTTCAACAGGACCAAGGGCATCTCCTCCCATTGATGACTAACAAGGCCATCCTCTGCTACATAGATGGCTGGAGCTATGGGTCCCTCCATGTGTACATTTTGGTACCTAGGTGCTCTGGGGATACTGCTTGGTTCATATTGTTGTTCCTCCTACTGGGCAGCAAACCCCTTCAGCGCTTATAAAGGAAAATATTTAATTGGGGCTGGATTATAGTTTCAGAGGACCAGCCCATTATCATCATGGCAGGAAGCAGAGAGTGAGCAGGCAGACATGGTGCTAGAAGAGCCCTTTGTTCCACATTGTGTTCTGCTGGAAGCAGTAGGGGATTGGATTTGTTTCACACTGGGCAGAGCTTGAGCATACATAAGACCCCAAATCCTAGTCTCCACAGTGTTACTTTCTCTACCAAGTCCACACCTCCTCCAATAAGGCAGCAACTTTTAATAGTGCCACTCCCTATTGTCGAGCATTCAAACACATGACTCAATGGTCATCATAACTAGTCAAACCACCGCATCCTGTTACAGAGAAAAGTATACTAATAATAACTTTCTGAATTTTTATATATAGCATGTCTTAGGTTTTAATTATTGTGAAAAAAAACACCATGACCAAGGCAACTCTTTTATAGGAAAACATTTCATTGAGGCTGGCTTATGGCTTCAGAGGTTTAGTCCATTATCACCATGGTGGTAAGCATGGCATCATGCATGAAGACATAGTACTCGAAAAGCATCCTACATCTTGATCCAAAGGCAGCCAGGAGGAAGGTCTATTCTGCATGGGCAGAACTTGAGCATAGGTCCTCAATGCTAACCTGCACAGTAATATACTTCCCTTTACAAGGCCACATCTCCTAATAGTATCAGTTCCCATGAGTCAACCATATTCTAACCACTATGTATGATAATATCATTTGCAAATAGTGACAATTTTACTTCCCTTTTATAATTGGAATGTCATCCATTTCTTTATTTTGTTTAATTTATTTAGGAAAACCAAGTAATATATTGAAAACAATAACAAAAGTAGATAGCATTTTGTTGCATTGTAGCTGCAATAGGGAAAGTTTTGGTGTATTGCACATTACAGTGTAGCAAGAGCTCTTGTCTGATACTATATGGCTAGAAATAGCTTGTATATGACTTGAGTAAGAAAGCACTAGTAAGAATTTGAAGAAAGGGTACAGCTAACTCATTGGCTGTGAGAATGCAGGCCCATTATAGAAAATTATATTGGTTCCTCAATTCATTAAGATCACAGTTAATTGTGATTTAGCAATCCCAGTACTGGATATCCATCATGTGAAATGAAAATGTTTCTTAGAGAAAGACATTTTTGTTCCATATTGATTATTTCTCTACTCCTATTGGTTAAGAAATAGTAACTTCCTAAAGTACATCAAGTGATAAATGGATTAAAACAGAGAATATTTATAAGATGGAATTTCCAGCCATAAAATAATGAATCCTTATCACTTATGAAAATATAGACAAAACTATGAGTCTATTGCTTTAGGTAAAATGTGATAAGCATAAAAAGACAAACATCACATACTCCCACTTTTGTGTTGAACACACAAACACACACTTTATTTTATAAAAGATGAGAAAGATAGTGGTTATTCAAAGCTAGAAAGATTTTGGTGAAAGTCAAAATGGACTTTGGTTGATGATTACATAAAAATCACATTTGGATAACAGTAAGAATGTTTGCTAAAACTCTGCTTGGTGTAACGATTGTATGCTATGGTTTAAATTTCAAACATTTTCCATAAACTCATATGTTGGGACTTTGTTCTCAAAGTATGGGTTTTAACAAGTTATTTTACACATTTAACAAGTCCCTAATTATCTCAATTAATCAACAGAATGCTATTTTGACAGATTCTGATACTATGACATTATTGAAAGTATTGAGAAGTAGCATGGAGATGCATCATTGGATGAATTAGGTCATCAGGGATATGACATCCTTGGCATCACCTGCCCTTTCTAACATCTTGCATTCCTTTCCTTTTCTTACTGCTCACCATTATATGAACTCTCTTTTCTACTCTCCCTTCTATGATGGCTGTGCCCTACTAATCTATAAATTAAAATAAACCTTTCCTTCCTTTATTTATCTCAGTCCATTGTCTAAGTGGTATAAAATGTGACTGATATATATATATATATATATATATATATATATATATATATCTTTCAGAATTTGAAGTTATATAACTTTCAGAAATCCTTCAAATATTTTTACCATAATGGAATAAATATTTTCATATACATAAATACTTAACAAAACACAAATGTATGTATTTGAAATATTGCATAATCCCCTGTTCATGTGAAAACTTGCAATGTTAGTTAAGAAGACATTTACTTTTAAATGCTATTTCAGGGCTGGGGATGTAGCCCAATAGTAGAGTACTTGCCTATTGTTGTCGCATTTCAGTGTCCTGCAGCATGATAGTGAGGCAGAGAGGTAATGCCCATCTGTACCTGTAGACAATGCAGAGTGAGACTGAAGAAAATTCTCACTTGGCAAGATTCTTCTTCAGTCATATTTTATTTTTCAAAAGCTTATATTATGTGCTCAGTTATGTTTTGGGATTCAGTGTAGTAAAAATATCTCATATGATCCAATATTGTGTGATATTTACCAACTTATGATGGTTTGGTAGCATTCTTCTATTAACCACAAATTCTGTTTATGTTTTCTATGACGCTAAGGAAAGAAGGAAAGACAAGGAAAGAAGGAAGGAAGGAAGGAAGGAAGGAAGGAAGGAAGGAAGGAAGGAAGGAAGGAAGGAAGGAAAAAAGGAATGAAGGAAGGAGGGAATGAAGGGAGGAAGGAAGAGGGAAGAAGAGAGAGAGAGGGAGGGAGGAAGGATGAAAGGAAGGAAATAAAAAGAAATGGGGGAAGGGAATAGAAGAGGAAGAAATGAAAGATCATTTAAATGACAAAATACCACACATAACCATTTTAATCTCTAAATATATCATTACAGAATAAAGTCTACGAAATTGCATTCAACAACTTCTGGTGTAATTTACCCATGGGTATTTTTATGAATAAATGCTGGGAAACGTGCCTTTGTGAGATTAACCTTTAGTAATATTCAAGAAACAAAGAACATGGGAGGAAGAAATACCTATCCTGGAAAAGCTAGGGCTGTCTGCATGAATGAGACTTTTCTTTTAAATTGATACTAACGAAGGAGCTAAAGCTAAACAAACAAATATTATCAGAACAGTAATGACCAATGTAAGTTTAGGTTCAGGTACCTGTTCATGAATGTAAAGAAATATGCAAAGGTTCCAGAGATTATAAGGCCAAAGACATATTAACACCAGGACATTTGAAAAAGAGAATGTGAAAGGAACTAAAACTTATGAGCTGAGAGTAATAAGGATGAAAAAAGTCAATTATTGTGAATTCAGTATATCACTTGTACCATGTAAATTCCTTTGGCATGGAGTGTACTCTAAGGTAAGGTTTACATGTATCAAGGCAGGCCAAGGCTATTAGCCTTTCTAAACATAAATGAGCACTCTAATTTTCATTGGATTTATATTCAGAAATAATTCAGTTCATTGTTTGGTGTCGTTAAGTAAATTGATACCCAGAAAAAATATTTACAGATTATTCCTGCCCATCAGACATAATTATTCTAAGCAGGCACATCAGTTTGTATCAACACATTTCCATGTAGTTGGTCATTGACATAGAGGAGAGATATGGATTTCAAGACTGGGTCATTCTAGGGACTCATTCACCAGCTTTAGTATGTTATCTATATGGTTATGATAACTATTTTTTCTTATAAGGTGCAATCGAGAAAAACATATGTCTCAGATTTAAAACACTCATAAGTAGTCACTGAATATTAATTCTCTGCCTCCACAAGTCTGACTCTTTTTTTTTTTTTTTTTTTTTTTTTTTTGGTGCTCTTATACGCCTGGGACTCTTATTTAATTATCTTGTCAACCACTCTGTGGTTGATTTAAGGTATGTAAAACAAGTATTCAGCTATTCCATACCACGTTTCTAGCTGAGGCCATATCTATCTCACATTAAGCAATCTGTGTACCAATTCTAATGGGAATTGGTCCCTTGGGATCTACCTACAAGGACCTGCTCCTGATGACTCTTGTGCTCTCATGCCACAGCATTTGTGGCTTGTAGCTTGTAGTGGGTGACACAATTCAGGACACCTTGGGAGTTCCTTGTTGACAAATCTCCTTTGGTGAGAGATGCTTATTTATAGTTATAGCAGTTTGCAGCAATTCTGGAATAACTTGGATAGGACTAGAAAGGAAACAACAACAGAAATCACGAGAGACACATGTAATAGAATTCGGTGAAAATCATGTCAACTTGTTAAATGCTTTTTAGTACTAAAATTCAAGCATATAATATGAATTCTCTTGTCTGAAACACAATACATGCTAGGGATAGTAGGTGTAAACACATTTTAGACAAAAATTTTGTGTTGGATTCAGACATTCTAATGACTCTTATACTTCATCAGCAACCTATGTGACATTAAGAAAACATTTAGTTCCGGGTGGTGGTGGCACACGCCTTTAATCCCAGCACTTGGGAGGCAGTGACAGGCAGATTTCTGAGTTCAAGGCCAGCCTGGTCTACAGAGTGAGTTCCAGGACAGCCAGGGCTACACGGAGAAACCCTGTCTTAAAAAAACAAAAAACCAAACAAACAAAAAGAAACCATTTACTTCTGAACTTCTGTTTCCTCACCTGTGATAAGGAGATTGGTAAGACTTTGAAGTAGGAAACTGAACAGAAAGTAATTGCAATGCTGAGACTAAGCTGGCAACCGTATATCCTTGTTCATGCTGCCTCTGAGAATTGAAGACATTTATTTTTTTCTCATCCTTTTCTGTTTTAAACTACCTTTTCTACAGTTTATGTAGAGAATTGGTTTTAAAAGATGCAATTTCCTGAATTGTGTGCATTACCCTGTCAGTGTTAAATGCTGGTACTGGAACCAGTAGCTAGACTGAAGCCGTTCTTGGTATAGCTGGGTCTGTTAATACACTAAAACACAGTATGGAGCTTTTGCTATACTGGAGCACGAGGAATCAGTGAGGAGAAATGCCTTCTGTGGTAGCTCTGAGTGGGAGGCCTGCATCCTTTTATAAAGAAATGAAAATATTAAGTATTGTTCTACCCTCTGCTGTCCAAATGGTAAATATCAGAAGTAATACATCTCAGTATGCATTCAGATCATACATGTTTTTCTTTAAGTCTAAGCATCCTTACAGGACAAAGCTACTAAAATGGGAGTATTAAAACTCTATGTTCTCCCAGATTCCTGTGCAAATCAAACGTCCCATGAATCTAAGAATGAGCCATGAATGGTGTGTGATGGCATTAGTGTCAGATGAAAACAGTGACTTCACTATTGAGGTTTTCTCTCACATCAAGTGTGGATGTAGATAGGCAGTTTACAGAAGTCTTGGAAAGTGTTGTTGGTTTGTTTTATGCTACTTGGTCATGTCTTCCTTGGTCCTGAACTGTTCTGTTCCCTTATACGTTGGCAGAGTGGTTCTTCCATTAATTACATTGAAATACTTAAAGAAAACTTAGAATAGTCCCATCACACATGATCTCTGGATACATATATAGAAGAAGCCTTTCTGTATTTATTAGTTAAAAAAACACCTTGTCTCCACAGGCCATTGACAACAATAAGTAATAACATGAGTACAGAGTTAGGTTGTTTTGATGTTCAAAAACACATTAAGAGCTCAAACACACGTGCTACTGCAGAGTCACTTGAGACAGACAGCATGTTAGAAACCATATTTGATTGGCCTGCCTGATAGAAAACTTGCTATGAGTGAGTTATAACCCCCTCAAATCTTGACACACGATATACAAGCTATGTATAACAGTCTTTTCAGACATGTGTTTTCCTTCATCATCTATCATATAAAGCAAATATTTAAAGTTTAGTTCTTTTTTCAATCTGAAGGAAGCATAGAGAGATATTGTAAAACAGAGTAATAGAAACCACATATATCTAGAGATTTCATGGAAATTCGCATAAATAGCTGAGACTGTTAACAAAAATAAAATAAAATTGCATGTGTCAATATGTTAGTACTCATCACAGTCCAGATGTCATGTGGGTCGTACGACACTTGATCCTAGAAGTCCATTGCAAGTGATGTTCATATTCTTGGTCTCAGCTCCAGAATTATGGTAGTCCACCACTAGAAGATGTGCCAGAAACCCCACAAAAGGAATTCTCCAGCTCATCCTTTACAGACTAAAGAATACTGATACTCAGGCTGTGTGTCCTCTGGAGCACATGAATCTCAGACTGTTCCTCTGTCATTTGAATTCCCGGAATGCCATTTACTCTCGTGCTTTGTGGAGATATGGGAGCTGAGGTTTATTTATCTTTTTTTTTTCCTTTAAAATCCTCAGTAAATAGCACCGAAGACAAGCAATAACACTGCCTGTATGCCTTGCTAGCACATGCAACTGAACATAAAGTTGTTAGTGTGTTTTTGACATTTGGTGAATGAGAGGAAGCACCAGGGATTTCACCCATATCTTGACTTGACTAAGCAGGTCCTAACCTGATTAATGGGAGACTCCAGAACTCTGTGCAAAGATAGTTGTACTTTGTGCACAACACAATCCCTTTAGGGCCAGACAAACATAGTGTTGACAAAGAGAGTAAAAGTCTTTCTGGTGGAGCTTGGGACCTAGTGTCATGAGTTGATAAAAGTGAATATACTGTCCTGGTCTAGCCAAGTGTATCACAAACAGAAAAACAACTGCTACCTTGAGGGCTATTCACCCAGATTCAGTCTAGACCTCATTACATACATATTTATGGATGTTGTCTGAACATGGTAAGAAGAAAATCTTTGGTATTTTTCTTGGAGGAACTAGACAGGAAAAGTGTTTTTACAAGTAACCAAAACCCACTGTATATTGATAATTCTTTCATTTTCTCACATTAATTGTATGGAAAGCATACTATTATCATGAATGGAGACACACAATATATGATTTTTTTCTGAGACTATGAGGGGAGCAGCTTGGATTTTATTTCACATGTGTGTTCCTTGAGATCCCTGGATGTAAGTAAAGTTTGGATATACCTCAGCAAGGTACAGTAAGATACCCATAACACATTAGAAAATACTCATCTTTTTAGGTTGGCATTGACTGACCCCTTGGCACAAGAATCTTGATGCCAAGTGGTGATTCCAGCTACCATCGTCATTCCATTATGTGCCTCTAAAATAGGCAGTGGAATTCTGATTACAGTGAGAGGGAGTTGTGTCTAGTAACATTAGCCCTTGGAAGCCTGAGGAAGGAGACAAAGAGTGCCAGGCCACCCTAGGCTACCTGGTTAGATCCTATCTCATAAATATAAAGTAACTCATTTGCAATCTTTGGATGATCCCATAATTTGTTGTCTATCTAACTTTATGAAAAATACTAAAAGAAAATTTATATTGAAGGCAATCTCTATATTCCTTGGAAATCTAACTGGTCTAAGGAAGGCCTAGCCTACTTTGGGGGAGGTAGAAACTTAAATGAGTCCCTTTTGAATATGGTGGTGTATACCACTGATTACAGTTTGGCATTTATTCATAATGATGCTTATAGCAAAATTTAAACTTCTGTTTAGAGCCTTTATCAATTCATTTCCACATATGCTCTGAGTCTCCAGAATGGCTTTGCTCTATGGTAAAATGACTACAGGCTCCACTAATAGAACTGCTGCAGTTGCTTCGTGTGGATGCATCCCTACTTTTTACTCCCTGTGCTGAAAGAGTTTTGACTATGCTCATGATTTAGTTGGGGCCATATGTAATCTATTTCAAGAAAAACATACTACTGATATTTGAATCATGTCTAACGTTAGTTACTAACTTTAGCATCAGGAAACTTACGGTCCATTTTAGTATGGTGAACATTAGCTTGGAGTTGTAAAAAATATTGACCGAATATTGTTTTCCTCAGGCCAAAATATTTTGTTTTATATTTGCTTTCATTTTTTTTCGGCTTATTTTACTGAATCTAAGGCAATCATTTCTCAAATTTATGTGCATTAAAAATCACCTGGAATGTAAACTATAAACCGGACCCAGCCATCTGTTATTTGGTTGGTCTGAAAGACCAGAAATTGTATTCTGAACATACTCTTATGTATGTATGTGCATGTGTGTATGTCTACACCACTCTTCTGTATTCATTTGTAGACTAATCTAGAGTGATGATTAGTGAGGATGATATAACATTAGCAAGATTTAGATAATTTGTTTGAGAGAATTATGGAAGGGTTAGGAAAAAGCCGACCTATACATCAGATAGTAACAATGTAATGCCAATGAGGAAAAAGAAATTATGGAGAGAGAGTCATGTTGAGCCTATATAAAATATATGTTTAAATTGAGTGCATGGGGTTTTTGTTTATTTGTTTGTTTGTTTAATATAGATTTAACTGGGAGACACACTGTGTGGTATAAATAGGGATACCTTCTATGGAAATGTCAATAATTAAGGTAGTAAAATATTTGTTCTCTTTTACAATTTGCTAGAGTTAATTAATTGTGCTAAGTACTAGATAAAAATTAAGATCTTTATCAATGAATAGCATATAAGAATAGTTACACTCTTATATACTATATAAGAATATATGTATACTATGTAAGAATATGTATATGCTGTATAAGAATAGTTTATCAACAAAATATCAGTACCAGGAAATACCTTCCAAGCCAAAATGGTAGATGGATGTGAAATGAAATCTTAGTTGATGTAGCATCTGAACTAATAGGAAAGCATACGTAATAGTTACATGAAATACATATATTTCCTTGGCACTATAAAGAAAGAAAGCGGATAAATGGATACCACACACACTAGGATGCAAATGAGAAAATCTACTCCTACCACAAGAATTGAAAGTACTCCTCCTCCATCGCTGGTGGGAGTGCAAGCTTGTACAAGCACTCTGGAAATCAGTCTGGC
>NC_034597.1:30357401-30366387 GCF_900095145.1 Mus pahari | reverse complement strand
GGGGGGGGGCGTATAGGAAACTTTCGGGATAGCATTTGAAACATAAATAAAGAAAATAATAGTAGAAAAAAAGAAGAAAAAACGAAAAAACAAAACAACAACAAAAAGAACAATCTTCGTGGAATAAATATACAGTAATTTATGAAAAAAAAATTGGCCTCTGGCTATCTTTTGTCTGGTTCTCTGTTTCAAGAAGACCAAGATGTTAGTTATTTTAATATCAATGTGCTTGACATAGGAAAACTTAAGTTACCATCTCTCCTGTGGATCTGTGCCCAAAGGAACTATTGGAGAATTTTGAAAATCTGTATAAAACATTCTCTTATGAGGAATGCACAGAGGCCCACATACCAAAGTGCTAATGCAGAAGTTTGCAACTAAGTAACTAAGGACAGAGTTCAGGACAACTTGGGTAAAGGACTGTGGAAGCAGAGCTTTCTGGCCCACATCAGCAAAGTCTGCCTGGATGCAGAGAAACTGACTGGAGCATCCTACTTCTCATGGACAGCAAGGATCGTGTATAATTTAATGAGCACATTTATAGCCTAGACCCTGCTGCATACATCCAAAAATGACGCAGTGTCACATATGTCACTTAAAATTTTTGCAAAATAGTCTGGCTGAGATTAAAATAAAGGGGCTGAAAGGAAAAAAAAAGAATTGAAAGTATCAAGGTTACCCAATAACATTTGTAAATTTAGCCTCCAAATGATAAATTATGGTTCCTGAAGTACAATTAAAATTTAGCTCTGGACCTGAGAGTGGTGTGTAAGGAAAACTCATGCTACTGTCCACAGTTAGTTGGTTTTCTGTCACATAAAACTAATTTTAAAAATAACTTTAAGTATATTAATCCTCTAATTAAAAAGCTACCTATTAACTTTGATTATATTGATAAACTAATGAGATGAGTACAGATTAAAACACTAATATAACTGATTACTTGAGCTGCCCCAGCTTTATTTTGTCATTATTTAAATTTTAATTGCCACATTATAATTTCAATGTTGATTTTGGTCATTTTATCATATGGTTTATTGCCCATGAGCAGTTTCTATGAGGTTTAATTTGAGATTTTCATGTTTCTTGGATGTAGAAAAATCAATTACAATGAAGCAAATATTTTGAAACCCAAACAGAGATTTTGCCTTTGTTTTTTTCTGGCAAGTTCCTCATAGAAATGTACAATATGGGATGGAGCCTGATGTTTTCTTCATAAGGCACTAACACGCTTATCGTATATTCTCAACAGTTTTTTAAATTGATTTTTCAAGCTTGTTAGTGAAAGGTCAGTACAACAATGGACCACATTTTCCATGTTGTTTTTAAAACATGTTTAGCATAGTGTCATGGTGTAACTCTACTCCACAGTCACATCTGAATCCTTGCTTAATTCTCATGCTTTGAATTCCCATAGTACATTTAAAATGGAATGAAAGAGGTCTTACTATCATCTTTAAGTATAATAAAATATACTTTGGGTTAGATACAATACAAATATGATCCAGAAACCTCTTCTTTGGCTGAGAACAGACAAAATTGTTTTCAGAGTTGTAGGGTGGTCCTGCCCTTATTCTCTTTCCCAGAAGTCCTGGATTAGTTTACAGTGCAGTAACTAAGGAGCTAACATAGGCTTCGGTCATCAGCTTTTGGACACTTGCCCAGTAGGTGTCTGCTTTGATGAGCCAGCAATGGGAGCACGGTCAGGTGGCTGGTAAATATTTTGATTAGTGCTCCTTCATCTTAGGAAATAGACAATGGAAAGTATACAGCAGCTCATCCCAGCCCAAATTCCAACACCCACTCTCAATGTCACATGGGCATGCTACATCCTTTATCTATGAAGAAACTGTTGGAATCTGAAACATTGTGTATTTGTTTAACTGAGCATTTCCTTATTAGAGGATACATGCTAAATTTTCCAAAATTGAAAATTCTAAGCCCAAGACCTTTTTCTTTTTCTCTAAACTATTGTATACATCAAAATAATGACAGAGACAGGAAAAAGGAAAGAGAAATCTAACGACTTGTTTCTACAGTAATTCTGTTTTTTAAAAGGGAATCTTGACAAAACCTGAGCCTTGTTAGGGGGATGAAAAAAATGGAAAATGACAAAGAAATCACTTACAGAATGCCTGAATAGGATTTTCAGTGTCTTTGTGCAGAACCCAACACAGATGCATGCTAAGGATCAAACGTATGAAGCATTCAAAAATAAGTTCACACATTTAGCTTATCAAAGTGTCTATGGCAGAAAGGCACAGATAGGACAGAGGGACAGCTGTGTATAAAGGGCAGGGCACTGTGGTCTTCTGCAGAGGCTTGAGGTCAAGACACAGGGCTCCCATACACAGAAGTGACAGTGGTCTTCTATGCAATGCCTGGAAATGATGATTTATATTTTGCTCTTGTAATGATTAGTGTAAAGGATGCTAACACTCTTACCACAGAAACTTCACTCAGATGAACACGCAAGGATGGAAAAGTTGTCTTGGACACAGAATTCAAGCTTTAACTCTCATCTGTCTAGGTTCTTACCTCGGTCATTCAACCAATCTCCATTTCCCTTGTCCTTTTATGGAACCTCCATGGCCTATCTCTTCACAGTGATTTTCAAACTTAAGTAAGTGACATTTGAATTACTTGTAAAGTTTACCTAGTGAAGGTTGGATTTCCCCAACCTTAATAGATAACATGAAGTGAGTCTTGATTTTATTCTTTGTAGCTTACTTTTCTACTGTGGCCGTATGGATGATGGATAGCATTAATTTACCTGTAGTCGACACTGGCCACAAGAAACATAACTTTGTAGTAAATACCCAGTCTCAACCCTATCTCAAACCTATGTCAATCCAGTCTCATCAAAATGCAGTCTCAAAGCTCAGTAACTACCTGAGGGAATTTTGACAAAAAAATTGAATCTCTGTTGACCATTTTTATTTATAAATGTTGAAATTCTAGTACCTTATCATTTTGAAAACCACATATTGATTATTAGGTAGATTTGGGTGTCTGGAGAAATGGCTCAGCAGTTAAGAGCACTTGATGCTCATTCGAGCACGTGGGCTTGATTCCCAGACCTATATGGCAGCCACTAACCACTTGTAACTCTAGTTCCAAGGGAATTTGATACCCTGTCCTGATATCTGCAGATGTCTGCACTCATGCCATGTACATACATACATTCAGGCATACACACGTACACATATAATAAATAAACATTTTTATTGACTGAGTTATTCACTTTGCATCCTAATTGCAGTGTCACCTCCCTATTCTCTCTCCTCTGCCTCTCTCTTTCCCTGCTCCTATCCTCCCCTCCTCTTCTTCCTTTTCTCCCCAGAAAACGAGAGGTTTCCTATGGACATCAACCATCTTTAGCATACCAAGCTATAGCAAGAGTAGATGCATCCTTTTCTGCTGATGCTACACAAAGCAGCCTTATTACCAGAAAAAGGCGGGCAACAGAGTCAGAGACAGCCCCTGCTCCTTCTTTAGGAGTCCTGGGTGAAGTGTCAACTGTACAACTGTTACATATGTGCAGAGGCCCTAGGTCTGTCCAATTCATACCCTCTGCTTGCCAGTTCATTCTCCATGAGCCCGTATGAGCCCAGGTTAGTTGACTCTGTAGACATTTTTGTGTTGTTCTTGACCTCTCTGGCTCCCTTAATCCTCCCTCCCCCTCTTCCACAGGATCCCTCAGTTCCATTCAATGTTTGGTTGTCGCTCTCTACATTAGCTTCCAGCAGTTGCTGTTTAAAGTTTCTAAAACCACACTTATGCTAGGCACCTGCTTGAAAATATAGCAGAATATTGTCAATAGTGTCAGGGATGGGCTCTCTCTCCTGGCATGGGTCTCAAACTGGGCCAGTCATTGCTTGGCCCTTACTCTAAATTCTCTTCCATCTCTCACTCCTTCACATCCTGTAAGGTAAGACAAATTGTAGGTCTAAGGTTTTGTGGCTGGGTTTGTGTCTCAATCCCCACATTGGATGTCTTCTCTGGTTATAGGAGATTACTGGTTCAGGCTCCATATCCCTCGTTATTTGGAATCTTAACTAAGCTCACCATCAGTGATAAACTATGTTCACAAAAGCTTTACTCGTAATAGCCAAAAACTGGAAACAACCTGTATGTACCTCAACTGAAGAATAGATGAAGTAAATATGGTACATTTATACAGTGGAATATTACTCAGCCATTAAAATCAATTACATCATGAACTTTTCAGGAGAGTTGATGGAACTAGAAAATTTCATCCTGAGTGATATAACGCCAACTCAGAAACATAAATATGTTATGTACTTACTTATAAGTGGCTATTAGTACAGGACATCATAAAGTACAGGATAACCATGCTGCAATCAACAGATCCAAAGAAGCTAAGTAACAAGCAAGGCCCAAGGAAGCAGGTTTGAATCTTACTGAGAAGGGGAAATAGAATAGACAATAGAGGGGGATTGGATATGATTAGGGCTGGGAACAAGAAGGATTAAATGGTATAGGACTAAGAGAAAGAGTACTAGGGGAGAGAGAGCTGAATTGAGACCTCTGTGGGACAAGGGGCGCTACAAGCCTAAGACAATGGAAACTCCTAAAAAACTTTTTAAAGATTATATTATGAATCAGGGACAACAAACTTCTTAACAGAAAAGGTAGTAAATATTTTAAGCTTTGTACTTTAAAATATTTATCTCAACTACTCATTGCTGCCACAGGACCATAGAAGCATTCATGGGTATATATGCAGATAACTGACTTGTAGAATAGACACCAAATATATTCAGAGTACATTTCTAAAGTCTTCTTTATAATATTAAGCAAAGCTTTTCTTCATATGGTTTATTATGAGTTATTGGATAACTCATTCAATATGAAATGCTATCAACTATAAATACTCTATTCTTGATAGTTTAACGTAGTATGTTTAGTCTTTTCTAATAGGCAAATAAATGAGACCTATCGAGGTTAAATCAACTAAACCCAACAGCAAGAAGATGACAGAGACAAGGAAAGCATTTCTACACTTGGCTCTTCATTCATCTTTTACTCTAAATTAAATGCATTTCCAAAGATGTGATTGCTTTATGATATCAATTGCAATGTCTGGAGCCCAAAGCCAGTAAGCTGAGTGACCTTGGACATGATATGCCTGCTCTTTGTATCGTATCATACATTAATTACTTCATTTACATGCAATATTATCAATGAGAAAACTTAAAATCCGTAATATTTTACTTCATAGTACATTATTAAGTCTGATTACATTGTTGCTCAGTGGGTCTATAAAATTTGCTCCTCCTTCCAAGTAGACCTACACTACTGCCCTAGTTACTTTTGTATTGCTATGACAAGACACAAGATTAAGAGTTTATTTTGAGCATACAATTTCAGTGGGTGAGAGTCCATGACCATCATGACCAAGAACATGGTAGCAGGGAAGCATGGCACTGGAGCTGTAATATCCACTGGGAGGAAATATCTTGATCTTCAAGCAAGACTCAGAGAGGGCACATTAGAAATGGCATAGGCTTTTGACACCCAAAGGCCATCCCCCTGGTACACAAGACCATACCTGCTAATCCATTTTTTAAAATAGTTCTACCAACTGTGGCCCAAGTGTTCAAATACTTGAGACTATGGAAGCCATTCACATTCAGTCTACCTTATATGATCTTTTTCCAATATAGCTTCTGTGTCCATTCCATTACCAAGCCTGAGATAGCCACCATTTTACTCCGTGAGCCTACAAACTCTTTTTAAGGTTTCTATATGTTTCACATATAAACAGCATGTGTTTCTTATATTTTTGTTTTTTTGCTAATTTCAGGTAGTGTCATATCTTCCAGGTTTTTCCCCAAATGACGTAATTTCCTTTCGTTTGAATGCTGCATAGTATTATATTGTGTCTAGAAGTATGTATTTTTTTTTCTTCTTTATTCATTAATTACATGGCACATGTTGTTTTCTTACTTTGAACAGTGTTAATACTGGTAAAATAAATTGAGACAATAGGTAATTTTCTAGCACATTGTAATTTATTTTTTATGTAACCTAAAATAGGATTGCTGCTACATATATGAGTTTTAGTTTTATTTTTGAGCAATGATGCTTCTTATATTCAAAAAACTTATTTAAGTTATATCATAGCCTCAATTGCCACGAGTCCTTTCTCATACAAAGCCCTGGCAGTCTTTCAGCTCTTTGACTATAGCCATTTGAATAGATATAAAGGAATGTCTTATTATCTTAATTTATATTCCTTGATGATTAGCAAATTGAGATTTTTTTCTTCACATATTTGTTATTTGCATTGTCTTTGAAGGGAAGTTTATTCTAGTTCTCTAATCCTCTCCTCATTGCAAATAAGTTTGATTTTATATTATTTTCATATTCCTTATATCTTTTCAATTTTATCCCTTTATCTGATATATGAATATTTTATCATTCGTTGGTTGTTCCATTTGTTTCTGAAGTATATTCTTTTCTGTGAGGAATATTTTAACTATGCACATACATTTATATAATTCTGCCTTTGTTTTTCTAATTTGATACTACATTCTCTCTGTCTCTATCTCTGTCCCTCTCTGAGTGTCTCTGTCTGTCTGTCTGTCTCTCCCTCTGTCTCTCTGTCTCTTTCTCTCTTGCTCACTCGCTTGCTCTGTGTGTGTGTGTGTGTGTGTGTGTGTGTGTGTGTGTGTGTGTGTGTGCTGGGGTGTCAGTGGGTATGTATGTGGACACATGTGCATATATATGTTTATAATACATTTAAGATTGACTGTTGTATATTTTGATTCAAAGGAGTTTAACTTTATACTTTTTATATGCATATAGATATGTAGCTAACCACCAACCATTATCAGAGGGATACATACATTGCAACATCTGTTTTTAGGATAATTGTCACAAAGCCATTGACAGGATTTCTACAAGTTTATGTCTAGATTTTCTGTCATGTTCTATTGGCCTGGGTCTCTGATTTTTAATGTTCTTTGCATTTTTTAGTTTCTCTACATTGGCAGTGTATTTTGACATCAGTCAGTATGATGCCTTCAGCTTTGCTTTCCGCTGGATCATTCTCTTTTTAAAGGGATGTCTTTGGTTACATTTGTGTTTTAGGATTGTTTCCAAGCTCTATAAATAAATGGCATTGAAACTTTCTATTGAGTTGTTGAATCTGGAAATTTATTTAAATTTATTCTATCTGTATAGAATATTCAGAGTATTAATTATTTTAATAGGTGAGCATGGGCAGTTTCTTTTGTTATTTATTTTACCTTCAAATTTTGTTTTATTATGGTGTTACTCATATTAGTACTAAGTAACTTGCATAATATTCTGTAGTTAGAATAAGTGGCATAGTTTTATTAATATCCTTTTTGATAATGTGTCCAGTATAAAAAAATGATACAATTAATTACAAATTTGTGTTACAATTTGTAACTTTATTTTTTAAACTTTTTTCTAGCAGAGTAATTACATTTTTCTGAGATCATATTGCTAGCAAATGAGTAAGTTTCACTGGTGCCTTTCTGGTTGAATGACTTTTGTTCTAATGTGTTTATTGACTCTTTTTACATTCCTGTCCTGCTTGAATACATAAGAAGTTGAATAAAATTAGAATTCACAAAGGAATCTGGTACCTTATAAGAGAACATAGAGCTTCAAAATTGGTGAGGATCTGCTTGTTCATGCTATCAGAGCGCATTTCTCCTAAGTTCAGTCTGTTTCTTCCTATGTAGAACTATAAGAGGAAAAGTTGAGGGTCAAATACGATGAGACTCCATTCATAAGAGTCTCATGAAACTGTCAAGTTAAACCAGACTAACTTCGTTTGTTCATCTCCCTTTTCAACATTGCTATGATATATTTCCAAGAACTGAGAGCACAGCGTGGATGTTGGAGGCTATTATATTAATGGAGTATCATTAACCTCCTCTCCTCTGTTCTGTGTTTTAATATCATTGTGAAAGAGACATAAAGAAACACCATAACAATTGTTCTTTGTGCGTCAGACTTTACCAGCTCTCATATGGCTATGTGCAAATGCTAATTACAATTATGTCATAATAATGAGTGAATGGCTTAATGCTAACATATGCCTGCTAATTTGGGATGTTATTTGTGGTGGCTTACTGAAGCCTACAGTCAAAGGCAGTGGAAGAGAGAGGATGTTGAGTAGGACAACATTCTATACTTTGTTGAATGAGGCAGCTTGTGAATGTATTTCAAAATTACTTGGCATTACATTTCATTAAAATTATATTGACTAGTGATCTAGAGACCTACTACTTAATTGAATGTGTGTGTGTGTGTGTGTGTGTGTGTGTATGTCCTCTGTTTATATTTGTTCTGATAACAGCAACAGTTAAAGCTCAATACAAAACTATGTAATGATGTAACAATTCCCAGAAAACAGGAGAGCAGAGGCCACTGTTTCTCATATGGTTGCCTGATCTTTTTACCTCTGTGTACTATTTTCACTATAAAACCTATTATTTTTTGAGTAACCATTGGTGGACTATTTATTAAAGGACAGAGATATGGAAAGATGTTGAATTGGTTGATTTGTTAGACTCTTTTGCTTTATACTGTCAGACGTTCTGCTTCTGGACTGCAAGAGGCACCACTGACTCTCATTATTTAAGTATTTCAAGGAATTCTTTGTTAATTTGAAACAACATACTTGAGGGTCAAATTGGGAATAACATCAACTCCTTATTGTAGGCATAATACATTTGGCACTGAGTAAATGTTATCCCTGTGCTACTCAAATGTTGATTTCTCTGCCCCATTTCTTCTTTCAAACTGCACAAGGCTTTGTTATACTTATCCTTAGAATCACCTGTCTCAAGTGTGATTTATTCCCTACTTTGTCAATAAATGCTGGTAACCCAATGGCTTGACAGAAGGGGGGCAGAAGCTTCCTCCACGGAAAGGGTGGGAGAGAGAGAGAGAGAGAGAGAGAGAGAGAGAGAGAGAGAGA
>NC_034597.1:30270797-30357102 GCF_900095145.1 Mus pahari | reverse complement strand
GGAGAGGAGAGGAGAGGAGAGGAGAGGAGAGGAGAGAGATTTTCTGATCATAGAGGACTTGGAGTCAAGAGAAGAGGGTCCAGGAAAACCATGAGAAAAAAAATTGAAGCTCAAAGAGACAGATTAATAATAACATTCAAGTCTTGTAGGATGGGTCTGCGAAGTACCAGGTAGCCAGATAAACATAGAGGTTAAAGTAGATCATTTAACTGCTCAGTTATTCAGGTGTAAGTTGAAATAAATCTTGATTCCTCTGTGGTTATTGCAAACTAGTAAAGGCTAAGAAATATAGCCATGGGATTAATTTACTTCTTACATTTATATTAAAAATAATTCATCTTAGCTGGGTGTGGTGGTGTAAGCCTTTAATAACAGCACTCGGGAGGCAGAGGCAGGTGGATTTCTGAGTTCGAAGCCAGCCTGGTCTACAAAGTCAGCTCCAGGACATCCAGGGCTACACAGAGAAACCCTGTCTCGAAAAAAACAAAACAAAACAAAAAATCATCTTACACATTATATTTATATAAATTGTTTGAAAATTCATTTTCTCCTAAACTATACACTCTGTCCTTCTCTCTGGAAGTGGCAAACTATAAGTCTCAATTCTGCTCCTGGTGAGTTATACTGAGTGTCTAAGTGACAAGATCTTCTGTGCTCAATTTCTGATATGGAAGCCTGAAAGTGTGCAGGCGATTGGGTAATATCACTTACCTGAAGATTACAGCAATAGTCAAGTACCTAGAGATGGATACCCAGTCACCTCTCCCCTCTCCAGTCCCAATGCAGTCCCGTGTTCACACTGAAATCATGTTTTGTGTAATTTCATGTTATAAGTGCAAATACCAATTTTCATTAATATAGTCGGGGATATAAATGTCCTAATCCTGAGAGTATTATACACAGTACAGAAGCAGACAGTAAGGAATGGATCAGTGAAATGCCAGAAGAAAAATGTTTAGAATGTAACTACTCCCTTGGATATTTGACATGCTGTCTATCTCCCAGAAATATTGTGAAGGAGAGCTATGGGACTGCTGTACTTAAGAGTGCTCATTTCTTTCATAATTTGTTGCTAATGATATAGGTACGGTTATTAACATGCTGTTTCAGGATAAGTAAGTTTATGTTGAAGACATCAATTATCAATGATACCATGTAAGAAGTAACTCTTCAGAACTTCAAAGTACTTTGTACATGCGGTTACTATAGCAACAGCTGAGCTTATAACATTTCAAGTTCATGCCTTACTTTTCTTTAAACTACTTTGTTGCTGCATCAGTGGCAGTTCCTAGCTGGAGCAAAGGTGATGATTTATTGGTCTTTATGAAGTTGTTCAGCATTTTTGCCCTTTGCTTTGAGGAGCACTGACGTTGGTTTTCTTTGGGAGTGCTCTTTAACATTGCTAAGCTCCTTTAAAACAGAGTGCATTTTCAAGTGAGAGGAGCAAGTATGATTGCCTATTGCCACTTATCATGCAGCAATAATGGGGAATATTGTAAGTCAAATTTTAAGGCTGAAGTAACTGGAGCATGAGCTGAGTAATGGATGTCTTCCACTGAAGTAAGTATATTGCTTTTGCCTTTAACCAAACAGTCATTTAAAAATATAAAAAGCTATTTAATAGCTTCTGATCATCTCTTAGGAAAACCATTCAATCTATAATACAAAATGAGCCAAAGAAATGGATTGTTGACTTGCTAAAGGAAATAACCATTATCTCAGATTTTGTTTTTCTTATAAATCGTAAATGTCAAGGTCATGTTGATAGTGGGTTAGAACTTTGTGTCTAAGGAAATCTATTTTATAAATAGCAGCTATTCACAAATTAGCCCTGAAGTCATATAAAATATTATAGAATAAATCCAACACATACATTGAGAGTCTATTCAGAGAGGTTGTGAATACAAATATAAAATAAATAGAATATTATTTGGGAAGAAGGTGGAACAACAATATGAACTAACCAGTACCCCCAGAGCTCATGTCTCTAGCTGCATATGTAGCAGAAGATGGCCTAGTCAGACATCACTGGGAAGAGAGGCCCCTTGGTCTTGCAAACTTTATATGCCCCATACAGGGGAACACCAGGGACAAGAAGTGGGGGTGAGTGGGTAGGGGAGCAGGGGAAGAGGGTATAGGGGACTTTCAGGATAGCATTTGAAAGTGAAGTAAATACCTAATAAAAATTGGTTAAAAAAAGAAAGAAAGAAATAGGAGAGTCAGCAGAAGAGAATCAGGAATGGAGAGGAGAAGCAGAAGACAGAACGGATATCTCGCAGCTGCATTTCCAGTGCTTTAAGAGCACAATCGAGGCAGTCCTGACACTTCATGGGTAATGAAGAATGCCAGATTATTTAGCTCAGGGACCTTAGTAAACACAAATATTACTGGTCCAAAAGATAAAAATGCGCAATAAAATGATTTCGTCTGACATTCTGCTATTCCCTTAGATAAATAACTTCCTCAGACACTGACAGAGAGGCCTCCTCCTGCAGCAGATGGGAGCACCTACAGAGACCCACGGCCAGACATTATACAGATGATGAGAGCCCTGAAGAGAGGTCACCATCAGATACCTCCCACCTCAGGGCTCAGGGAACTCAGTCAGAAGAGGAGACAAAGCCTCCTGTGTATGTGTTACAGCTTCTACATTAGTGTTCTAATGAGATTCCTGAGTGTGCAAATGAGTCTGTCTCTGCACCTCTATCTGTTTCTTATGAAATTTCTTGGGCTCTTTTCCTTCTGTTTGTTTCTTTTGCTCAATAGTGATAGAATAATTTTTGCTTTACCTTATTTTATTACTATACCTTAGAAGTCTTTATTTTCTAATGAAAGACAGAAAGGGATGGAACTGGGTGAATGGGAAGGTGGAGAGAAGTTGGGAGGTGTAAGAGGAAGGACAACTCTAATCAACACATACAGAGAGGGAGGGAGGGAGGAAGGGAGGGAGGGAGGAGAGGAGAGGAGAGGAGAGGAGAGGAGAGGAGAGGAGAGGAGAGAGAGAATAACCCAATTATCAATGAGTTATGTGGATGACAAAGGACAAAGCCATGCCCGTGACAGTACAGTGCTTGTCTGAATATAAGATGGGGAAGAACATCAGAAGCTGATGGGATCATGTCATCTGTGAGTTTCTTTAGGTATTTAGGTAAAGAGAAAAACTATGGCATAGGCAGTTAGAAAATCACATTCCCATTTATCAGAAAATGAAGTTTGTCTTCCTGAGATTGTAACAACTATGATATAGAAATAGGATGAAATAATTAAAAATAGAAACCAGTAGAATTATCACCATTTGTTCTTCTCTAGACTTCTTGTACAAAAAGGGGCTAAATACTTTTTATCCACTTTAAAAAAATATGTTCACTTTAACATAAGAGACGATTTTATATTTTCTTAGATTAAAAAATATTCCTGTACTACCTTAGCACCTATTGTTCCTAATTTTTACCAGTGCCCAGTAAGCAAACACATGATAACTATTGCTTCTGTGGATTTAATTTCACAGGTAGTAGAGTAGTTTATGATGAATGTATATATGATATGAGTGTTTGTGTATGAGTCTGTGGGTGTGTGGATTTTAAAATATAGATGAGAGAGGGCCTGAGGACCAGAGAAGAGGAGAAAGAAGGGATAATGAGAGAATGGATCTGGTAATTATGCTTTGTGAGTTTACAGTTTCAAGCTTTTTATGTAATATCTGTAGGTTAGGGAGACAGCTCAGTGAGTAAAGTTCTTACATAAAAACCATGAGGACCTAAGTTTGTATTCCAGAACTGAAATAAAAAGCAGGTATCATGTTTTATGTTATTAACTCCCATACTTGGTGGAGAGACAGAAGGATCCCTCGGGCTTACTGTCTAGCCAGTTTCACTGCATCAGAAAACTTCAGGTTCAGTAAGAATGTTCCGAAAATATCCAATGAAAAGTGAGAGGCAGGTAAGGGAGGTACCAATATTAACTTCTGGAGTCCACGTGTGTGTATACACACTTATGTTTTGTTCTGGTATTATCATTTTAGGGCTATATATAATTTCTTCACATACAAGTGAAATACATTGAAAGTCTGTGAGATGTCGCCTACTGTTACTATGGTAATGATGCTATCCAAAGCCATTCTCCCTTGCCTAAAATGCCTATTTTATAGTTTTATCCTTAACACTCATCATTTGCACAGTATGAGGCAACCTCTCTCGGGAATTGGTGTATTCATGCACACTTCCAGTTCAGATGCAGGTACAAATCATATATGGTAAGAATTACCCTGTGGTGTTTAAGTGTTGCCCAACAAGAAAGGAGTGAGGGGGAAGGTATTTGTATGTATACACTTTTTGATTTCTTACCCTATGTTTTAGATTTAATTTTCCTTGAAATTTGAGGAGTTAAAAATATGACAATAATGTAGAAATCTAGAAGGGCCAACTTGAGAAATCAATCAGGATCAGATTTCGCCTAACAAGGCTAAGCCTTCCACGCAGACTGCAGGATTTAGACCAAAAGAGTTACTTACGGGAACATGCCTGACATCAGAGGCTCAGTAGCTAGACAGTCAGTTGCAAGGTTTGCCTCTGATATATCAAGAAATGACATTCAGGAAATTAGCCTGATCAGTCACCAGCCACTGTTCTCACTTTTTAGCCTTTTAGCTCCCATGTCTCCTCCAAGCACACCTAATTCCTCACATTGTATGTAGTTGCATAAACGGAGGTCTGGATCTCTTCCCTTATATTACAGAACCATTCTCACCCATTTATTGGAATTATCTTTTTTTTTTTTTTTTTTTTTTTTTTGGTTTTTCGAGACAGGGTTTCTCTGTATAGCCCTGGCTGTCCTGGAACTCACTCCGTAGGCCAGGCTGTCTTGGAACTCACTCCGTAGGCCAGGCTGGCCTCGAACTCAGAAAACCACCTGCCTCTGCCTCCCGAGTGCTGGGATTAAAGGCGTGTGCCACCACGCCCGGCTTATTGGAATTATCTTTAAGATTTACCTTCAGAGTTACTATCTCTTCTATCTTCCATCATGACTCTATCCCTTCAGTGTTCTTAGTAGTCTGAGCTTTTTCTTTGTTAAAAAAATATCATAAAGATTTTAAAGTTTCTCTACTCCTCACATTAATTGGTGTCTTAGTCAGGGTTTCTATTCCTGTACAAACATCACGACCAAGAAGCAGTTTGGAGAGGAAAGGGTTTATTTGGCTTACATTTCCACACTGCTGTTCATCACCAAAGGATGCAGGACTGGAACTCAAGCAGGTCAGAAAGCAGGAGCTGATGCAGAAGCCATGGAGGGATGTTCTTTACTGGCTTGCTTCCCCTGGCTTGCTCAGCCTGCTCTCTTATAGAACCCAAGACTACCAGCCCAGAGATGGCACCACCCACAAGAGGCCTCTCCCCCTTGATCACTAATTGAGAAAATGCCCCAAAGCTGGATCTCATGGGGGCATTTTCCCAACTAAAGCTCCTTTCTCTATAACTCCAGCTGTGTCAAGTTGACACAAAACTAACCAGTACAATTGGTAATAATTAGCATACAGAAAACATGCCTTTTCATGCATTCTGGTAAATTTATATTTATAATTCTCATAGTATCTGATACTTTTCCTGGCATGGAGCTGATAGCTGATACATTGACTGGCTGTATTTAGTGGAAGAGGATGCACACAGAAGAATGTAGTATGTGGGGTTATTTTACGACATACAAAGTATTGTCTTAGGATCCCATGTTTAAATAATCTGTTTTGTTTTACTAGTATGAGTTTTGTTTGTCTGGGTAAACAGGAGCATACTCACAGTCTGGCATTTCAGTGCCATGACAGTAGCTCATCTTACCCCTGCTGATGACCTTTTGGAAGGGTTATATCATAATGGTGGGGACATTTGTGGCAGGAAATTGGCATGTTTCAGTTTTTGAAGATAAAGAGACCCGCTTGCAACCAGCAATAACTAACTTAGTGTTCCATGTCCACTCTCAGATTTTCTTTCTGGCTTACACCCCAGTGACCGAGTACTAACTCTCCAATAGAGCCCCTCAGCACCATTGCATGAGAACTAAACCCACCCTCTAGACACAGAGCGACAGACTTAAGCCTTAAGCAAGAGACAAAATATGGGATAGGTTGGAAATTTTAAATAAAAACAGATTTACTACCCTTAGGAAGAACTAAAAAAAACAGAGACAATTTACTGAAATGAAGCTGTGCTTGAACATTAGCTTTGGGTTAACTGGAGAAGGTCCTAGGTGAATAAAGAAGGAAAATATTAAAGTACATTCACTGAGTGACAGTACCAAGTGCTTGTGTAGTGGCAAACATATCATCTGAACTTAAGACACTCAAGGGGGTTTTATGGTTCTCTTGAATAGACATTCAGTAAGCTTACATGGCCTTCAAGAAGGTAAGGTTTGTATTTTCATGCACTGAGCAATGTGAATTTCATTAGCCTTTAAAAATAATCTAGAAAGCAAGCTGTGTATTACCTTCATAAGCACCACAGACTCATCTAAATATCATGTACTGGGAGATAATGCTACTGGAGAAAATCCACTCAGTCTCCTCTGCTTGCCCCAGCAAAGCTGACACTACATTCTTTCAGTGGGGTGGGAAAGGCAGTGAGCTCAGTTTGGATGAAATCTCTTTCAAAATTAGTTCATGAGAAAGTACAAAGTGGAATCAGATTTGAAATCCTGTAATTATCTGAATAAAGTGTTAAGATAATCAGTACATTTTCTATTATTTCATAGCCTCAAATACCTGAAAGTCTGCACACAGCTGTGGCATGTTGTGGACTCTGAGGCACATTTAGCATGAGGCAATCTATCATCTGTCACAAAATAACCTAACAGTAGGAAAAGGGTTGACAAGTGAGATGAACCTTACTATCAAATGGGATGTCTCAGAGAAGAGACAAATATACATCAAATCTGAGTATAAGGTTCCTCTAATATGATGTATCATAAGAGAATCTATTAACTTATTTACAGTTTACTTCCATATCCTGTTCTAGAAGGAGTCAAACTTTTATTTCATTGTTAGAACATTTCTAGGTCATTGGGTGGAATAATCTGGATATCTTAAAAGAATTTTTTGTTAGAAAAATTGAAATCCCAAGCATAGAGAAAGTATGTAAATCAATCATTTGTCTCTAGAATTCAGAGCAATAGTGTGTTACATAGAGTACACTTTTTTCCAGATGACACAGATCTGATTTCTGACCTCAAGGACTATGTAATCTTTTTTAAACACACACACACACACACACACACACACACACACACACACACACACACACACACACACGTTTACATTGGCTCTATGCTCCATAAAAATAATACAAAGTCTTCAACCGTGTTCTTTTATTGTGTACCTCCATTATCACAGAACTTCCAAAGCCATGACTGTGGTTTCTCCACAAACTTGATAGAAGGCCTCTTTTCTCGCAATTGTGCTGACATTTCAGCTCTGACAGGTGAAGTGAGTCTTATACATTAATTGGAGAGTGAATAGAGATGCTAGATTTCAGGTCCTGCTCTGTCTGCTTGAAAGTCTATTTTCTTTCCAACTAGCTTTCACTGACCGCCTTTCAATAACAGATATGTCACAGAGACCTTAGCTTCTTGCCTCACACTGTCTGAAAAACGGTCCCAGCTCCCCTCCTGGAAAAATCGTAGCAAGGAGAATTATCTCAGTTTGACAGATGACAATCCTATATTACTCTAATTTTAAGTGAACTGATTGAGTTTACCATGGGCATGCTAACATGGAAAAGCTGCACACTACAAGACTTCTTAGATTAATATAACAAGGTATGTTGATTTATATATAAATATACATAACAGCAGATATGACAAAGTGACCTATCACTTCTGATCATTTTCTGTGCCGGTGATCTAAACTTTCAAAGGAACTCCTGGAAGCATAAAGAGAGAGGAGAAATGTCCTGTGGGGAAAAAAACAAAAAACTTTGTTTAACCATATGAATTTTGATCATTAAGCCAGAGAATATAAATAAAAAGACTTGCTTTTCAAAGACAAAGGCTCCCTCTTGAATACTTCTGCAATTATTGATTAATATGATTTTGGACTCAGTGAACATTGACTTCTGGGGCAGGTTTTGGAGTTCCAATATTAACTTCAAATGTGACATGAATGTGCTTAAAACCTGCACTTGTGTCGATGAAAGTTCTATATTGAAAAGCAGTGCACAGCAACATCTCCAAGTTCTTATATCGTTTTTCTGATTTCTGAAGAGATGCACATTTCAGTTGTCAGGTGCATCAGGACCAACTTCACTAGTCTGCTTCAAGAGTGACCATTATTCTCTCGTTGCATTCTGTATGGCAAAGATACTTTTTATTTTTCACTGTGAACACTAGTCACTGACTATTATATTCCTCGTTCCCCCTTTGGGAGAAATGACAACTTATAAAAAGACAAGGCAAAGTGATGCCTGTCAGTCAGTCATAGCTCTTTCTCACTAAGTGAGTTAACCATGTGAGAGAATTTTTACCTTTTGTCCACCTTTCTTCTTTGTGGTAGATAGAGAATTCATTTAGTACATACAAGATGGATGTAAGGCATGCATTAACGAATGTGTTATTTTCAGGGAACTACAAAGGTAGGAGCTCTCTGAAGTGTATATATTGCATTTAACCCTTTTATATATAAGCCATCTTAAACTTATCCTTAGATCTACAAAACTCTAACTTCTTTTCTTAGACCTCGACTTAACAGAGTGCTAATGTAACCATGTGAAACTCAAACTATAGTTGCTATTTGTTTTATTAAAATGCTATTTCCATCATAGGAATTTGTTGACAATGCAGCATCATTAATTTATGATTTTACCCTTGGCTTTCTCCACCATGTGGCTCCAAGTTTGCAAACCACTCCTGCTGGCAAAAAAAAAAAAAAAAAAAAAAAAAGTCAGTTTACTTTTTCCAATTTCTCTTCAAATTTATAGGACAGCTAATTTACCAGTATAGTTTCTTCTGTGCTTACCAACATAGTATTTTTATTATTCTCTCTTATATAACACAATTCTCAATAGATCTTCTACTCGAAAGGATTCTTTTGTAAAAATTCCCACACATGATAACTAGTTTAAACAAATCGCCCCCTTGTGCTGTGCACCTTGTGCATAGCCATTATTATTTTGTGACTATATTTTTTCACTCCTACATTAAAGTAATAATTATCAATCCTATCAAGTAGGAATGACGTATAAATAAAAGGAAGAAAATCAAAATCATTACCCAGACATCACCTGCAGTATTATTTAGGTGTTATCTTTGCTGAGGGCTTTGATTTCAGATAGACTGCATATTGGTCAGTAAGTCAGCGACAAGTGAGGAATATGAATGACATTAAGGCAATCAGTAACAACAGTGCCTGGTATGCTAGTGTTCCGCAGAAGTAAAGGCTGGAAAAAGAAAGTGTTTATTTAGAAGTGGTCAGGTAACACTATGAAAATTATAAAATTTTGAAATGAAATTATGAAAATTGAAATTATGAAATTTAATTCGATTATTATGCGAGTGAAATTAGATGGAAGATTCTGAGGCCAGACCAGAAGATTAATTGCCAATGTGGGGCATAGAATCAAGGCAGGAAAAGACCAATTCACTCATTCTCTTAATGAAATGATATGAGTGTTTGTTGTTCTTAATGTACAGTAAGAAGCTATGGCTAGGTTCATGAAAGAAATCATGAAAGTATTATAGTACTTAGAGTATTAAAAAGTAAATTTGCTGCCTCATTAAGAGTAAGTGTTATAGAGCAAAGTACAAGCATCAGAGAGAAAAAAATAACAAAATTATAATCTTTTATTCCATAAAATATTATCCAAAGTATTTCACATTGGCACCAAGAGTGTTGTGGTGGCTCTGTCCTTACTTGACAAGATAGTTCAAAAGTATGTGGAACTGGTTTGTGGAGGGAATTTGGTAAAGTTCCGAGATTTTAGCTTGAGAAGTTCATGGTATTATAAACCATCCTTAGTGGGTCAATCTGGCATTATCAGAAGAGTTGAATGATGAAGAGAAAGAGAAAAGCAAAGACCTTGTTTAAGAGATTCGAAATGGCAAGGAGTTTTCTATAGCGGGCTGGAATTGCAGTGAAGAACATGTCTACAATTTTGTTCCTGTCCCTTAGACATTGTGGGTGGGAGAATTTAAAGGCGATATACTAATTCCAGCTGCGAATATCTCAGTGAAACACTGCACTCAGATTGACACTTGGGTTTTGTTGATAGTTTTAGCTAGAATTAAATTGAAAGTTAGGGGCAAAAAGTAGAGACATTTGAAAAACATTGATTGTGCCTAGAAAGCACAGTTCATAAAGTTGGGACTAAGGAGAAAGTAGCTGTTGAGCATTAGCCAGACTAAAAATGAGCCAAGTACTTTACACTTGGCCAATTTCAGAGGACACAGAAGATGTGTACAAAATATTTGTAACTTAGTGACATCCCACTAGAACAGGCTCAAGACTAGAAAGGAGTAACTAAATACATGTGGAAGTTCCTAGTGATAAAGGACACATCTGCTTGACTTACTCCTAGAAAGCTCTTTGACTGGGATTTATTTCACCAGAGACAGCTTCTAAGGGACACAGAGGCCACTGTAGCCATAGTCCATGTGGTTTGAATTGTTGCTTGAGCCGGTAGGAAACGTTGGCATCATTAGGTGGAAAGAGAATTGTCTAACTAGATTTTAAAGAAGATATGTAGTAAGGCGCTTCTGAGATCGTGATGCACAAGGATATGCGTGTAATAAAAAGATGTGAGGGAGGCCACAGGAAATGAGAGAATGTGTGATGTCTGCCAGAAACACTGTGGAGGATTTGGCAGAGGTAGTATAAACTACAAAGCCATAACGCAGGGGTGGCACAATCCCCTTGAAGCTTACGTCATCATGTCACCACATGGACAAGATGGAGCTACGGGAATTAATGTTTGCTGTACTGCCCTGGGTTTCTCATTGTCTTGGTTCCCGGCACTCTCTCTCCCTGTTGCCCTATTTGGCCTGAGACTGGAAAGATCCTCCTGCCTCTCCCCCTTGCATAGCCATGCTTCCTCTGGGTGGGATTTGATCCTACTTTGATCCCATCCTCCATGTTTTGCCTTTATTCATCACTTTTGGATTGAGAATAGTTCTTGTTTACCATTGTATGCTGGGAGTATGTGTCAGGCACTTTTGTTTGTTTGTTCATTTTGTGTTTTGAGGGGTTTTGTTGTTGTCGTTGTTGTTGTTGCTCTTGTGCTTTGGGGGAATTGTTTGTTTGTTTCCTTGTTTTTATGGGGGCTCATAGCTAAGACTTTACTCTGACTCTCATGAGATTTCGAGCTTAACCTTCTGAGCAATGTTGTAATCTTGAAGACTATGAGAACTTTTAAAAATGGTTTATATGCATCTTGCATTATGGGATTGATGTGCATTATGGGAGGCTGGGCTGTACTATTATAATTGAATGAGAAATATCTCTCACAGGATTATATATTCAAAGCCTTGCCCATAGTTGACTGTGCTATTTTGTGAAGCTATTGAAGCTTTAGAAGATGGAGCCTTACTGGAAGAAATAGTTCATGCAGGGTTGGTATACTTTGAGGCAATGCTTTCTGCAAGGCTACTTCCGAAGTGTGTTCTGTTTGCATACCACTAAGAAGTTACCATGGACACTACCATGTGTCCATGCAACCTTGACATCAAGGCTCAACACAGCCCAATAATAACAGTCAATTAGTGTGGGTTGGAACATGTGAAACTATGAGCCAAAATTACTCATTGACTCTATTTCCTTGGATGTTTTGTCATTGTGATAAATAGTCTAACATAGTTCATCACTGTGGCTTCTAGTATTCTAAATGACTTCAAAGTTGTTCGCTATAAAGAGTATCAGAGTATCTTGTAATTAACATTTTAACATCTGTTTTTAATCCTTATAACTAACTTTAAATATAATATGTGTATTAGTTTATAGCTATATCTCTCTAGATGTGATCTACATAAATGTATCTCTATATATTTATTTTTGTGTGTATATACATCTATATATGTATCTATATATATAGTGCTATATATATATAGACATATATATATTTATCTATATAAATACATAGTATGTCTGACAGAATTCTAGTACTCATTATTTGCACATACTACCAATTTTTAGCTACACATGCAATGTACAAGCTATAATTATATCTGTTTTGCATTAAAGCATTTTATTATTCTTAAGTTGTTCTCTTGGCAAACTAACAAAATGCAAGCAGTTTGAAAATTATTTTTCTATAGTGTAATTTCAGGAACTTTATTGCATTTCATTGAAAGGATATTACTACTTGCTCTACTTGCTAATGAGCTCAATTGAGGCTTTCCTGTTGTTCCTTAGAGCTTTTAAAGTTCTACGATGTGGTGGCTTATCTATCAGTGCCCCAGATGGTCTGTCGTGTCTTTAATAGGACAATCTCCAATGAGAAGAAGTACCAGGAATAGAAATAGGAATTATTTTAAGAATTTTGATGTAGAAACATAATTTACACTGTGTCTGACACCTAATAATAGATTAATAGTAGTTATTTATTTGTAAAATAATTATAATTTCATTAGGATTATATGAAGGTGACTTTTCCCACTTTTGAAAAAACCAAATAGTATGATTTATAATAATGTCAATTTGCTAGGCAGCATAGCTTATTTTAATTTATTTTCATAAAATTAGGGAGCAGTTCATATTTTTCATCCTTTCCTGAGGCATTTTCATTCACTTTTATGTACTGCCTTATTTTTTTGTGATTGCTTTAGGTTTTTTTTTCATCTTAAAAATTCTTACTGTTTAAATAACATTAATTTTTTGCTATTGTAAACATATTCCATATTTTCTTCACAGTAATTTATTTCTTACTGGTATTTATAGCTGTCTTCTTCCTATGAGGGGAAGGAGAAAGGGGTATGTCCAAACAATTTATCATAAACAAATTCTCACTTTTTGAAGTAGTCTAAAGTAAAATAACTCATGGGAAAAGAAGGATTTTTTTCATTCAAATGGAAATAATTATCATTACTCCATACAGTTTCACATCAAAAACTTGGTATAAAAATAAGTATATCCTCTGAAAATTATGGTCAAAGCATCATTTCGTTCTTTGATTCTTTGCTACTCATTTTTAATTTAGTCTGTCTGTTCTTTGTTCTTTCGCTTTCCTACAATTTCTGGTGTCCTTTTGGATGAATTAGCTTATAGCTAATTAATATTTTAATTTAGTTTTATATTTTAATTTACTTTAAATTTATAGCTCCATACTAGCGCCTTGTTTTGGCTCCTTGTAACACTGACTGCTTTAGGGTTTATTTCTTTGACTTATCACACCAGTCAATGTGGAGTAGAAGGACCTTCCAGAGACTGTATCTGTGTCCCTCTCCTGGTCTCTGGACTATTGTTTTCACATAGTTCCAATTTTGCATAGCAACACAGCATTTCTATGGCCCTTAGTTTTGTTATTTCAATACAAATCGTTTAAGATGATGTAAACTCGGAACCCTAAGGAAAAAGCTTTTGTGTCCACCAGTGTGTTACAGTTCTTATGTTCATATTAATATTTTTATGCAATGTGATGCCTCTTCTGACTGCATGGGTTGAACATTTAAATCCATTAGCGTGTTGCTGACAGACTTGTACAAAATTTATATTGTGATGCAGTCTTTATTTCACCTTCATTTCTCTGACATTTTTGTTGTGTTGTTTCTTACTGTTCCACAAGCTGGAACCTGAAGAGACCACCTCCAGAAGATAGACAGGGCCCTCAGTGGAAGTGCAGGGTCACCAATCCACCTTCAGAATTTCTGATCCAGAATTTTTCCTGTCCAAAAAAAAATGCAGGGACAAAAATGGAGCAGAGAATGAAGGAAAGGCTGTCCAGTGATCAGTCCATCTTGGGATCTATGTCATGGGGACACCAAACCCTGACACTATTACTGATGCCATGTTGTGCTTGCAGACAGGAGCTTAGCGTGTCTGTCCTCTGAGAGGCTCTGCAAGCACCTGACTGAGACAGATGCCGACACTTATGGCCAACCACTGGACCGAGGTCAGGAGCCTATATGGAAGAGTTAGGGGAAGGATTGGAGGAAATGAAGGGGATGGCAACCCCATAGAAAGACCAAAAGTGTCAACAAACCCAGACTCCTGTGAGCTCCTATAGATTGAGTCACCATCCAAAGAGCATACATGGTCTGGACTGTGGTCTCTGATATATATATATATATATATATATATATATATATATATATATATATATATACACACACCACACACACCACACACACCACACACACACACACACACATACTAGAGGACTGCTTGGTCTGGCATCTGGGGGCCAGCATGTGCTTAATCCTGCCTTGGTGACCCAGGGAAGGGGGATGCCTAGGACAGGGAGAATTAGGGCAGCTTCAGATGCAAAAGGTGGGATGAATGAGATGAAGAATTCCGGGAGAGGGGTTGGGGGGAAATATCTGGAATATAAATAAATAAATAAATAAATAAATAAATAAATAAATAAATAAGATAATTAATAACGACTAAAAGCACTTGCTTTGCATTATTTGGAGTGAAATCTTTATTAATTTTGTCCTTGTTCCTATGTTTATAATCATGGATCTCTTTCTACTGGAAATATTTTTTTTTCATAGAACAGTTTAAGGAAATTTGACTGTATTTCCCCTTGGTATACTTGATATCATCATCATCAACCTTATCATCATCATCATCATCATCATCATCATCATCATCATCAACTTGTGGTTTCAAAACACAATTCTAATTTTCATTATTAGCCCTTTTTTCTTTATTGTTGGTCATTTTACCACCTTTTTTTCAGAGCTGGTAATTTTTTACACAAATACAGACATAAATTTTGCTTGTGAAATGCTTGATTTTTAAAAAAAAAAACGTAAAACAATTCATGTCAGTACATTATAGATTTAAAATGGAATGTAGTTAATATACCTTGAAAGTGGTGATATATCCGGGTCATATTTTTATGAATTACTAGACTGACCTGGGATTGTAGTCATTCTAAATGTTTGCCTTAGTTTCTATTTGCTAAATAGCCATTGTATCAAACTACTCTCTACCAGTTACCTTACAATCATAGGTTGGTGCAGCTCCTGTACTTATTTAAAGAAGCTTCTTTCTGAGGTAGGTGTTTAGTGCAGAGACTAACAGTGGTCAAGGTACTGAGAATAAGGATTGGTGAGTGCTCATCCCTGAATAGTAAATCTATATTACAATCATTCCACCCATGGCTCAAGAAGCTTCACCTAACCTAATGAGAGAGTATTTAAAACACATTATATATCTTTGTACATTGTCTAACCATCAGTTTACTTAAAAAAAGATTATTAGTGTTTCTATGAGAGAAATTATTTTGTCAGTAAGTATGTGTTAAAATTTTCAAAATAGCAAAAACTCTTTGAAGTTAAACATTAAGAAAATGCTAATTTCAAGAACAGTGAGAAAAATTATCAATATTTTCATGTTTGTAGAACATGATTTTAATATTTTTAACTGTTAATATTCAACAGACAGAATAAGTAATTTAAGATATATTTTGTTGTTATGTCTCCCTTTTCATTTCTGATTTTGTTAATTTGGAACTGTCTCTGTGCCCTCTGGTAAGTCTGGTTAAGGGTTTATCTATCTTGTTGATTTTCCTCAAAGAACCAGCTCCAGGTTTTGTTGATTCTTTGTATAGTTCTTTTGGTTTTGTTTTCACTTGGGTGATTTCAGCCCTGAGTTTGATTATTTCCTGCTGTTTAGTCCTCTTATGTGAATTTGCTTCCTTTTGTTCTAGAGCTTTTAGGTGTGCTGTCAAGCTGCTAGTGTATGCTCTCTCCAGTTTCTTTTTGGAGGCACTCAGAGCTATGAGTTTTCCTCTTACCACTACTTTTCATTGTGTCCCATAAGTTTTGGTATGATGTATCATCATTTTCATTAAATTCTAAAAAGCCTTTAATTTCTTTATTTCTTCTTGATCAAGTTATCATTGAGTAGAGTGTTGTTTAGCTACCATATGTGTGGAATGTTGAATCCCGGTACCCGTTGGTGATAATTCACCTACTTGGGACAGAAGGACTTCTCTCATGTCTCCTGAACCCTGGCTCCTGTCGAAGTTACTGTCCCCTCATCCCCCAAAAGAGAAGCATGGTTACTAGCCACATAGGGAGTGTCCCAAGCTTCTAACCTTCAGGTTACCTAGCAACAGTAAAGATAGCAGCATACTTTAAGAGGGGTTGTTTGGCCCCTCCTCACTCTCTCACTCCTCTCACCTCTTGCTCTTTTTCTCCCCTCCCCTCCCCTCCTCTCCTCTCCTCTCCCTCTCTTACTCTTTCTCTCTCTCTCTCTAGCCTTTCTTCTCTCTCTCCCTTTCCCCTTTGTCTCCTCTTGGCCATGGTCAGTCTGTCTCTCTTTTACCTTTTCTCTTCCCCCCTACCTTTCTACAATAAAGCTCTAAAACCATAGACAGTCTGCTCATCAAGGTCCACTGCGCAGACTCTCATCTATGTGGGAGAGGGCTTAAGACTCTCTTCTTAAGCCCTCTCTCCCATAACTCCAGGGTGACAGGGTGTTGCCCCGGGCCCCTGGATGGGGCCTGCCCCTTGTCCACCCCGCTTCGAGTGGGGTCAGTGGCTTAGATGCCCACCCTTTACTGGGAAACATTACTGGGAAAGGAGATAAAATTTGAAATGTAAATAAGTAAAATAACCAATAAAATTATAAAGTAGAGTAAACCCTGTTCCAGTGTTCAAACTAAAAGGTTCTAACTTCTGGGTCATGAACAGAAGAGAATAACCTCAAAGTTATAGCCCAGGATTTTGAGCAACCATCACTCTAACACGGAAAAGCAAGCATTCTGCTTGCTGAAGCCCAAGTCATTACTTTGTAGATATCTATATTGTTCTCAACCAGACACATGATTCTGAGTCTCAGCTTTGTCTTTTATTTATCAGATTGATTTAAAAAAATATCTTGAGCTCAGTCTTAATAAAATCCAATTTTCAGCATTTTATTGAATGACAGGTAGATGTAAGAATTGAATTAGATAGTGTCTCTGAAATAAGTAGTGTATATTTGGTCCCAGTTAAATGTCAGTTTGTGTCAACACAAATAGAGTCAGCTATTTAATGGTCCCTAGGGCTCAGCTTCAGTGGATATTCAGCTCATGTTCAGGGATAAGGCATGATTTAAATCATATTTTGTACACCTTTGACCACTTTATTTGAACATTTCATTTTGATATATGTATATTATGATTTAGGTATGAAGTTACCTTGAGGTAAGCTCATGTGTTCAGATCTAGGTTCCCAAATAGGGGCTATTGTTGCAAAAATTATAGAAATTTTAAGAAGTAGGTCCTATACAGAAATTATATGTCACATGGGAGCATATTCATTGGACAGAATCTTGCAGTGTTTTCACTTTCTTGCCTTCTCTTTACCCCCTTTCTCTTCAATGAGGCACTAGAGCTTCCCCAATACATGGGACCAAGAAGGGATGACTGTACCCTCTGAAAGAATATGCTAAAGAGATATCCACCTCCCTAAAGTCATCCCCTCTGATAGGGGACAGAAAACTAACTACCACAATATGTACTGGTAATTTTTTTTTTTTTTGTGATGGTGATGCTGTAAAGTCCTTGTCTCCATGTGATAGGGTTCAGTACATACACTTGTTAAGCTACTGACATCATTTTCTAACTTGTTTAATATTTTGCTCTCATTTTCATTTCATTCCGACCTAGTAGCATGATGCAAATCAATCAGTGTAATTGGTTACATGTTCTAAAAATAAGTAGTAAAATCATTTAAGTGAAAAAAATCACAATGCAGAAAGGTTTCCAATATCAACCCTCTGTCTTGCTCAATATTTTGGCCAACTTACAGTATAAGAAAAGTATAGTTCATACTCTTAAATGCCTTCATCTGTCTTTCTTTCAGCCTGATTTTCTTTCCTCCCAAAATGACCTTGTGGGGCATACTGTCCAAACGTAGAGCAGTGCCCCTACCCTCTAGAACCAAAGAAAGTTTGCCCATCAGACCTTACGGTTGGTTCATGTAGTCATGTATGGACCATTCATGAGTATGATAGAAGGGACCTTGTAACTTTCATGTATTAAGAACTTAGGAATAAGTGTGACTTCACCAGAATAAATTAAACTTAAACATAATAGTGGAACATATCGCATTGTAGCTTAAATACCATGTAGTTCAGAAGGAAGATATTCAACACTTGTAATTAATACATGGTGCCAAGAACAATAAAACATATGCAATTGTTTTTCAGAATATGTTGCTCACATGATGAAAATGAAGTCATAATTCAAAAAAGTTGGTGCTCTAGATTATACAGTAATATTCTATACATCAAGAAGGATGAAGAAGGAAAAGGAGATCTCTTCCTAATATGAAACCGACTTCTCTCTCTTATAAGCGTGGCACTCAGCTCACAGTACAATATGTGCATAGGCAGGACATAATTTATTTAGAGATGAAAACAAAATGGAGTTGGTGCTATTGCATGTCTGTTACACATTACCCTGATGGTTGGGTCCACATCCTGGAATTCAGTTATGGAAGGTGTCAGTGTGTGCCGACTTGGGTGTGGGGTTCTCAGCTGTGCATCTGAATTGTAGTTAAGGAACAGGTTTCTCAGTGGGATGCTCCTTGTTTCCTGTTTGTAGGCAGAATTTTGGCATGTAATCCAACTGTACTCAAGTGGCTAAGCATGTTGGCACTTAATGTGCTGAGGCCTGACAAGTGGAGAACAACTTGTGTTTAAATTTTTAAAAGCACAAAAGTTGGGTTTCTCTACGTCTTACTTTTTTTTTTTTAATATGGAAAAGGATCTAAAACCTAAAGAAAAAGGGTATGAAAGACTCTTATGACTCATGCTCTTTGGGATACAGATGAATCTTTGGGATAAAAAAATACCCAGTGTTAATCTTATCTCCAAGACCATGACACAGAGGATAGCCACACAACCTTGTGCTGGTAAAGCATTCAGGAAGATTCCAGTTGCTTGTATATGACAGCAGGGTCATTGTCATTCTCATCTGCCACGAACTGGCTGCACTGTATGAATCCCTGTTGCCATGCCTATGCCTACAAATTTACATAATCAAATGGACGCCATTTCTTGACTTCCTCTCTGAGTCCTGCCAGGGCTTTGCCATTTGACCCATGGGATGAAATGGCCCATTCTAGAATAGGTCTTACTTTCCTTCTTCCTCCTTTTTCCTCCAGAGCCCTAATGTAGTCAGTCAACACAGTTATTTTGTTAATGGTTAAGTAAAAAATTTGAAGTCACTTCTCTCTCTGTGAAAGTAGAATTTACAAAAACCAACAGGGAGCCTGCACCACAGGCTCCGAGTATGAAAGCCTCAGTGTAGCAGAATTCATAAGCCAGGGCGAGTTTTGAGTTAAATTAAATTTTATGGCTCTACAAATACTTTGCTTCGTTTTCACCACCATTAGAAATCAAAGAACATAATTCCAGATTCGGTTTGCGCAAAGGCTCATTTTGAATTGACATGGCTTTCTATTAGTGTCGTAGAACAATTTGCATCTACGTGATGATTTGTAGTAAAAGAGGCTGTAAAAGATAGGATCAATTTTCTATTAAAAGTACAAAATCCAGGGGAGCCAGATATCATAGGGGTTTTTTCCCATTTGTCATTCAGGACCACTTGACAGTTTTACATTAGCTGCGGAAGACACCAACTGGTGTACTGCTGTTGACACACGTAAGCAAACCTCACCCACATTAATATATGGTGTGAGTGTAGATGGATATGAGTAAAGACACAAAAATATAAGCAAGGCACAAAACCACAGGGCTCTCATGTTGACATAGCCATAGCGAAGCACATCTGCCGCAAGGAAGGAAACTAACTTAATGACACACCCAGATTTGACCAAGGCAGCAGCTTACAAAACAAGATGAAGGTTTAAGTATGTGTAAGTCAAGATACTTGGAGCTCTGGAAACACCTAGACACAGAAAGATAAAAATATATAAATATATAAACCTGGAGAGAGAGAGAGGGAGAGAGAGAGAGAGGAGGGAGGGGTGGGGCACACTAGCCCACAGACAAACAGAGATCAACAAATAAGATGATGTCCATAAAGAGTAAAAATGAGATTACTCAGCAGCAGATGTGCCCAAAGTGAGTAGCACTTCTCTCATTTTCTGCACACACATTATAATTCTGACCCTCACTGCTTCAATTTTTCCCACTCTGTCATCCACTAATGAGTCTAACATGAATAGTTGACTGGTCACATTTCTCAACAATGAACTGCCATCTCTTCTGTGTCACTTTAGAAATGTCATCTCTCACTTGAGGTTTTTTTTATTCTTGAACTTTGGGGTTTTTAATTGGTGTTCCATATTATCTTGCAGCTATAGGAGCAATACATAGCTCTATGTTTATTTTTTCAATAATTTTAACATAGTTTCTCTAAGTGAACAATCTCCATGAGTTCTAGAACTTACCACATTTATATTCTTGTCTGACTATGGCTCCATGTGGTAGCACTTAAGCACTTTACACTCAACATGAGATATCTTATCCATGTTTCTTCAGGCAATGACTCCCAAGGGATATCTTCTGTCCCATTTAGTATGCTGAACTCCAGACTGACTTTGAATTGCTTGAAACCATGAACCATGATTGATTTTGCCTTATAATCCCTACAAAACATAATTACTCCCTAATATCTTTCCTGTAAAATTGGTTCTATTTCAGATTTGTTTAAATTATGGTCCATGGTCCTTGCACACACCTACTCACCCAAACTAGGGTGTCTGGTATATGCTTTTCTCTTCTACTCTCTTCTGTAAATTCCCTTATATTTGGGACATCAAAATCAACTATTCTATTGCTTCACTGAACAGAAGACAAATGCTTCTGTCTTTACTACTGAACATTGTGCTGTTCTAGGTCTTGCAACATGCATTCAAGTGAATGTATGTGACACCTTTAGATGTTTCTCTGTTTCTCTGTAGTGTTGAACCCTGGATCACTCCCATACTGTTAGTAGAAAACATCATTGTGAGAGACAATTCTCACCTTGTCATTTCCATTGCAAAATCTTTAACACAACAGTGTCCAGGATAAAGCCCCACCTTATTTAACTGCCAGCAGAAAGTTCCACACCTAGTATCAATTTTATCTACAGTTTTTTAAAACTCCAGTTTGCTTTTTATTTCCATGGAAATGCATCATATCTCTGGCCACCAGTAAGATTCCCTTTTCCTGTATGCCTTATTTTTCTGTTGTGTATAGAAAATAAACATGTATGGTTCCCAATCCAGTTCTGAAGGCTTCCACAATCTGCCATGGGAAATTAAATATTGTCATACGTTTTTAGTATGAGGCTCTAGAATATTGCTTGTTTTGTGGTTACATAGTCATGTGCAGCTTTCTATCCATTTGATTGAGGTTTCAGGAAAAGGACACTGTATCTTACACATCATTATCTATCTACAGCAATTTTGGATATTCAGAAAGACTGCCAGAGAAAGAGCATTGCTCAGTTATTGAAATTCTGCTTTTGTAATTGTCACATGAGGAATAAACTGGACCACCGACTTGAAGATATGCTTTGATGGAACCATAGTACTTCTTATGCAGCTAATTAGGATGCGGTGTTTCATTTTTCATTTACTGTGCATGTGTGTGTGTGTGTGTGTGTGTGTGTGTGTATGTGTGTGTGTGTGTGTGTGCACACGTGTGCGTGTCCATGAGTGGTTGCACATGGATAATGCCTGTTATGAGTGGATGTATGTAAAGTTATTTGTGTGCAAATGTGGGTTTGCATACACCTTGACATGCATATAGATAGAAGAGGACAACTGCAAATATTAGGCTTTCCCCTCTACCTTGTTTGAAATTTGATCTCCTAATTGGGTCTCTGTTGTGCTGTAGGACCCCCTCGTGAGGAACTCCCTCGGGTCCTCAGGTCACAGGGGTCAGGGTGTCCCAGAGAAACACAGAGAAGCCTTTTTGATGTAAACACACGAGGTACTTTAATGGCAGAGCTCTGGGTGGACTCGTATCTCATGCAGGAGACAGAGAAGTCGACCCAGACCCTCAGAAGTAAGGGGTTTTTATGGGGTTAGGGTCGGGGGGGGGACGGGGAGAGTTGGCGCGGCCACAAGTGATTGGCTCATTTGAACATAGTAGTGAGATTACAATGCAGCAAGATAGTACGTGCCAGCTGGAGCATTCGGAATTCCAGAGGCCAGAGGCTTATCAGGGTCTGGGGGACATCTGGTTAGTGTGTGACCCTGAGTGAGCTGGGGGAGATGCCTTCTTGCCAGATGGTTTATGAGCTAATCCTGACAGCCCCGGCTGGTTCCGGCACTCCTTTCAGTCTCAAACATGGGAAGATAGGTGCCTGGCTGGGGCAACTGAGATAATTGCCTAGCTAGCTGTCAGGTGGAGGAACAGAAGACCCTCAGCTACCCTAAGACAACAAAGGATCTTTACTAGCCACATTCCTAATGATCTGGGGAACAGGTTTTTGGGGAAGTGTTAAAGTTGGAGCTCCACAGTGCATGCCAACTAGGTTAACATGTCTGAACTTCAAGAGCATCTCCTGTCTCTGTCCCATATCACACCATTTGGACAATAGATTATGAATGCTTGTGCTATGCGTCTGGTTTCAGGTGGGTTGTGACAATTATAATTCAGTTCATGCTAGAGTTACTTGTGTTTTACCCAGTGAGACATCTCTTCTGCTGATTTTATTACATTTCTACAAGTCTGAAGGTACATTGCAATTTTCCCAGTGAGAAATCAGTAATCCAGAGAAATTATGAACTGACCAGTCTCTATTTCTTTGGTCTCCTGACTTGGCCCACAGAAAACCTTGTTCTTTCATGTCAGTGGAGCTGGAAAGGTGCTTCTAATTCTCATCAAATTCAACAGGCTCTGAGTTAACCCAACACAGACACATTTCTCGCTTGCAGGATATTTTTCATTATTATTATTATTTTAGGTTTTAAGACATTATAACAAAAGACCAAACTGGCTGGAGTACCAGTTCGGAACAAATGTATCTGACCACAGAACTGATTTCTCAGGGAGCATCTCAAGCAAACACGCATTGGGAAAGTGATGTCTCAGTAAAATGCTGTCCTCAGATGACTTAAGCTCTTTTCCATCTTTAAGAGAACATTCCCCATTACGGTGCTTTGCCTGGGCATATGTATCTTGACCCTATTACTCATTCTGTGACCTAGTTTCAGATGGAAGTGGCTAGCTCAGAATATCTGAAGTCCTGACATTCCCCTGCCCCGTGCTTCTCCTTCTCTTATAAGCAGAGAAAAGAGAAACAGAGTGCTTGCTTGCCATTCCTGCCTTGTTTCCCCCAGTGACCAGGCACATGGTATAATAATTCACAGGAAGAAAAGCCCTGGTTTGAGCCCTACAGAATTTCACTCTTGCTGCCTGTCAGGGCCCTCTGCTTCCTGCAGTGTATGGTGTGGGCTGTGATGTAGCAATGCTTGCACCTTCTGTGCCCCTAGGATGTGTTTATTTATTTTTGTCTCCTGCTGAGAGCAGCAGCATGACATTCCCAGATCCCCCCTGGTAATTTCCTGGCCTCAGTGATTCCTGTTTCTGCTGGCCTGTTTCACAGCTGGTGGCCCTGCCTCTGACCTGGATTTCCTCTTCCTAGCTCAAAGGACGTAAGAGCTCTGAAGATGCATGAGTCTGACAAGAATAAAACCAACATCCTTTTAAGCAACACACACACACACACACACACACACACACACACACACACACACACACACACACAAGCTCACAGCCCACTGGTACATTAGTGGAGTCAGGGAGGACGTAGTTCTAAATCTCCGAATGTCTCTTCTGCTTCTGAGTTCAGACAAGTTAAAACTGCATCCCTACCTGTCCTTACGTCCAAAGCAGTGATACCATCTATTACCAGGACCACTGGAGGACAAAGAGAGCTGGGCTTTTAGCGGTATCCCATGATGCTTATTGTGTTTCCAGTACCAGTTGTTTCCCATTTACTCTTTTTATTGTTTTCTTTGTAGATTTACATTCTTATAAGAAAATTGAGTGTAATTTTTCCGGGGAAATTAATCATAGACATAAGAGAAGGTTTCCAGTGACATGCTTTAGGCAATATTTTAATTATTTCTAAGAGAAAAAAAGCACTCTTTGTAGATGAAGAAACTGAATTTTAGATAAATGTATTGCAGTTCAAGTTTATAACCTTAAATGATGACTAAGTATACTAAATAAGGTTTAGTTTTTAATTAAAATTTTCATATTATATTAGAACTTCACGCAGGAATACTGTATTTACATCAATTTTACCTCCTTTCCTGCTGCAATTACTCATATATCTACCCTTTATTCCTGATCCCTGTTCTTTATTTATGTATACTTTACACAGAGGAATATATGAGTTAGTTCAATTCAGGTTTTTTATTCTTGTAAACTCTCTAGTTTTGTTTTTAAATACCTCAAATAATAATAATAATAATAGATATACTATGAATATATATTATTTATATAAATATAAATATAAAATAGTAATAATAATTATTATTAACTTATTTAAGACTTATATACCCATTCTTTTTTTTTTATAGGTTACTTTATTTATTTACATTTCAAATGTTATCCTCCTTCCTGGCTTCCCCTCTGCAAACACCCTATCCCTTTCCTCTCCCCCCTGCTTCTATGAGGGAGCTCCCTCACCCACCTACCCACTCCTGCCTCATCTCCCTAGCATTCTCCTGTGCTGGAGCATCAAGTCTCCTCAAGACCAAGGGCCTCCCCTCCTGTTGATGCCAGTTAAGGCCATCCTCTGCTACATATGCAGCTGGAGCCATGGACCCTCCATATTCTTTGGTTGGTTGTTTTGTCCCTGGGAGTTCGGGAATGGTCTGGTTGGTTGATATTGTTGTTCTTCCTGTGGGGTTTCAAATCCCTTCAGCTCCTTCAGTCCTTCCCCTAACTCCTCCATTGTGGTCCCTGTGCTTAGTCTGATGGCTCACTGTGAGTATCTGCATCTGTACTAGTCAGGCTATGGCAGAGCCTCTCAAGGGACAGCTATTAACAGGCTCCTGTTAGGAATCAATTCTTTGCATCAGTAATAATGTCTGGATTTGATGTCTTCAGATGGGATGGATACATAGGTGGGGCAATCTCTGGATGGCCTTTCCTTATTATCATTATTATTATTATTATTATCATTATCATTATCATCATCATCATCTTATTTGAGTCTTATATACCCATTCCTATGATTCAAGAAGCATATGTGTCATACCTATCAATATGTTTGTCTCTTTTTTCTTGTTTATTTTTGACAGTTGTATACATACATGCAATACATTGGTGATATATTCACCCCAATTACCTCAGTTAGCTCCTTTCTTTCCCTTTGAATCTCTTCCTTTTCCCATTTAGTAGATATACTATTGAAGACAATGACACCCATCTCAATGCAACTATTAATAGTCCACAGCTTCTGAGGGTCTAGGGCCCCATAACACCCTCTCTATCCATAATGGAGTGTAGAACGGCCCAATCTTGCTTAGGGATGTTTTGCCACTGTGAGTTCAGGACTGCACTGGCCATATCATACCTACAAAGCATTGTTTCAAAGCATACCTCCTATGTTCTAGTTCTTCTATTCCCTTTATCTCATTTTCTGTAATATTTCCTGGGTCTTTGGTGAGTACTAAACCATTGTCAACATTTTAGTGAGATGAAATGTTCTGCATTAACCATCACCTCAACAAAAAGAGGTTTAGCTGATCTAAGATAAGAGCTGATCTGGAATACAAGAAAATATTTAGAAGGAAGTTTGGTAATATACCATTGAATAAAACAAGGATTATTTGTTCTCTTTGTATACCATGACCTTACTAGCCATAAGTTCTTGGCCAGAGTTATAGATCAGATATATATATATATATATATATATATATATATTCACTCCAGTGGAACATGGTCTCCAATGCAGTCACAATTTTAAATAAGCAGCCATTTGCTTATTCCAAATATAGATGTGCCATGCTTTTTTTTTAATTCTCATTTTGTATTATTTTCCTGAGCCAATGTAGAAATTTTAGAATGATTATTTTAACTTATTTGCCAGGCAGTTCATTTGTGTGCTTCTTTAGTGCTTGGTGTTTCTTTTATCCATTGAATGATCCCCCTGACTGTGTATATATATATATATATATATATATATATATATATATATATATATATATATACAGATAGATAGATATAGATAGATAGATATAGATAGATATAGATAGATAGATAGATAGATAGATAGATAGATATAGATATATGATTTTCTTATAGCCATATGTTGATACGCAAGTTTGTGATTAAAGTCATAATCAGATCCAGGTCATGTGTCTTTCTTACCTTGCACTGGGAAGGACACTTGCTGTCAGTTCAGGTAGCTTCTTAGGCCCTGAATACCATTGTGATGGATACGATGGATACGATGGATACACCTTTTTTAAGATGTGCAAATCATTTCCTCATTAGGACTTACAAATTTCTCATTTGGGTGTAAACCATAATCTCTTGCTCACTCTAATGTCTCACTAATGTGACATTGTTCCCTGTAGCAGCTGTGTACCAACTAGATATTACATTTTATGTATTCTCAAGTCCACATCCAATCAGTGTCCCAACTTGGGCTAGACAATAATTGATCCTTTGGGGAATGTGAACAGTTAAACTGTTGAACATAAATATCAATATCCTCTTCTTCTCTCTAGTAGAAGACAGGAGCTACAAGCTTCACCAACCCCCACTCCCATTTTTCCCCTAACATTGTGATAACTGTCAGAGAAGAGATGGTGGCCAATGGCTGCTAGGTCTTTAGATATTTTCTTACCATCATTGATGAAAGGTTGGCTTGTGCTCATCTGTGATAAAGGAGCCTCTTTTTTATTCAGAAATTTAATCTTTACTTTATTATTTACATGTATGCATTTATGGCATATGTGGGCGTGTGTGTGTGTGTGTGTGTGTGTGTGTGTGTGTGTGTGTGTGTGGTATACATGCCATGGCATGTGTGCAGTTCAGAGAACAACTAAGGGGAGTTCATCTTCTTCTTCTACCATGTGACTCCATGGGTAAAAATGCCATCAAGCTTGGGTACAAACGGCTTTAGTTGCTGAGCCATCATGCTGACTAGGGTGCAGGTGCATCCTAACTGGTACCTGAACAGGTGACAAAGAGAACTGCTTTAGAATTAGTGTCCTGTTGAAGGAAGAAGGCTGTTGGCTCTTAGTTCCTTGTCTTGCATTTTAGATATGGCAATTCATTGTATTTTGAAATGACTAGAATGCTTTTTCATATAAGAGAATTATGATCCCATAACTACTTCAACTACCTTTGTCTTATGTTTTTCAGAGTTTATAATGAAAATGTTTTTACCTAGATATTGGATTAGATAATACAGGATTTTTAAAATTAATTTTGAACATAAAGTATATATATATATGTATATATTCAACAGGTACGTTAAACCTCACCTCTGTAAAGTAGGGTTCAAGACATCAGACTTAGACATGTAAAAAAATTAAAAGTATTTATAGCTTAGAAGTAAGGGAGTGCCAGATGGGAGACTTGGTGGTCAAATAGTGTTACAGAAGCAGAACCTAAGCATAGCAAGTAGGTCATAACAACCTCCTGAAACAAAGATATAGTTGCAAGGCGGTATAAGTGATAATAGCAAAGTAGTCATAACAATGGGGTGATAACAATTTTTTAAAACATAGAAATGGTTATAGTTTCCTTGGACAATATCTACAAAACCATTTTTGTTAAGATCATAGGTGGGGCAAACATAATTCTGTGAAACAGATTTAATCACACAAAAGGAATGAACCTTGTTTATCTTTACTGTACGATGGCTTTCAGGTCTGAGAGTAAGGCAGGTTGGTTTATCAGTTTTAAGTACATGTCGCTGGTAGGGTGTGACTGGCAGCACAATATGGACTACAAGGTGTATTAGTCAGGGTTCTCTAGAGTCACAGAACTTACGGATAGTCTCTATATAGTAAAGGAATTTATTGATGACTTACAGTCTGCAGTCCAAATCCCAACAATGGTTCAGTAGTAGCTATGGATGGAAGTCCAAGGATCTAGCAGTTGCTTAGTCCCACACGGCAAGAAGGCAAAAGAGTGAGAGCCAGACTCCCTTCTTCCAATGTCCTTATATGGTCTCCAGCAGAAGGTGTAGCCCAGATTAAAGGTGTGTGCTACTACACCTTTAATCCCAGATGACCTTGAACTCAGAGATCTCCCTGTCTGAATCTTCTGGATTCAATCACCACTGTGTCTCAAGATCTCCATACCAAGATCCAGATCAGAAACTTCTATCTCCCAGCCTCCAGATTAGGTTCACTGGTGAGCCTTCCAATTCTGGATTGTAGTTCATTTCAAATATAGTCAAGATGACAACCAGGAATAGCCACTATACAAGGATAATTAAAAAATAATAAAAATGATAGTAAACTGGAGCAATGGCTGTGGTGGTACATCTGGATGAACTAAGGAAAGAACTGAGATGAATATGATTTGGAAAATTACATGAATTTCTTAAAGAATTAACAATACTATATTAAAGGCTTAATGTCTTTTATAGACAGAAAAAATGAGAAATTCTTGTCCCTTGGAGGAAAAGCAGCTAATTCAATTTTCAGCTCAAAATTTTAATGAATGAGTTTAAGAAAAAAAAATGTATGTCTGTGTTTTTCAGAAGAGTTTTGCCTATTCACCCAATTTTGTTCTACAGAATATTAAAAGACAAGAGTTCAGAACTATATATGCTTTTATAAAATTAATATTTTTCTCTAGAATATTAAGTCAAGTTTAAATGACAATCTCAGTCATTACCTGCATACATACAGCAGTATAGAATATGTTGTTCATTGCTACAAACAAATGGAACTTCCTTGATTTACACTAAGCATGTGACACTTTATCCGTCACAGGTTTTATCACCATGGTGAAAGTGAAAATAACATTTTATATTATTATAGAAGTACTTTTAAATCAGATATTTTCTGAAATTTTCCCTGAACACAAAACTGAGAATTTCTTATTTGAGCTGCTGTAACAAGTTTAGCAAAGCAATCAGAAGATGAAAAAAAGAATTATTCCCGCATGTAACTATCTCCTTTATGGTCCTCAGATCAGTAACATTCTGCCTTTCAGGCACATTTGGGAATGTACTGAGAAATAAAAATAATGGGTTCCTGACTAGAGAATGGACAGAGTATCCAGAGATAATAGTAAACATACTATAAGCTATAAGGAAATCGCTCACCACCGTATTCTGTAGTAATACAGTTCTGTGAGTTTCAAAAACTACTTTAAGTCTAGTATAATGGTTCACTCCTGCAACCCCAGGACTCAGGGATTTGATAGACTTGAAAAAATGAATTTTGGGGCTACATATTCAGACTCTGTCACAAACACACAAAAACAAACCACATTGTTTTAAAGATGGAAATGTGGGCCAAGAAGATTCTTGATTGCTCTTTTTGTAGATTGGAGTTCCTCTCTCCTGGTTGACTTTTTACCAACAAAGGATAATTTTTTTTTCCCCAAAGAACATTGGCTTGTTGGAAGAAGCATTGAGTTTGTACTAGAAAAGTAGACAAGAACTTGAGGAAGAGAAACTGAATCTTAAGAAAACTGGAAATTGAAGACTGCCTTCTATATCTACATACATTTCTTTGGCAAGAACTGGTTGGGCTAAGACTTTATCATAAAGGGAGAAGTTCCATTTGAAAGGAAATGAAGATATTTGTTACAGCTAAGGCATAGACCATATTTATCATAGTGGAGAAATGCATATTTAGTCATAGAAAAATTATAATTCCTATGTATATATGTTACCCACAGAGTTTTAATATGCAAAGAATCCCACCAAACCCTTCTTATGTTTTACAAACATGGGGTTTCTAATGGGTTTGCAATTTACCTTGAGTAGGTAAATTAAGTTTACACAAATCAATTAAACAGACTTGCTCCCCAAAAGGATGTTTTTCTTTGGAGGAGGTCATCAGTTTTTCACAAAATATAAATTACTGTTATCTGTGTGTTTTATGGAACTTGTCTTTGGGCTTTATTAAAGTCCTGCATCTTTAACTCGAGGAAAGGACAGAAGACATTGACTTCCTGTCAAAATCAACAAGGACTAGGTAAAGACCCCTTGAATTCTCATGCTTGTGAGCTAGTAAACATTTATAGTTCATTTGAAATGAGATGCTTAATTACATAATTTCATTCCAATTAAGTTGCTAATTAATTGACAGGGCAACTCTGAGTGCTTTACACAGTGAAAGCAGAAGCATCCTGAGCCCATTACCTGTGACCCTTTGGGAGAGATGAGTAAATAACTCTATAAAAGGCTAGAAAGGGAGTTTTCAAAACAAGAGACTAACCCTGGCAAAATACAGATTCAGTACCAGCCTGGGAAAGATCCAAGCTCATGTCAACTATGGGGAGATCTAGTTGTGAACTGAATCCTAAATCCTAGGTTTGTATAGCTTTTTCATACACTTCTGGATAGAGTAAGGGAAGACACTAAACAAATGTTCTTACAGTTTTGTCATGTTCATCACAGGCTAAAGAGAAGCAAAGCAAAGAGGAACAACCCTATCCACTAGTTTGTAAGGACCAGTGCTACTGGAGAGTTAGTTATCTTTGGTACCTCTTCAACCTTTAACATAGACAGGCCAATCTTTATATCTCGGAAAATCATAAAAATTTGTAGTAGAAACAGCCAGGTATCTAGTGTCTAGTTAATGTCATCGGAGATTAACATTTTTTTGTGTTGGTCATGAAAAGAAATCCAAATTAAAATCATTTTTTCACATAAAATGTATTATTTTACCAATTACACACATCAGCTCATTGGAATATGTGGTGAATGACATCTATCCATTTGTGCATTCACATGTGCACATACACACACACACACACACACACACAAAGAGAGAGAGAGAGAGAGAGAGAGAGAGAGAGAGAGAGAGAGAGGCAAACACACACAGATAGGCAAACCCACGGGCAAAACCACATATGCCTACACATACACAGTAGACTTGCTATGTGCTCATCAGATATTAAAGAAATAGAAAATTATTGGTAAAGCAAGCAGAGTCCTTCGTATTAGTGTTGGTTCAAAGATTTTTTTAAACCTGTTTAGAAAGTTCTCAAGTGTTATATTATCACATAGAATATTTCATAATTATTTTTAAAGAGTAAGCTAAGGTCAAGTACAGATTAATACCAGTCCCAAAATTCTGCTTGATTTGAGATCCAGTATTAGCATGTCTTTTCTATGTTGTATCATACGTTTTGGATTTTATTCTTGGAAAAGCTTAGCTTTCCACAGAGCTGTATCATATGCTTAATATATCGCTAGTTCTTTGTCACTGGTAATAAGCAGACATCTTATCAAATCATTTCAAATTGCCAGTTTTGTGGGCATGATATTGTTACCCTTCATTTTAGTGAGTAAATGTCTCAATAATTCATTGTTTAAAAATAAGAAAATTTCTTTATTCATATTATAAAAATCCGAAAGAGATTATGTCCAGAGAATGATGTGTATATATCATTCTCTTTCTCCATACATCTATACATGCATATTTGAATTTTCCTTAATAAACAGATAACTTTGTTTTCCTTCCAGAAGACAGGGACAGTGAAATTTCTTTCTATCATACTTAATTCTTAGGAGCAAATTGGAAATGATATTCCCAGCCATTTCAGGAAGCTATGAGCATTTTGACATTTTAATGCCTGTGCTGATCACTTAAGCTGTATCCAGAGGATAACTTTCAAATTTTAACCTAAACCCAACAAAGCTGCGTGACACACATGCACAACATGAGAATAGGAATACAGTGCATTTTGATCACAGTAGAATGTGACCATTCTATTATGATAATAAGATGAAATGTAGACATCTGGTGTGTCAATATCCCATTATATTCACTGAAAAAATGTTAATCTTATTGCCAATGTTGATTTTATAACTTAGACTCTGAGGTTAGCTCATAATTTGCTGAAGATCCATAGATTTATGGATTTTCATTTCTTCATTGGTGAACATTATATCTTGTTTATCTATCCCTATAATCAATATTTTTGGAAAACCAGGTCTCCTTTGTGAAGATATCATATGTATCCAGATCTGGTTTCTTGGCACATCAGAACCGAGTCCTTACCTAACAACAGGAGGCAAACTTTGGGTAGGCACTCCTCGTTCTGTTTCTTTTCATATGTTAACTTTATTTCAATCCCAAAAGCAAGTCAGTCACTAAACCCAAACAGATGGAATATGGTTTTGAGACTGGGTCTATGTATGTGTGCCTGTGTGTAAATAAAGAAAAGGGAAGCTGGTTGTGCCAAAGGTATCAGCAGGCATGTGACATGATCTACATTTTGATGTAACATTTCTCCTCCTATTATTTGCTGCCTTCCCAAGGCTGACATGGTTTTGAGACAGTTGGCTTCTTATATGTATTGGTGGGTAGAGGTTATGCGGGTGTGTACTTCCTTGTGGAGGCCGGTTGATATTAAATGGCTTCCTTGGTCAGTTTCCAACTTATATATTGATAAAGAGTCTTTCTCTCTTACACCCAGAGGTCGCTTTTTTTTTTTCCACTCTAATTAGCTATCTTGTTTTGGTGATACCCTCATTTAGCACCTGAATTTAGGAATTAGATGTGGGCCACCACAGTAGCCAGACATTGTAATAAGTGCTAAGAAGCTAAACACTATAGTCTTCATACTTGTCATACAAGTAATTTACCCACCAGCATTAGAGGTGTTTTTTTCCTTCAATGAGTCATACATGGACAAAATCACATCTAAGAATTAATAGACTTGGGTAAAAGCTAGACCTATGAAATTGGGTAAATGTGAACTCTAAGTCATAGAAGTTTTTAAACTTACTTAAATTCTGTTACGTATCCACTGATGAGATGGCTAGGGTACTCAATGAAGAGTGATGAGTTTCAATTCTAATGGTCCTGGTCCTTTTGCAATTATATTTAAATGCTACCCTACTTACTTTTTGCCCACATTACATCATTTATTTCTTGCCATTGTGCTTACATTCCTGGCATACACATCTACATTGCGAAGTCAATGAATGACACAAGGTACATACTGGATGACTTCTGCTCTTCCATTATTTCCTTAGCATTTTTGTCAAGAACAATTAATAATGTAGAATTAGACATAGGAAGTACCAGACCCAGGGTATAGTGGATAAAGCATTTGCTCTAAAAGCATGAGGACCAGAATTTGGACCTCCAAAACCTACATAAATATCAGGTAAGTGTGATGGTTGTCTTGAAATTCACATGCTCAGATAATGCTGAAACAGGTGACCTCCATTTCAAGTTAACTAGTCATTACAGCTAAATTGCAAGATCCAAATAAATGAATAAAGTAGAGAGTTATTGAGGAAGATTCCTGCAATTAATCTGTCTTCTATGCATGTGTGTACACATGTTTACATGCACTTGTGTTCCAGTAAGCATGCAAACATGTACATATGCATGCTTGTCCCCACAGTAACAATAAATAAGCAGGTAGATAAATGCTAGATACATTATCAGGTATGCATTTTATGAAAGTGTCTCAACAAAAAGCCCTTAATTTTATGTTCAAATATAGGATCCTTTTAAAAATAAATACCTACAGGTAGTAAGGCTGTAAGTTTACAAATCATGATCCTACTAACCTTGTTTTGGTCATTCTCAGTTGAACTCTTTCATGTAAATGTTCTCATTGAGACTTAAGTAGATTCCACTTTTTATTTGTTTATTTTTTAAAGTTTCATACATAAGTAGTCTAGATCATTTTTCCTCTTTCAACTCCTCTTGTGCCTCTGCTACTCCCTCTCTTATTTTGGGGCAACTATTTTTAAATTATTATTGGTATATTCACTCATATATATATATATATATATATATATATATATATATATATATATCCTGTGTAGTGTATTTAGTGTTGCTCATATGTGTATATATATTTCGGCCTGACCACTGGGGTCAAACAGCGTTCTCTCCCTGCAGAAGACTGTTCAACCCTTTCTTAGAAGTAGTTAATTTTCTGCAGCTCTTCATGTACAGGAAGAAGGGCCTCCTGATATTTACAAACCTCATTGATATATCAACTGGAGTTGTTATTATGCGGGACATTTTTAGGCAACCATGTTATTGAGAGTTCATAGTTCGTATGTAGAATACACTAAGTTACACCAATATCCCACTCCCCTGGCTCCTACAATACTTGAATCAGAAGTATCTGAGAGTTACGTGTCAAGGTTCTGTTGAGGAAGTATCATCTAGGCTTGAGAATCTGCCTGAATTTTGACAAGTTGTGGTTTGCCATAATAGTCTGCCTCTGTTTCAAACAGAAGCCTCCTTGTTAAGAGCTATACCTACATTTAGATAAAATGCTAGTATTTAGAATATACTTAAAAATTACATCACTTTAGGGAAGAGGGTATATGTGCTCCTTTAGGGTCCATGGTCTCATGATCCATGGGCAGTTGGGCAGGCTGAGAGTAACAATCATGAATTCTCTCCTAGTGAGCAGGCCATAGGTTACCCTCAAGATGCAATTTGATTATGCTTTGGGGTTTGTTTCATACCTGTGTCTTGCTCAATGATTACAGATCATTGCCAACAGTTCAGCTCTAACACATGAGCATTGTTCTTTTATTCTCTGAGTTTGATTGTTCTTTGCATTTATCTACTTCCATCAGTGTACAGTTCTGAAAAGTTCACATTGATTTTCCTTCTCAAAACATGAAAATCCTGTTATTCAAACTAGTATTTCCTAAAGAAATATGTTTGATCAATATGCATAAGTATTAAATGGAAACTCCAAATTCTTTCTTCTGATTGTCAGTAACTCAAAGCAACCTGTTTACCCACTTGGATTCATCCCAGCAGAAAACGTTAACAGTTGTAATTATCACCATTATGCAGTATGTTCATTGTACAATCAATATAATTGCCAAATGGAAATTATACAATAAATATAATTGCTGCTTTACTCCTATGCAATATTTCAGTGGCACTTCACATTCATTTTGTCCTTTAATTAGTAACAGGTGTAATTACAATACTGTGCTCATAGCTGGGGAAAAGTAATTGGCAAGAAGTAGGCAAAGGTATGGCTATTGAGAGCAGGAAGCTAGTGTGACTCATTCTTTGCTGGGATTGCCCAAGGACACTCTGCAAATCTCTGTAGCAGTCTAAGGTTGATTTGAACTCCAGACATGTTGAGTAAAAGCTCCAGGTTAAAAGTGCTTTTCAGATACTGAAACACATGGTTCTGCCATTACTTGTTGACTTCTACTATGTGTTATGTGTATTTCTTATGTGCCTTTGTGAATGTTCCCAGTTTTGCATTTGTTGATCACTAGTAAGTTTTGTTCATCTGTCAGATAATCTATTATTTGCATGGGATAGTGAAAAAGGGAGCTGTGAATTTTATAGCATAAATGAGAAATGCAGAGATTACCGAAGAGGCAAATCAAGAGAAAAGGAATGCATGGTGATTGACCTTAAGAAATACTAAAAATAAACTAGTAAAACATGATGATGCCTTTGGGTGGTCAGGGAGACCTTTTCAAGATGTGACATGTAACTTGAGATGGTAATGTTGAATGCATTAATCCAGCAGAGGATGTGGTAACAGTAGATGTTCTTAAGAGGAATATTGTTAGGAGGAAAATACTTATGATGATCAGTTGGGGATAAGAGATAGTTGGGAAGGGATTTGGTTTTGTGGGATCTATAAGTAAATGCAAAGACAATCCAGTATATTAATTCATTTTAAGTGCTAGAGGAGAATTTGGTGGAAGAGAATGGAATGGTAGAATTAGATTTACACATTAAAAACATAATCCATTTAGGAAGTGTGCATGTAAATTTTGTAGGAGAACATTGGTGACAGATATCAGGAGGATGGGGATATATGTGGACTAGAAGTCAGACGTTGCTTGTTTCTTGGCCAAGACGATAAGAACTAACTTGCTCAGAAGAGCATTTCAGAGGTTGAATTCCCATCATATGCTGCCAGAGAGAGTGTGAATGTTGAAAGCAGGAATATACTTTCCCCAGACTTGGAACATGGGCAATATTGAGAAGCAACAGTCAAAGGGGGAAAAAAAAGCCTGATTCAGAGTAAGAAACTAATCTGGTTCTGTCTGAAATGCTTATCAACTTCTAAAGAGACTCATGTGCACATATTCTTAAATGGTATACATCTCTGCAGATAGAATTGTGTGACTCAATAGAACTGACATAGAATGACCAATAAAACATGGAGGTATAAATATCAGAAATAAAACCAGAAGAGATCATAAGTTAATATCCCATACTTTTTTTCCATAGTAAGAAAGAATCAGTAACAAAGATTTAGAAAGATATGCCAGTCAAATCGAGGGAATGTAGAAAGCATTCTATCAAAGATATAGGATCAGAAGTCTTAGCTATGTGAAATATTACTTAGAAAGTCAAAAGTAAAGCCATGCTCATCTAATTTGGCAATGTGGAGGCTGCCATTGACCTTGTAAGGACAGCTTTAGTGGAGTGAGAAGCACAGGTTTTATAGATGTGGGCTGAAGATAAAATGTGAAGGGAAGACGTGAAGGTAACATACAGGATGAATGCTTGGAAGTGACAAAGAACAAGAAGTGCACTTGTGGGTGGAGGTGACATGGGTCAATGAAAAGCTGTTTAGACGTTTTTATAGCAGGTAAGTGTGAAGAATGTAAAATGGATACTGTGGGATGGGAGATAAATTACTATGGGAACAAAATCCTTGAGAAGATGAGATATGAAGTCCAGGGTGCAGAGGAAGAGGCTGCCTCAAGCAGGAACATGAGCCTGTCATGTCTTATGAGGAGGCAAGGAAACAGTGTAGGCAGGGCTTCAGGAAGGTCATTCAGTGTGGTAGTGGGAGGACCGTTGCTGCCTCCCTGTTCTTCGTGATCTAAAAGAGAGAGAGAGACACAGTACACAGCTCACTCCATGAGTCAGACAGGTCTGAACAGACAGAAACACTTGCTGCGGGGGTCCCTGGTGGGAGGAATCAGCCTGCTGATGTTTGACAGAGATGATGGCATCTGTCTTAGACTTTAAGTAAGATATGTAATTGTGCTCTTATTTGACTTAGATGTCTACAAATTTAAGAACACTCTCCAATGTTCTCACAGGATGCTTTATATTATAAAGGATCAAGAAAAGCAGAGACTGACTTTGTGTTATTAGCAACACATGGACTCCCCATACATTCTCCATCTCCTTTACAGCGTTCAGGACTTTTTTCTCTTTTATATTTTTCTCTCCTCACTTGGCTACTATGTAATTGTCTTCTAAGTTAAGATGAAGCAGTGTTTCTCTTTCAGAAAGCAACCCATCCCCCAAAATGCTTATCAGTTTGCATTAGATACTGTCCTCTATATGAGTAAGTCCTAGATAGAAATTCCTATTGTTTCTAGATTATGAAATGATTATTGCACGATCAGAAAATTACAAGATGTATGGCCTAAACTCTAAGCAAGGAAAGATGCACAAAGTAGATAGTCTTTTTAATTTTGGAGAGTTTTTTGTTAATGTCTCCACATACATATCAGTAGAGTCCAGTTTTACACCTGCCTTTGGTCAAAACCCAACTTGATGCACATAACTAGACCTGGAACTCTTACTCTTTCAGTAGATATTATACTTAGTATTTACTTAAAATTATAAATTAAAGCATTATAGAAGATACTGGAAAAAATATTAAAGGAGAATTTGTTTAAATGCACTAATACATTGGTACATTTTCCAGGAATATAATTGGTACACTTGTCATGTCCTTGAAAATGGTATTAACACCAACAGAAGCTTAGCAGATCAAAGATACTGAATGACTCATTTTCAAGATGGGATCTGTTTTGACCAAGGACTTCTGGTAACCAATACCTGGCCAACACCTAACATTTAAAGAGTATCACAAAGTTCTTCAGTGGAATTACTGATTTGACTTTTTCATATTTTGTATATATGGATATAAATGATAAATGTGTTTGCCTATTCCTATGTGCTATCATGGACATGTGCCTTCTATGCTGTGTTGTGTTTCTAAAAAAATGTTGGAGATTGGTCTTCACCTACTGCTTTCATTTGATACAGAGTCCCTTGTTTGTTGCTAAATGCTCTAATGTGAGTGGCCTATAAGTGCCCATGTATTCTCCCATCTCTACCTCATATCTCCCCAAAGGGGCAGATGTACTTCACATAACTCTTACTAAGGTTAGCTTGATATAGTTCTTGGTGTCCAAAATTGGGACCTCACACTCACACAGCAAGCTCTTTGTCTAGTGTGCCATCTATTCATCCCTCATTAATTATACTTTGTATGTGATATCAACTAACTCAATGACAGGAGGAAAGGCTAGCATATGAGCCAAGTAATGGGATTACTGAGACTGATACTTTTCACAAGGAATGAATAAATGTGAAGGTAGGAAGAGAGAAGTCATAATTCTAATACTATTTTAAGAGTAAATCAATTTTGTGATATAATTCTTTCTTCACAACAAACCTGATATATTAATAGGATAGAATTAAGTGACTTGCTCAACTCACGGAGCTTGTTCCATGATGGCTTTAGGAATGGGATCAGGAATATGGTTCCTTCCTCTTTTCTCAGTTCCTGAAGTGAAGCTGAAGGAGCAATCATTGGCTAGAACTAAAACATGCACATTTGAGAATTTTAGAAAAACATTGTAATCTCTAAGTCCAAGTGCCAGTAATATAAATAAAATCCATAAATTCATACTCAACTAAGCCAAGTTCAGTTTCAGTGAAGGATAAAGAGGCAGCTGAACTGTATGTCTGCAGTCGAAGGTGGAAGTATTAGCCTGACAATATTTAAGCATGATTACACATTGGAGTGGCCTTATGAAAATTTAGACTCTACAGTGAGAGGGACAAAAGTTAATAGTATCTTCATGACATGAAGAGCAAATTACAGCATCAAAACATTGCTATTTAATGTTCTTGGTGTCCAATAAGATGGACAGTCAACTGAAATTGTATTTTATCTCAAAATGTCTTCTCTTTTTGTGTATTAATCAACTCTACCAATTTTCTCAGGTCCAGCCATTACAAAGAAAATCCTTAGCTAAATATTCTAATGTAGATAGATAATTTTTTTAATGACATGGCCACTGTACTGAGAAGGCTACCAGTAGTTGTTCTTTGGAAATCAACTTTCAGTTAAAATTTCAGCCCACAGATTTTGCTGACAGGACCCTGATATAGCTCTCTCTTGTGAAGCTATGCCAGTGCCTGGCAAATACAGAAGTAGATGTTCACCGTCATCTATTGGATGGAACACAGGGCTGTAATGACGGAGCTAGAGAAAGTACCCATGGAGCTAAAGGGGTCTGCAACACTATAGGAGAAACAACAATATGAACTATCCAGCACCCCTCCCCAGAGCTGTGTCTCTAGTTGCAAATGTAGCAGAGGATGGCCTAGTCATCCATCAATGGGAGGAGAGGCCCTTGGTCTTGTGAAGACCATATGCCCCAGTACAGGGGAATGCCAGGGCAAGGAAGCAGGAGTGGGTGGGTTGGGGAGCAGGGTGGTGGGGAGGGTGTAGGGGGCTTTGGGGATAGCATTTGAAACATAAATGAAGAAGATATCTAATAAAAAATAATTTCAACAAAAAAATTTGAGCACACACGGAGGAGATTTCTACAGAAGAAAAGTTAGTTGTAGAAATCCTGATCATCTTAAGTGAGCAGTCCAAATACTTTTGAAAGATGATTATCATATAAGGAAGACATACAATTTAAGTACTTCTTCCTATAAAATATAACTTCAATGTGCATTGATTCATTCATCCATGCTTTCATATATGGGATTTTATTTCATTCTTCTCAGTATTTAAAGAAGAGAGACACAGGTTATGCTAGAATATGTGGACAGGGAAATAGCATTCTCATAATCATGACAGCAGTGCAAAGAAAATGAAAGAACTGAATTATTTTTAATGTTCTACTTTAAAGATAATCAAGAATACAGAATTGTTTTTATCTTAAAGTTGGAAATAGGGGTTTATATATATTATATAAATAATCCAGCTTTACATGGCTAAGACTCAAAACAAATTGTTTTTTATTTCAAAACTGGTTAGTGCATTATCATTAGTTCACATGGTTAGCCTAAGGCAGGTATTTCGAGGTAAATGCTCTGCTCATGTGACAAGTATTTGAAGAATAGGTATCACTTGACACATGCATTGTGATAGAGTTAAGGCTGGTAGAATCTTAGGACGTGGCTATTCCAAAGTGTTGGCTCATTAGGGGGAATTCATAGGGGGGAAGGGGTTCTTCAATTGTTTTCATTTGAAGCACTGGGAAAAATTAAAGAGAAAGATGTCTGACACCAAAGTAAACACCACTGTAAAGTAACCGCACTTGAGAGAACACTATCTATCTATCTATCTATCTATCTATCTATCTATCTATCTATCTATCTATCTATCTATCTATCATCTATTTTAAATAGTACATATATTCTCTCAGTCAACAAGCAGCTGCTTCTGAATGAACTCACTATTTCTTTGTTTTAAAAACCATTCGTTACATATGTGTTTTGAGTCAAAGCTAAATTGCTACTGTGGTCAGGATGCCCTGACTGAATCCACATGCCTTACTGGTTGAATTAGAATCAGTTATTTAAATGTCAGGATGCCTGCAAAAGGGACTATGGAGCTTCTGCCTCCACCCATGTCTCCTTTGATAAGCAAAGAAGTAAGCATCTTGAAAGAGAAATGAATGACATGGATGGATATAATTAGAAGAAAAACACATGCAATCAAATTGACTGAATTCTGCTAGACAACATTCCTAAAACTCTCAAGCCCAAAGCACATTTGTGGAAAACAAGATGTTCAACTCCAGTTGATAAGTGTTACACACAGAAGAGGAAGTGTTAGGTTAGTTTGAAGCACACTGGGGAGGACATGAATGTCAGGATGAAGAAGTTGGATTAGCTGGTAACAATTTGACTGTTTTGAGAGGATGGAAAAATAACAGCAGCTTTTCTAGAGAAGACCATCTGGGAGTCATGTGTGGGATGAACTATAAAGAGAAGAGTGAAGCAGAGAGACTGGTGGAGGCTGTTGTATAGGTTCAATCAAAGCTAGCTGGACATCAGATGGTGATGGGACAGAGGTATGTTTGAATTCCAAGGACTACTCATTCCAAAAGTGATTTTACACTTCAACTGAAATTGGTAGCAGATTAAAAGCCCAACTAAAATATTGCTTATAAGCAAGAAGAAATTATGGGATATGTAAGAGTTCAATTTCACCAAACTGATTTCTTTCTTCCTTAAAGAGGTATCTTGTATGATTTGTGCCTTCTTAACTTAGTGATAGTTTGTGTGCTTTGTCCTTTAAACCATACTACCTTTGTGTTCTTCAGTTACAGTTGGATGCCAGACACTTTGTATCTGTGTCACAAGTAGAAATGTACAGGGAGAGCTGGAAATATAGACTTTAACTTGGAATCGTGATTTAAGGAGACCGGGGAAACGTAGTGTTTATGTGTGCATTTTTCCATGCTCAGGTGCATTTATGCTTCTGATTACATCTATGTTTTACATTTTCCTATACCTTCTTTCTAATTAGTTCAGCCTGTATCAGAATTCAGGTTTTCTTCGTTATTCCTTTTCTTCTGTTTCAATATTCAGTTCAGACCATTCTCAAAACAATCCTTGACCATTAGATTCCCTATATTCCTCTTTTATTTGAATTAATATAAGCTTGTTATAATGTCTGAGGTACAGCCATGTATGTGAGAAGTCTTATGTAGATTATACAAAGAAAGGGCTCCCTTGTGTTACTCGCAGATATGAAAGTACGAAGTCATGAAGACAGATCCAGGAGGCTAAGAAAGAAATACAGAATTTCATCGAGTCACCCAATATCCTCAGAGTTCATGAGGGGAATTAGAGGAAAAAATTGTGATCAGAGGTATTGATTCAGAAAAACAGAGAATAACCTATGTAAAAAAACTTTGGAAATTCATGGACATCTTCTTTACCAACACTAAACCAGGAGTCACTGAATGTTACAGATCCACTATGATAAGGCTCATAACTCATTTCTGCTCTTTAACCACAGCTGGTTCCCAATCATTATTCAACAATACTTCACTTCGCATTGATTCCCTGTTCCAGTAACAGCATTATTTTCCAAATATTCCACCAGCTCATTAAACCTCCATTGACCACATGCACCCAACTCAGTGGTCCTCCAATTTCCTTTCATAGAATGCCTCTACTTTGAATCCCTTGTGAGCTCAAGAAAGTGAACCCCCACTTTGCTAAGGAAGACATTCTTGTTCAACTTTCATCCCCAAGATTTCACATTGACTTCTCCTCTTTATTTTAAGCCTCCAGATAGTTTGTACCTTTTATTACTTATTGTTTTGTCTAAGCAATGTCTCAGGTTTAGAACCTATCACTGAATTGTGCATGTGATACTTTAGGTATTATCACTGACCTTACTCCACTAGACCCTTACAGTTTGCTAAATGAACAGCCATTCTTATTGTTCACATTGCCAATTATTTTCAGTATTCCTGACTAATTCTCTGATTGAATTACAGAAAGCCTACAGATGTGTGTGGTGGTATCTAGAAGTACTGTTAGTTAGCACTGTACATTACTGTTGACAAGTGGTATATCTGGATGTTTAAACACTGCAGAAATATTACTATGTGATGTAATATAGATTCATCATTTTTCTTCTAAGCTTCCCCATGGACAGGTTTAACGTAGACCTTTTTAATTCTGGGCTTTCACTTAGGCCAAATGGAACAATTACTAGCTTCCTGTGACAATACCCTGGCTGTAAGAATATACAGTCACATATCCACTAATAATAGGGATGCATCTTGAGAAATTGATCACTAGAGGATTTAGTCCTTGAGAAAATATCACAAAATGTAGTCCCTACAAGTGCAAACTTAGATAACTGTAAAATCAGTAGGAGATGTAATCTTATTGCACCACAGTTTTATGAGTCATCTTTAACTGACTAAAGCTCTGTTATGTAATACTTCAGTGTATTTTGTAGCTCTCTCATTGGCCTTTATTCCAATATACTATTAAGACTACTTATTAAAATATTTTATCTATGTTAATATTTTATTCCCTATTCATTAAGGAATTTTCATTTTTATTTCTAAACTGGAATCAATAATAGAGTGTGAAAATTAATTTCACAGTGCATGTGAAATCTGCTATTGAATGTATGGGTCAGATATTAACTCCAGATACAGAACATGAAGTCAGAAAAGTTTGAGATCATAGGGTATTGATTCTTCTGCCAGACATTCTTCCCTTTGTTCGCTGCTCCCCAGCTTGACAGTTCTACTTTCCCAATTGCTTATGAAAACAGAAAGAAGCTGCTGGAGAGGCGGTGGGTTTTGGAGCACAGATGCTGTGTAAGTGGCTTTCATGCTTTACTCAGATCTAGAAGTCTTTGTTTCTTTTTTTCTGATTATAGTACAAGACTGTTGTGCACTGGGTGTAATTTCTTGAATGAGTGAGTCAGCTGAGAAAGATAATTTACAACTGTAGGAAGTATCTCTTGGATCTGGAGAGATGTCTTTGCAGTTAAGATCAATTGATACTCTTGCAGAGGACACTGGTTCAGTTCCCAGCACCCACATTTTGGCTTGCAACCATCCTTAACTTCACGACCAGTGGATGCAGTGTGTTTTTCTAGCCTCATGAGCAACAGACACACTCTGCATATGTATGGACATGCAGCAAAACATCCACACTCATAAAATAATACTAAACTTTTAAAATATTTCTCCCTATTTTTAATTTTGGAAGGGAGTCTCAAGTTCTGGTTGTAAAAATACACACTAAGTGTTATTGCACTTTGAGTTCAGAAATCAAAACATCAACCATCTACTCGTGGGTTGTTTTGGAAGTAGTGTTACCCTTTCTCTCCTGTGATGCCGAACTTACCAAGAGACCTAGTTATAAAGAACAAAAAGGTTCACATACTTAAACTGCCTAGAATGTGGAGCAGTCCTCTGTAGGCTTCCAATAAATGTTAACAATTGTTACCTTTTGTAAATCATAAAGGTTTTAAAGACATTGACTTTTTAAGAATAGTTACTATCAGCTACAAGATGTAGCTTAAAACTATTTACAGTTTCTGACCATTTAAAATTCATAAAAAAATTAGTTTTTCTAGTTACAGTAATGATTTAATATATGAAATGCTGAAACATGGGAACATTGCATAACTCCATTAAATCTCATGGATAAATATTGACTAGCAAATACTTAAACAGATTTATGTATAGAGAGGCAATCTTTGCAAATAGTATATTTGATTTTCTGACTTCAGCTTTAGATTAAGTAATGATCAGAGATAATTGGAACCTTTTTAAATTCAATGAGACTGATACCTTAGGCTAAAAAATGAATTCTGTTTTTGTTGTAGCCATACATTTTGAACTAGGTAACTTTATAAACAGTGAAATTAGAATAATAAAATTATGATCAGTAAAATTAGAATAATAAAAGTTGATTATTTTGTTTAATATTATGCAGCAACAATTCTACCTTTTCCAACTTTCAGGCCTATGCTACAACCATCACCATAATTCCTTATAATTGCACTGATTATTTTATAAAAAAAAATCCAGAAAATAAGCATATAAGATTGTTTCTTTTCCTTTAAATGCAAGGAAATAGTTAAGTACATTTTAGTCTTTCCTGAATAAATACTACAAATAAAAGGGGCAATTATATAAAATAAATTCAAGAATAAAACAAAACAAAAATAAAACCCTACAGGAGAGTCTATTACAAATGATTATTTTCAAAATTAAAAGCTTTTAGCTCTTAACTAATTCATCATGGAGATAAAATGATACACTTTCACGCTTTGTAACAATTCAATAAATATTACTAAAATATGGCAACTGCCACCATAACTCGTTAGCAAGCAGTTTGTGTTATATGAAGTTATCTGAAATTGTTTTGAGGAGTTGGTTTGTCATGTAGCATGCACAGTAATTTCAGAAGAAACTCTGGAACATATGGTCCCTGCCCGTCAGCTATCCCCAGAAGGCAGCAGGATTCCTCTCCTTACAAATGCATGACATTGAGAAGCAAGATACAGAAGAGACAGGGAGGCAAAGAAATGGAGGGGAGAGAAATTTTGATGACTGGCGCTGTAAAATCAGACTGCAAACCATAAACTGAAAACTATAGTTAGTACATCCATGTAATCTGTTCAATATCAGGGCTTCTAGGATTTTTATAATATGAACTCTGAATCTTGGAATACACACAAAAAAGTAATTTCCACTTAGGCTAAAATGTTACCTGTAGCATGCTACTTGCTAACATAGGTGAATACAGGGTCATATATTTAGCATTATCAAAGTTCCTATGAGCAAGTTTTGTTTTTATGTATATATATATATATATATATATATATATATATGCATATATATATACATATATATTTATATATAATATAAAGTGTATATTTCATACATACTTTCCTTTAATTAGCATCCTTAAATATAAGTGGTCAGAAAAACATTTGCACTGAAAGATCTAATGTCCTATTAATTAGATCACTCTACAAAATTTGGCTATTTGTATAATCATTTGATCAGTACCTAGCTTACATGTTTTTTTACCAGATTCATTTTCTCACAGACATAAACTTTTAGAACAGATTCAAAGGGCATATATGAATGAGTTGTTTAGAACTATTTAGAAAAAATGTTCTAAAGCAATATTATTTTTATCAGTTGTGCATCTGTGTTGTCATTTGGGAAGAGAGAACCTGCATAGAGAAAATGCCACCACTGGCTTGCCTTTGGACAAGTCTTTGATGCCTTTGCTTGATTGATGATTAAAGGTCTGCTATCCATCTATGTTACTTAATTGATGATTGGTTTGGGAAGGTCCAGCTCCCTATGGCCTGTGCCATCTCTGTGATGGTGTTTCTGGATACCATAAGAAAGCATACTGAGAAAGTCATAAGGAAAAAGCCCTTTGTATCAGTTCTGCATCCATTTTCCTGTCTTGAGTCTCTACCTGCAGTTCCTTCCCTGACTTCCCTGGATGATGGACTAAAGGCTGAAAAATAGAATATAGGCTATTCTCCCAAGCTTGTTTTGTTTGTGTTTTATCACAGCAATAGAAAACTTAACTAAGACAACACCTATATTCTCCCAGTTTATGTTTTTTTTTAAATCTGAATTTCACATGATAACAAAATTGTAGTTTCCTATTATAGTATAAATTTGTAAATATTACAAGACTAACCCTTTCTGGTAAAGGAAGTTAGTCTTGATGTATTTGAAACAGGGGGATATGAGAAAATTTCATAGAGAGAGCCATTGAAACAAAAATTGAAGGCAGGCATTTAAAATAGGAAACGTCTGCTGGATGCAGCAGGGCAGCATGCTTGTAGTCTCAGAGCTTATCAAGTAGCAGCAGGGCCTCAGATGCTCATCGTTGTATATAGAGCAAGTCTGAGGTTCCCTTGGGCTACATGGCACCCTGTTTTTGAACACAAACAAACAAACAAATAACCCAAACAAACAAACCAGATAAAAGAATGAAAGAGAAAAAGAACTAGCTATGAAATAAGCATTTGACCATCCTATTTCAAATTTGGTTAATACAGAGAGTAGTATGATTAGAATAGACAATATCTGTGTATAAGGAATATTTTACTGAAAGACAATGAAATAAAAACAACACAGCAAAAGTGAATATTGCCATACTTACACCGGCAAAAGATTTGCATAGGAAGATGCTTGAGGGAACATTAAAATTATTCAAATATAAAGATAATAAAGACAAGGTTAGTAGATTTATTTAGATAGTTGAGGCTTGGCAGACTTATCTCAATGAATCTATTTTAAGATGCAGTTATTAAAAGCTGGCGCTCATCTCACAGAAATGATTTGAAGTTGTTTTGTGTGGAAACAGCCTGCCTCATGTGATTGTTCTCTGAAGCTCTCCATCTAGAAGGTGGCTACGTGACTTGAAATTTAAATATAAAGCAAATTCAATCAGGTGCCTTGATGCCAGGCTGCCGGACTGCTGTGTTGGGAGCAGGGATGAGTTGGAGGGCAGAGGGCTGAGTGAAGATGGAAGACTTCAAACTTTGTGGCTGGAAGAGCATGGGGTGCCACAAGAAGCAATGTGCTAGGCTGAATAATTCATGATGTGATACTAATTTTGATTCTGGAGAAAATTGCTTTCTCACTGTGCCAAAAGCTGGACAGTGAGACCAAAAATCAAAGACAGTCCTTAAGGGGAGCAAGACCCTAAACCAATACCATATGAAGCCCACAGGTTTAACATTGCAAACATAGGAAAAAAAACTTATAAACGTCTCCTAAAACAGATTATTATCGTGAAAAATAATGCATGACTATTAGAAAATTATTTTCAAAGATGTCTTCTGGGTGTAAATGCATAAACTCTCTGTAAGTGAACTGATATTTGTGTTTCACAGACAGATTTTAGTAAATAGTATGTATCTTTGAGAAGTTTAACAGATTTAACATACTTATATACTTAACAGAATCTTAAAGGTATCAGCAATGGCATTTTGTGCTAATTAACCAAGCTACCATAAATACAGAATTAATAAATGCTAATGTTTATTAGATTTTTTAAAACTCAGATATTCTTCCCCATCTTCTGGTGTTTAGAATATAAATTTTTGGTAAGATTATTTGTGCAATTGAACCAAAGTAATCTGTCATGCATTCATTTATTTTTCTTCCTTGAAGAGTAGGGCAAATTATAAGTATTTCCCATTAAAGCCAGATACATTTTGATTCGTTTTTCCCAGACTTGGACTCTTGGGATTTTCATTCACATGTAACGTCTAGAATGGGGTCCTAGTTTGCTTTTCCTTCAGAGTTGAAACAGCCTCTCAGAAGGTAAGTTCAGGAAATGAGGAGAATGAAGATGGTTGTGATGAAGTCTGTCCCATGATCCCTCATTGTGTGCTTTCAGAAGAAGGCCAGATCACCCATCTCTGAGCAGATGAAATGCAAGCTTGTGAGAGGCTGAGAAAGCAAGTGTGAGATCTACGCTCAGATAGCCAAGGAAAGCTTTCAGGACATGAGTACTTTTTATATTCACCTGTGCAGCAAGCAGCTGCTACTATAAATTGCTGAAACACCAGGATTCCATAGGTAAAACTGGGCAAAATAGCAGGCCAAATCTATAGAGCCATGCACAGTCGAGAGTAAAATTCAGTTGTGTTTTACATAGCCCTCCATGTGGTATGACCCAGGAAATTGCCAGGCTCAATAAACGAGGCATTTGGAGATATTGAAGCAGACACAGGCACACTTGGGTTTACTAGAGCACACTTCTAAGTTTGAATGCAGTGTGATAGGTTCCCTCACCAGCAATTGGTGCACACATACCTTAGAATACAGATCAAAGTAATAAATATCCTTGAGACACAGATCAAATTCAAAGTCACTGTATATACACACTTGTTTTCCTAGGAGTCCTGCATCATCTGCATATATTATGCTTGTTTATTGATCCTCTACACAGAACAATAGCAGTAATAGATAAATTTCAGTTAATTAAAATTTAATTACTTTAATTGCAGCCAAGGTTTGAACTTAGCAGCATTCTACAACCTAGATCATACTGATTATTACAACAATGCATTGACAGAGAAATGCAAGTTTCTTATCATTGGACAAACACATCTTCATAATGAAAGGCATTTTTCCCTAAGTTGAATCTCTGCTGTTAGTGGGATTATGTGTGAGATATGCTCACTGTCTATACTAATGCATCTAAATCTTTAAAATGCCTAGCTGGGACCTATTGCCATATATCTACAATGCTAGTTGCTTGGGAAAGTGTAGCAGGATGCGTATGGATTCTGGGCCTATCTAATACACCTAGGGAGTTTAAGACCAGTCTAGGCAACCTGTGAGATCATGTTTCAAATGTCAAAATAAGACACAGATGAGGTGGAGCCAAGTTCTCAGTGTAGAGCATTTTCCTAGCAAGGCTCTAGGTACAGACTCCCCAGTACTGAAAAGAACTAAGTTTACTTTGAAACACAATGTCACTATCCAATTAAAGCCCATGATACACATTTACATTAGTGAACAAACACTCATAAGACACATTTTGTATCATAATGTATAAAAATTCCAGCTTGGTATATTTCTTATATAATTTAGCTGTAAATAGTAGCAGAAAAACTTTGTGGGTTGTGAGACATAAATAAGCTATAAACAACTCAAATTACTATTGGAAAATGACTAAATTATGACACCTATAACTAGCTTTTCCTATCTCAAAGGATTCACACATTGCAAAATCCATTTTACATATATAGATTTCATATATAGGTACATATATTTCAGTGGACTTTTTTGTTCTGGATGCTATATCGGTTCTCAGGTGAATAAAGTCTGAGAATCTGTTCTCATGTCAGATCACAGCAGTGTATGAACTCACACTCTAAAGGGCAGGTGTACTGAGGGTATGGCAGAAGCCTGAGCTTGACCCAGGTCTTACCACTCTGTACCATGACATCATTTTACACTGGCTGTTTCCAGAAACAGAAACCAACATGTGACTCTACAGCAGCATTTCCCCTTCCTTTTTTTTTTTGACTTTGTTGGTTTTCATGCCACATAACAAGAATCTGAGGTAAGCCCCTCCAAAAGCTGGTGAATTCAACTGTGCTGCCCACGGGTGAGGTCTCTGGTTCTTTGTCTTCTTATTGGATCATCCAGAAACAGCTGACATTTTCTATGGCTGAATCTATTTAAATGGCAGCTGCCACTATTCCAGCCAGCTATGGTGATGGTGACATGGGGAAGCCCAGACAATCCAGAAGCACCACAGAACATTCCTATTCATGCTGGGTATCTGGCATCAGCATTCAGAATTCCCAAACAAAAGCAATGATAGTGCCTGAATTTCTTTCACTTTGTTGAGGGTGTTGCATGTGTTAAAATTCCAGAAAGGACAAGACACCATGGAAGTTGAGGAGAACTTTATAATGAAGAAGTGAGACAGGCCACAGCCAATGTTAGGACTTCCCTGGCCGGTCCACACTTGACTCATCCCAGCAGCAGTCTGCTGTGTCTGCACAGTGGTGAAAACATTTGATAAGATTGATCTTGGTGTCATCTTTGTACTTACTTTTGACAGAATGATATTAATATCTCACAGTACCTTCTTCACAAATTTTATTAGATGCTTTTTGAAAATCGAAGCAAAGACAGTGAAACATGAACTTCCTGCTTTCTCCAGTGAGGACAGTAGCTGTAGTTCCTCATTCATTCTGCTGAAGGTCATTTACCCTCCATACTCACCTAACACAGCAAATGCCAGATAAGTACTTATACCTATGCAGTTTCCCCAGTAATGCCAAATTAATTAATAATGTCTGTATTTTCAGCACTTATCATTGTAGTGAAATGAATTAATCTTTTCATGCACAGTAAAATTTCATTGAGCCCAACACGTTTTAGCTCTAGTAATAAGACAGGTGAAGAATTATGAGAAATAATTTACCGTATTTCCAGCACAGATGCATTTAATAATAAGTGAATTGAGCAAAATTGGCCATGAATCTACTTTGATTACAGGATTTTTCCGGGGGAAGCAGATGGGGCAATATGCTTTAAAGGTAACGTTTGGATTTAAATCGTGTAACTGTTCATACATTCTGTCTTTTAGCTCCTCCCCACCCCTTGCTTATTCATTGTAAACATTGTATGCATCCCCCAAACACTGTAAGCTAGACAACACCTCTCCAACTTCTTTCTGTCATCCCCAATTCAAAATCTATTTATTTTTCATCAGAGGGAAGCAGCATAAGTCTGATTAATGTGTCATATGTATGTGTGCACTTGAATTTTCATAGTGTTTTACACAAACATCTCTTCCTGTTATTTGTCCAGTCATTACTATGGCAAGCTGTGGTATTCTGAATAGATTATATCATGCATGGCTAAGCAGGACTTGATATCCATTCCTGTATCAAATGGAGAGATTTCTGGGACCACCATCCTATACATGAAACAATTATTCTTTCTTTCACTTTTTTAAAATGTGGTAATTTGGACTGGTGATATGGCTCAATCAAGGAGCTGGTCACCAAACCTGACAATACAGATTCAATCCCTAGGTCTTAATTTTGTGGAAAGCAAGAGCCTAATGCCTACAGGCTGTCTTCCAACCTTCACGGGAATGACTTAGCAATCACACATGCACATACAAGAAAAAAAAGTAAGAGAATGAAATAAAAAAATGAGTGGTATTTTTGAAATTTTATAAAGGTTTTTAAAACACTTATCTTTGTAATTTTAAGAAATGTCATCATTTTCTGTACCCAGAACTATATAAAACAATTGAAATAACATTTATAGAAAACACATTCATTTTCACTGCAAGATGTCTTTTATATGGCATATAAGAAATACACATGGTACTTTGAATATTTTGTGTTTCATATACAAGGCAAGTGGAGTTTGCTTGGAGACAAGAAAAATGAAAACTCCGAAAATGTTAAAAAATGATTGAGACTTGTCATTTGATTTGATCTCTAAACGTGGCATAGAACATTGGAGAATTTAAAAAAAAAGAGTGTTGAAATGGTCAGACTTATACTGATATTTATAATTCATGACTTTCAGAGTGAGACCTTTTCCAGTAGGTATCCTTATACTCTCTGTGAATATTACATTTTCATCTGCCACACTGCTATGTAGTCTCTAATCTGTTGTACATCAAATAATAATTCTTTGGTGTAGTTTTAATGTTTTATATTTCAGAGTGATTTTACCAGCATTATTCTGTTTTTTTGTTTTGGGAATGACACACCTTGTTGAAGCTCAGTGATTAAAGTGTAGTTAGTAATATGCTGTCTATAAGGCCCCATTTCTGGGATGATATGTACAAAGCTCAATGAATATGGAGAGGTTAAGCTGGGGCCTACATAGAACCTTCACCCATGTCTTAGTGTCTTTGGTAATAAGAAAACAAGGCCCCCTAAATCAACTGAGTGAAGCTCATATGAACTCACAGAGACTGAAATAGGTCTGTACCAGGTCCGGTGTGCATAAATTATAGCCTTTAGTTACGTACTTTTATGGGACTCCAGAATGTGTGTGTGTGAATAAGTTCATCTCTTGCTCTTGTGCCTTCTCTGAGGAATTTTTTCTGTCTGTTTGGGTTTTCTTGTCCAACTTTGATGTGATTTTTGTTGTTTAATTTGTTTTGTTATTTAATTGATTTGTTTGATCTTAAAATTTATTTTGTTATGTTTTATTTTTTAAAAATTTGGAAAAAATTAAAGCTTGAAGAAAAAGTAATGGGCTGTTGTGTTTCTCTTTTTTTAATCAATAGAAAATTAGTCTAAAAACTGCATCTCAAAAAGCAGGTTTTCTATTTTTTTTTTTTCAGTTTTAGTCTTTAGTATGAGGAACTTCTCATATTCCTGAAGATTTCTCATCTATTTAAGTAATCTGAACTCAGAAGATTGTGCCAGTCACCTTGAGTTAAGATAATCAAATGAGTTTATGGACAGATATTTTACAATTAAAAGTGATTCTTCATTAATTTTTTCTTTTATTTATTTGGGAAATTATGGATCTGCCCAGGAAAGTTTAGAAATAAGTTTTCACACTACATGACAAGGTTTGGTCCAGAGAATCATGTTGTTATTGTCCCTCTCCCTCTCCCTCTCCCTCTCCCTCTCCCTCTCCCTCTCCCTCTCCCTCTCCCTCTCCCTCTCCCTCCCCCTCTCCCTCTCCCTCTCTCTCCCTCTCCCTCTCCCTCTCCCTCTCCCTCTCCCTTCCCATCCCTCCCCCTTCTCCTTCTCCTTTTCTCCCCTCCCCTCCCCCTCCTTCTCCTCCTCCTTTTTCTTTTCTTCTTATCATCACATGTTCCTCTATATCTCTTGCTGCATCTCAGATGGACAGTACTTAAAAGTACAGACTTTGCAGCCTGAATACATGTATACACTCTCATCTGACGTTAGTGTATTTATTCTGCTAAGTGATAGATAGCCTGAGCATCACCTATGAGCTTTCTAGAGATGCATACTCTAATACCCTACCTCAGACATACTACATCAGATACTGTTGGGGTATAGAAAGTAATCTGTGTTTTAATATGCCTTTGAGACAATGCTGTTGCTGCCTCAGCCTAGAAAAGAACTGACCTAATTCCCGATAAGGGTACAATGCTTTCCCTCTCAGAGCTAGTTCAGCAAAATAACAGTGTTCCTGTAATTTCCACAAGTGGGGGTACTGTAACAACATGACATGTGGGGGTACTGTAACAACACAGAATGCTTTCTGAAAGCATTCGGTGTCCTGGAAACGGGTGCACTGGAGAACATCTTACTTCCTTCTAAGAGTTATTATGCAAATGAAGAGTGAAAAAACAAGACAGCAATCCAAGCTTTGGAACTGGGTGTCATTAAAATTTTATTCTGTAACATCTTTCATTAGTTTTGTGTTTCTTAAAATGCCTGCCCTATTTTACTTTCTAAGTAGAATCCATTTCTATTTCATTACAGACTCTTTTTTTCTTTTCTTTTTTTCTTTTTTTTTCCCCTGTCTGCTATATTTGTTACCTACCTTATTCATTTTCTTCTTGGGGCTCAATATTTTCTAGAGTATCCTTTCTTTATTCTCATAATGTATAATCTCAAATACTCAAAGGAGATATACTAGAGAAAATAGCGATCAGATAAAAATCAATGAATACAAATGAGTGGTTCCTTTTTCTCATCAAGAAGTGAGAAGTCACCTCTTTTCTGTCACTCACCAGAGAGGGTAATTTCAAGAGCCTTCTTAATAATGCTGGTATGTTATTTTACATAAAAACTTAGATTATGTCTCATATGATTTAATAACATATATTTGTGTGTTGAATCGTCAGATAAATATTTTCCTAATTTATTATTTCAATCAGAATCACTCATGGGATTTAAGTGGGAAGTTTTTGTGTTTTGATCCAGTAAGCATCATTTTCTAATCTTACTTATGTAGGGAAGGAGTGTTGTGATCCTCTTCTGAGCAGAAGGGACACTCTGGGGAATAGAGCATCAGTAACATGCTCTCTTAAGGAATCATTCTTCTCTAGACCCTCACTGCCCTTTGGCATCCTGTCCAGTCTCTGCCTTTCCTTCCTCTTGCTCCTCTACGTTGTCTGTTCTGCACTGATTTTCATGATGGGTTATGAATACTTCTTCATTTTGCATTAGTTCTTTTCACTTTAGAAGGGTTTCTCCTGCTTCTTCTCATCTATCCTCATGGGTTGAGTTATTCGGGGTTTGGATACATGTTTAGTAAGTGTTTCCAAACCTCATACCTGAGCACAAGATTTATAAGTAATGGCTAGAATGGGAGTGATAGAGAAATGATTCATAAATTGCTTTAGTCCTGGGAGATTGAAGAATTTGATCTTGCATGACAATAAATGGAAGTGTTGCTGGTATACTTCAAAATATCATTTATTTAGTTTGGATATTTGTGTATGTGCCTTATTAGAATTCATTCTTTAAATGAATTTTTAAATGCTCCTTGGAATCTGTATGTTTTACAAGAAACAAGTTAGTCATGTCCCTGCACATACATTAATGAAATATACTATATCAAAGAACATCTTTGAGCTGGCAAAACAGTCTATTGGTACAGTATTTTTCGAGCTTTTTTAAAACTCTGAGTTTTCCCAGACTTTTAAAAGAGAGAAAACTCAAAACCTTATTTTGAATGACCAGAAGTAAATGTCAATATGTTCTAAGTTGCACTAAGATAAGGAAGGATTAAAATTGTGAACTGAGTAAAATTTCTTGGGAGAGACTGCACTCTTGATGATAAGATGTTTACTTATATTCTTGTCTTCAACAATTTGCAGACTATTAGCAGCATGGATGACTTGACATCCCAAATCATGAGAGAAAAAAAATTTTCAAATACTGTCCAGTGCTTTCTATTGGGCAAAATTATCCTAACTTGACATTCACTTGCTTAAACTGTGAAAAGTTTTTGAAAGACTTAGAGGGAAGGCAAGGAATTGTCTTCAATTATGCACCAACTGGTAACTCACAGAAGGTCCAAGTCATAGTTCCAATCAGTCACAGAGAGGGCCCTGTGTAAGCTAAGTGGATCACATCACAAATCTAAATGTCACGAACAAGAGAAAGAGACTTTTATGGAGGAGAAGGGTAGTTAATTGATAGAGAGAAAGATATGAAAAGTTGGGAAAGTGAGCAATGAAAATACACTATACATGTGACCAAAAAAGGTACAAAGCTTATTGAAAAAACAAGAAAGAGAAAGCAACAAGCCAGGTGAGAGTTCACATGCCTGTAATTGCAACACTTGGGGACTCTGAGTATGTGAATCTTAAGTTCAGGCAAGTCAAGATCCTGTCATAAAATGACCAAGCAACAACCCCCCCAAAAAAAACTATTACTGAGAAAGACAAGGCTTAAAGATGCATGTTTTAGGATTTTGTCACCCAAATTAGAATTTCTTTCTGCATAGATATTTTTAAATTTCTTCAGATACATGTGTGTATACAGGTATAAGCAGATAATATATGCAAATATATAATAAATATATGCAGAAATATATATAATCATATATATGGTCACTATATATAATATTTCTGTTTCTTCAGTAGTTATAAATGCTTTATCTAATTTAAATTCAGAAATATTGCAGCATTGGTAAATTAGTTCTAACACTTCTGTTTTCTTAATATCCATGAGTGTAGAAACATCCAAAATGATTTCTATCTTAATAATACAATGTAAATATAAATATATATATATATATATATATATATATATATGTAAAAGTATATTTTACCATATTACTGTAAATTCGAAGAATGAACAAAACAGTTGAGTATCCTATGTTAAAAATGACAAAACATAAAACATATATGCATGAGAGTGCACTACTTTTTTGTAAGAAATATTAATAAATAGGAAAATATATAAGTTCATAGAGGACAAAAGAAAAGCTTCATGGAGACCAAATTCAACTAGAAGAAAATGCACACACACACACACACACACACACACACACACACACACACAAATTATATAATTATTGTCTCACTAAAATTGGGGAAAATCAACTGAGATTAGGATTTTTAGGTTCTACAGCTTGCACATACACATGTAAGTGGATAAGACCCTCTCTAGCACTGTTTCTTGGTCTGAATAATGTAATAATTAAAATAATAATAATAATGTAAAATATTTTGTGAAGATATTCAACAAAACTGCCCTTGTTTCTATGGATGTAGTAAATACTAATATTTGGTACTGGCTACCTCAAATTCATGCTAAGAAATTCTAAATGGAGAAAGTGTTGGATTTCTTGTTCTGTGGGCTTAGACCCAAAGCACCTGAAGATGCCTTCAAATTTTTACATGTAGTTGAAAACTGAAATGAAATACATTGTATACAGTCTTCTTAGAAGATGGATCCCTAGTTTTCCTGGAGTTATGAGAGTTCCACACAGAAGGTGGGCGTGGAATCTGTGCCTAGAGCATTCTGATTGCAAATATGCACCCATGATTCTAAGCAAAACCCGAGAATATCAGCCATACTTCAGTGTAAAATGTTTTGAATATGCCATGCCATCATTTTAATTTTCACTGTGTATACTTTTATTTATTTATTGTTTTTACAGATTTCTTTATTTTTATTTTCTGTGTATGTATGTGGACCCACATTTATGTATGTGCATCTCATGGATGCAAGTGCTTGAAGATACCAAAAGAGGACTTCAGATCCCTGGAAGCTGGAGTGACAGGTGGCTGTGAGCTGCTGGATGCAGATGTGGTTGCTAAGAACTGCTATAGAACAGATCTTCTGCTATAGCAGCAACTGCTTTTAACTACTATCTCTCTAAGCCCTATATTTATTTTTAGTAATTTTAAAATTACTATGGTTCATATTCATTTGGGAGATCTTTATCCTGTGTCTTACTGTAATGAAATGTTTAAAATACTTACAGGCCTTCATAGAACAAAACTGGTCATTGCTGGGTGAAATCTGAAATAATTAGAGGAGGAGAGGGATGGAGAAGGCACAGGGTGCCCCAGACAGAGAGTGGCATTCTTTCAAACACTGGCCACAAATAAAACATGATTAACACCCATAGAGGCTAAACAGAGGCTTCAAGTGAGATACTTCTATGATGTCAGATCTCTTCCTGAACGAATTGTCTAGTCTACAGCATCAGGAGTAAGAGACAAGGCAGAGTATGGCAGACCTGAGCTGAGAAATTAGAATTCTTAATTGAGTTGTCTGAAGATTCTGGAATTGTAATGTGGTGTTAGGGAGAAAACATGTGTGATAAATAGTTCTCACACAGCCATGCAATTTATAAGAGCCCCAGACTTGAAGTGTAGCGTTAATATTTGATTCATTGCCTGTCTTGCGTACAAGAGGAATAATTTTTGCTCCATCCATAGTACCAAGAGGTGACAAGAGCTCTCAACTGTGTGGAGTAGGTGGATTTAGGACAGAAATGTTGTTCTTCCTCAGATATAAATTTAAACTTACATTCTATCCACTGCCAAAAAAGGAAATGAAAAAATGTCAAGGGAGGGTAGAGAAAAAACAATGGGTTAGAAAACGTAAAAGTCAGAAGCAATAATTCCAAATTTGTGGTTTACCTACCAGATATTGCTGTCTGCTTAGTTTATCTCTGATCATATCTTCAACATAAAGACTTCAAGTGTCCAGAATGTGCAACCTTCTGAGCCCAGCGTTCAATTGCCACACCCAGTTCTTTGAACCAATCAAATTTAGGCTTGTGAACATTGGCAGACATTTTTCATTCATTTTTATATGTGACAAGAGAGGAATTGGATTCATTCTATATACTATCCATCAGATCATGCCAAAATCTAAACTAATAACAAGGGTAACATGGAAATGGAAAACATTATAGATAGATAGATAGATAGATAGATAGATAGATAGATAGATAGATAGATAGATAGATAGATAGAAAGATGTGGATATGTATGTATATATGAGACAACTATGATTGGAAATAGTTAAATGGGTCCTTCACCAGTATTCTTTTAAGTGTGCCTTGCTGAGTTATCAGTTTTCACCATTCAAATCATCTTGAAATTCCATTGCTACCAGACAAATATACTTTTCACATGGTTCATATCTAGTAGTGATTTTGTATTCCCTGGCTCTCAGAGTAGTCCACATCACCCCTCTCTCTTCTGCTATTTGAAGTTTTTTGATGTGATGTGGGTTACCCTTTCTTCAAGTGCAAAGGCAGCCCAAATTTATGTATCATGTGTTATGAAAACTAAAGATTTGAACAGGACAGAAGTCTGTCATGGAATCTACAGCTGCAGTGGTAGAAGAAGCAGTCAAAGGCTTTACAGACAGTGACAATGCCCCTGTTTTACCACATAGGTGAGAGGGACTCAGAACTGCCGAACTGAAGTATTTAGTTCTTCACTTTCCACAACATATAACATCTATATTTTGGCTGCCTTTTCTTACTCAGAGTACAGTCACCTGAAATCCACAGCTTAGACACCATACAATAAACACACACACATACATGTGCATATATGTATATGCATGTGTACTACACATCCCACATGCAATATGCACTATACCACAACATATATACATATACCAGTACACACACACACACACACACACACACACACACGCACACCACATGAAATAGCACTCTCTAATGCATAACATAAATACACATACATTGTACACTGCAAAAGCATCACATTCTTACATGATTGTATAACTCCATTGTTTAATTCTGTTCTGTTACCCTTTGCCTATTTTATGGATATGTTCTGTAATTTCATAAAGTTTGGAAGCTTTGAATTGTTAATAGCTAGATCTCCTGGATCCTGTGGTAGAGCAGAATAAAAACATACACTTACACCAATACTGCCCATGCCAGGTAACATACATCTCATACACATATGCTATGTACTACAACACATGGCACACAATATACCAAATCTATACATACCAGAAACTACTCACTATACTATACACTGTACAATAAATGTACAACATGCGTTCTGAAAGTTGGCTTCATTTTGTAGTATGATTTTTCTCATCAAATGTCACATATTAGTAAGATGGCCGAGATACCAGCACTTAAAGAAAATTTTACCTAGAGCAGCAGAAATTAACGAATGCTTGCTGGGCTAGAGCACACTGTGAGCCTTTAGCCCTCTCTGTCTTTCCAAATAATCTCTATTTCATGATGGTGGAAAGTATGATAATATTCGTACATTATGCTAATGAGTCAACTTTGTCAAAAAGATGTGTCCTTATGTGTTTTGTCTGTATTTTGTGTAGTACTACTAACCAAATATGGTATTTAGTTTGTTTTATTTTTGTCTTTGTTTTCCTGGAAAAGTCCATATAGATATATTTGTATGCTCTGGTTGAGTTGATATTAATATATGGAGGAAGTTATATTTTATGGCATTAAAGTATGCTGTAATTATGTGGAGATGTATAGAGAGTTTTAAGTCATTCTCTTAATTTTTATGGGAGTTGAGCACAAAAATTCCAGTGTTCAGCTAAGGACCAGTGTTATTGTTACTAGTAACTTAATCTGTGCATGTCTTCTGACCACTGCAGGAAAACACAAAACAAGAAGTTGAACTCATATTAGGAAGTGGCTCTCTACAAGCTTCTCGGAAAATGAAAGAAGTCCAGTAAAGATGGTTAATGAGCTATTATTTTATCAGTGAATCCCATATCCTACAGAATGTTGACACAAAATTAGCTTGCATCCTAAGGATTCTCAAACACATGATAAAATTTAGTGTTAAAATAGCCAAAAAAACATTCCACAAATAAGAACATTATGCTAATACTGCTTAAGATGGCCAATGAGAATAATGACAACATATAAGTACTAAAAATTAGCTAATAATCATAAAATAAGTCTACAGTTTATAAAAATAAGAAGAAATAGTAAATAAGCCTATGTAGTATTTTTTATTTTGGAAGAAAAGTAAGAGTCGAAGAAGCAATTAGTGAAATAGAAGAAAATGTTGTTAACACCTAAATCATGTGATTATTTGACCAGTATTCCAACAACTGCAGTTTCTAGAGCTTTATCATAAAAATTACAATCTTGATGTATCTGTTCTCCATAGCTATACATTCTGCTTGTCACTTCTGGCTTCTCTGGGCAGTAGGTTTTTTGCCATTATCATTTCCTTGTTTGTTCACATATCTTCCCTTTTGTATCAGATGAGCCAGTACATCATATTTCTAGGAATTACTTTTAACCAAAACCGGGCCTCATTGTATTGTATTTTGTCAGAACCACAATGCAAAATAATTGCATTTTGTTCCAGTACTCAAGAATAAGTGAAACTTCACCATTTAGACATTTGGTTCATTTATATTCACTTTGCTTTTAAAACATAATCTAATGTAGACAGTAGGACGTTTCTATTGCATTATGGATGAGTGTTATATTAGTATGGTCTTGTGATTATTGCCTTCTCTTAGACTGAGAGTTCACTGATGCTAGAACCATGCTGTGATCTTTTTAAGGATATTGTCTGTTCCAGGCTCAGTGTTTTGTATATGTCTTATCAATAAATAGTTTTAATGACTAAATAGAAAACTTCTAATATATGTTAAAAATCAGTATGTGTGGTAGTCTGGCTATACTCACATCTACCCTACAAATAAACTGTTTTCTGAAACAGTGACTTTTCTATTCAGTTTTGAACTTCTGAAGATCTCAGAAACAATTCTCTGTAGCAAGGAAGGGTCCCTGATAAATGTCTGTTTGAACAAGTCAATGAAAGGACAGATCCATATCAATCCCAGGGAAAGAAAATGCCAAATACATGCAGCTTCATTCACTAGAGACTGTAAGATGTAACTCTTGAATGCTGAGACAGTACCATGCCAGGAAATGATTTCTTCAACATATACATAAATGGACAACATTGGTGAAATATATGGCATTATTTCAATTGCTAATAAGGGGACACGATTTTAACAAATCATAGTTATTCATCAAAAAAAAGATGTATCAAGAAAAAAGGTTTCTTTTTACATTAGAGAGAAAATGTTTCAATAAACTTTACCTTTGATATAGAAACATGAGAGGCTTCTAAACCAAACAAAGAACAATGATATAAACATGCTCACTTCACCACTGGCTGCTACTACTACCAATTCTATATAAATGATGCATAAGGCAAAGACTGATAGACAAGAAAAATAGACTTACAGCATCAATTATGATCATTGTTCCCCTTTGGTTTCACCAAACAAAGGAGAAAAGATTGGTGCGTGGTAATATATGGCTGTACTTCCAGAAATCAGGAGGTAGAGACAGGATAATTGGCACAAATTCTAAGAATTCCAGGGATGCATAGAGAAAACATTCCTCAAAAAATAAATAGCACAGACGTGTGTGCGCTCTCTCTCTCTCTCTCTCTCTCTCTCTCTCTCTCTCTCTCTCTCTCTCTCACACACACACACACACACACACACACACACACACACACACACACACACACAAAGTGTTAAGTGCATAGGCAGAACAAATACCCCAAGTTGGGTTCTGGTTATTATAGTACAGAATTAGAGTATTTCCAAACTATATATTATTGTGTGCAATCACTGGGTAAACTCCATAGGAGCATTCTAAGAATAGGAATGGAATGTCCACATTTCTATTTGTTAAGTTGTCATCACTGTGCAGTGCTTGAAATGGACATTTGTACATTTGTCTGTCATTTCCTTACTGCTGTTTGTTCTTGTCTAGTGTAGTATTTTGTTGTAGTAGAGACATGTGATGTGTTCCTGGCACACTTCATCTCATGAGCTCTCCCCATCATTTTTTTGGTATCTTTTTAATTAATTACTATTTCATCCATGTGCATTGTGCGGTGTTTTATGTGTGTGTATGCACATCTGCCATGAACACCTGTATGGAGGCTAGAGGAAGACTTACGATGTCCTGCTCTATCACTGTCCACTTTAATTCTCTCACACAGGATTTTTCACTGAGATTCCAACACTTGTATTTTGTTTTGTTTTGTGACTGTCCAAAAGGTAAGGCTTTTATTTCAGCTGACTTTTATTTCTATTTTATTATGTTTCTATTAAAATCTGCATTCTTTTTGGTCGATGTTTATTTCTTCTGAGTACTTTTGACTGGACTGTGAAGATGTCCCCAGTTAGAGCATACAACTTCTAAGTTTTCTTATGATCTCTTTCTCTCTAATGTATATACCCTAAAGTATTTTAAAGAAGTGAGCCTTCAATTTAAGAGGATCAAAACAATAAGCTAATGTCCCTAAAAATCTACTTTTTTCATTCAGTATACCGTGCTCCTAAGATACAGGAATCTGTTTCAAATGCCTTTCTGAGCATAACCCTCCTTACAAAACATGATTTACTTGTTTGTATGGAAAAATGATTCTTCATTTCAATGCTGCTTATAGAAACGGAGAACATTTGCTCATATGTAGGACTTTAAAAGGATACGTATTTTGTGTAGCTTTGTATGCATAAGCATATGTATGTGTATGAACCTTAAACATACAGAATCCTACAGCACTGAGAAGTGGAGTCCCTTGGTTATGGACTGAACTCAAGTCCTGTGTAATAGCAATAAGTGCATTTAACCACAGATCAATTTATCTAGCCCATGTGTAAGACTGTTTGTTGGTCTGATCAGTATTTCAGAAAATCAAGAAGAACCTATGAAAATCCATAATGGTAAACACAAACTAGAGATTTTAATCAGCCTTTGTTTCTATAACAAAGGTCTGAAATGATCAACTGAGTAAGGGAAAATTAAAATTTGCTACTAATGACAGAGATTTCCATGCATGGACACTTGGCATCACTGGATCTGGGCAGAAAGGTATAGCAGAAGTTATCTATTGGAGCAAATCTCAGTGCTCACCTCCTCCCAGAGGAAGAAGAGAAAAGCAGAGAGAGAGTGAGTGAGTCAAGCTAGGGATAAGATATTATGTTCCACTGGACAATTCCAAACACATTGTTCCTTTACTAAGACCCACCTCTCATAGCTTGGATTCCTTCATTAACTCCATTGTTAGGAATCAATCAAAGGATTAAGCCATTGGTGAGGTTAGTTCCCCACTGGTCCCTTAACTTCCCCAAACCTTCTTCTCTAAACAAAGCAACAGTGAGAATTAAGACTTCAACAAATGAGTCTTTTAAGAAAATTTCAGATCCAAACAGTAACAGACACACACCTTACATCCTGTTGTAGCAGGATGATGATGGGCTTAAATTTGAATTCTACTTCCTCTTGTTCTTTTTAAAGCAAGATTTATATATCTACTATAAATTGTTGTATGTATCAGTGTCTCTCTGCCTGCATGTATGTGTGCCATGTGGGTACAGGTATTTATGGAGGACAAGACAGGTTTTCAGATCCCCTAGAACTGGACTTACAGATAATTGCAAGCCACTATATGAGTCATAGGGACTGAGAGTATCCAGTGCTGTTAACCACTAAGCCATCCTGCCAGACTCCTAATTCCATTCTTACTAGTTCTGTGAGAACTAATAAAATTTTCATTTGTGTAATGGAAATGAAGCAAGTGCTATGACATAGAACTATGGTAAAGATAATATTGGCAGGGTAGCAAATATCTCCAGGGCCCATGTGTGCTTCTTAACTTGACATCATCTTTTTATTTAATGCTAACATTTATGAATTAGATTTTGTTTAATATCTGTTTAAAGGTAAGAAGTTGAAATTAAAAATACTCACAATTTTCCCAACATATTACCACTTGTCCAGATTTAAATCCCTACCTATAAGATCCTTAGTCTCTGTATTTACAAGGGCAGGTCTACATAAACTGAAGATTTGGGAATTGTTAGCTGATATTACTATAACTAGAAAAACTCTAAAGCACATCGCTAGGATACTTTCGATTGACAAATATGTTGTTGTATTTCTTGTGAAGACATCTGTGTTCATTTCTGCCTGTGCACTCTCACGTATTGCTTGGTCTTTGTGGACTTATTACATTTGTTGGTAATAAAATTGACACTTTTTTTCAGTTGTCTCTTCTTTTATCAGGCTCCTGAAACAGACATGCTAATGGCTTCTTTCTATTGCACTCTAAATTAATCCCACCCCTGACTTGGTTACTCTATCTCTTACAAAAGGCTAGAATTCAGTTATTTTATTTTATTTTTTTAGATTTATTTATTTATCTTATGTATATGAGTACACTGGACCTGTCTTCAGACAGACCAGAAGAAGGCATCAGATCTCATTATAGATGGTTGGGAGCCACCATGTGGTTGCTGGGATTTGAACTCAGGACCTCTGGAAGAACAGTGCTCTTATCTGCTGAGCCATCTCCCTAGCCCTGAGCTAACATTCTTCACCCATCAACTCTTCTATACTTCCTTCTCATCTTTCAGTTACTGCTTGAGTCAATGTCTTTAAGCTGGGACCCATGCATTCTGTCTTGACTATCCTCTTTTATCCTCATCCTATGGCAGCTCATTGTAGGAGTACTTTTAAGCACTGGCAAATGACTCTCCATTGTGTGAGGCAACTGCCTCCACTATCTATTACTCTTTTTAATGTTGAAATTGGTGCTTTTCTTACTCCTTGTTTTGAACACTCTTGTTTCACTTGCTGATTTTGGCTCAATAGACTCATGTCCAACGTCTTATTTAATCTTCCACCTTCCTGGTCATCTGTGATAGTCTCGTCACAAATGTTGAAATTATTCTGGTGGAGGACCCTTGAAATCAGTCATAAGTACAGTAGTAATTGAGAGTGCACTGAGAGGTGGGTACAGTTCTTACAAGGCATTTTGAGGAATAATTCTATATTGAGATTGATTAAAGGAGGAAGCCTAAGAAGCTTCTTTCTCCTTTCTCATCGTCATTATTCTTTTACCTAGCATCTAATTTCATCTCATGACAAAGAAGCTATGTGGAATTGTGTTTGATGCGGAACCTTAATGTTTCCATCAGAATATTACTTTTTCATTGTTTTGATTAAAGGCACTCACTAAATGATGTTGACAGACTCTCGGGATGATTTTTATAATGAAAGGGGATTGTGAAGTGGAGAAGATTCAATAAAGGATTCTTAAAAAAATACTTCTCTTGAATATAAAGAACATGGTGTTGGCAGATGACCTTGTAGGAAAAGTTCGTATAAATGCACAGTTGAGTTGCACATTCTTTCCATATTGTTGAAAAGCCCTTTGTGACTGGGACATTTCAATTTTGTTATTAATTCTTACTCCTAGTCTTGATGTCAGAGCTCTTCTTCACCCTCGTTCTTTCACTTCAAGAAATGAGATGCTTAAATAAGTTATCCATAAATGTTTCAGTTCCAAATTTCCAGTCACCACTTTATTTTTTAGGTTAGTGATCCTCTTCCTAAAATAATAAAAGTCTAGAAGTAGTCACTGGTGAGTTGGAAATCTTTAGAAACTTGCTATATGCATCATGGATGAGCCTTGAGCTTGTTTTGTAGCCAAGTCTATCCTTCGAGTCATCATCATCCCACCTTAACAGTTCAAGTACTGGGATTTCAGACATGTACTCCCTTACACAGTTGATGCAGGACTCCATCACATGTGGAAAGCTGAATAGCATAGATTTCTAGAGAGACTTAAAATATTTTCAATTTATGGATGTATTTTTCCCAAAGAAATTTTTTAAAGCCAAGTGTTGATAAGAAACTATTGTTTATGTGAGAGATAATGAGACATTCTTAGTACATAAATTTTAGGAGTTGTGGTTGTAAACTCAAGTATAAACTAGTGTTTTGTGAGTGGAAAACAGATTAAATCACCATTATATAATATACAACCCTTGCCTACTATTATCTTTAATTTCTGGAGGAAAACTTAACTAGATAGGCAAGATATCCAGAAATGTAGAAGGTTGACATAGAGGTGTTAATTCACTTATGCTACTGATGGCTCTGTGGCTGTACTGAGGTCATGTGGTTCTTTTCTGTATATCACTTTTATTGTTTCATTTTCATGTTGAAATAATATTGATCAGGCAATTATTTGTGTTTATATGTGGTTTGGGATGAAATTAATTTGTTGCTATTAAATATTTTGAAATCTCAAAGAGTTGTGGTTTTCAATGCCTGAATTGTTGCTACTTCTCCAAACAAAAATAATTTTAAAATAACCAAAAAGAGTTTCAATGATTTATAAATGAAAGCATAAAGAAAACAAATGAGGTAGGGTACAAGGTCCCAGTGTGCATTTTCAAAAGCAGAGAGTTTACCCTTTAGAACAATGGATGCCTGTCAAGAAGAATGCCTTGTTTGTGAGGATAGCACTGGATCCCTCTGAACCACATAAAGCAGCTAGAGAGGATAAGGGTTCCCAGAGATATGGAGAGCATCAATCTTATTGGAAGACATCATATGTTAGACCTGCATAGTGAAAAAGTATCTTTGGGAACCATGATGAGTTTCTGGTTATTACCATTGGTCTGGTATATATACAACCTGAATAAAATAGAAATAAATAATCGACATTGTTGCAATTTTTTATGAAACATGAGAAATTGCTTTTCTCTCTTCAACATATGTTCTGGGACTGGCCACCAAACTGAAGAGAATCTGTCTAAGGAATATATGAAGACTTGTGAAACAAGGATTGATTACAGGATAAGTGGAGATAAGGAACAAATTTAAAAACAATAGCTGGAGGAATGGATACAGAAACTGTGGTACATTTACACAATGGAGTACTACTCAGCTATTAAAAACAATGAATTTATGAAATTCTTGGGCAAATGGATGTATCTGGAGGATATCATCCTTAGTGNGGTAACCCAATCACAAAAGAAGTCACTAGATATGCACTCACTGATAAGCAGATATTAGCCCAGAAACTTAGAATACCCAAGATACATTATGCAAAACACAAGAAAACCAAGAAGGATGACCATCGTGTGGATACTTCATTCCTCCTTAGAATAAGGAACAAAATACTCATGAAAGGATATAGGTACAGAGACAAAATTTAGAGCTAAGATGAAAGGATGGACTATCCAGAGACTACCCCATCCAGGAATCCATCCCATCATCAGCCACCAAACTTAGATACTAATGCACATGCCAGCAAGATTCTGCTGAAGGAACCCTGATATTGCGACGTATTGTGAGGCTAAGCCAGTGCCTGGCAAACACAGAAGTGGATGCTCACAGTCAGCAATTGGATGGAACACATGGCCCCCAATGGAGGAACTAGAGAAAGTACCCAAGGAGCTGAAGGGGGCTGCAACCCTGTAGGTGGAACAACAATATGAACTAACCAGTACCCCCTGAGCTTGTGTCTCTAGCTGCATATGTAGCAGAAGATGGCCTAATCGGCCATCACTGGGAACAGAGGCCCCTTGGTCTTACAAACTTTATATGACCCAGCACAAGGGAAGGCCTGGGCCAAGTAGTGGGAGTGGGTGGGTAGGGGAGCAGGGGCGGGAGGGNGGGGTATAGGGAACTTTCGGGATAACATTTGAAATGTAAATAAAGAAAATAATAATAAAAAAATTTAAAAAAGCAACTATTATGCTTAAAAAAAATAGCAAGTGGATACAAACCTCCATTAGTAAAATTTGATGTGAAATATATTAATTTACTGGCCAAATATGTAACTCTAATGCAATCTTAGAATTTATTTAAACAATAACTTATTTTAAATAATGTTCAATGAACTGGCTTAACCAGCAGAAATTTGAGAGAAATAATACACCTAAGAAAATGAAGAGATTTGTAGAAAGGAGTGTTAATTATACTATAGAAATAGTTACTTATCTTTTGCTCTGACTAAACACTCTAATATAACAACTTAGGGGAGGAAAGATACCCTCCTAGAAGTGCAATGGTAAAGTGTCTTGGTGGAAGAGGAACAGCTGTAGCTTGAAGTAGCTGGTTCTATCACATACACAATCAGCAAGCAAAGAAATGCAAGCTCTTGCTCAGCTCATTTTCTCCATTTTATACAGCCTAGAACGCTCTGTTTGCACCATGGTCCCATGCACAGTTTAGATAAAACTTACAATCTTCAGCAGCAGTTTATTTAACAAAGTGAAGCAAAACAAATACTCCAAAGAGCAGAGATTGGATTGGGCTGCCCCAAGGCAGGGATCAGCTTAGTGGGTTCTGACTTGTGGGTTTTAAAGAGTTTATGAATATTCATGCTATGAGTTTTAGAGCATCCAGACCCTTCTGGTCTTATACAGAGAATGCTCCAGGCAAGCCCACATCCATTACTGGTGCAGACAGGAGAAGGATAAGAAGCAAAGTCCAGATTCCTGATGCCTACCATCCAGGGCAACTTAAATTATGCATATATACTAATCAGCACCTCTTTTATGCAGTGCGGCCTTGATTCCTAGCATGTATCTCAAGTTCCACCTAGAGAGCTTATATTAATGTAGAGCTTCCTCCTCTTCATAGACCTTCGAGGATGACAGTGTCATAAATGGTAACTTTCTTAAAAGCCATTCTTACAATTTAGTCTGTTGTAATAAAACACAGCAATCAAAGGTCTGTGTTTTAAAGGGCAACAACACTTTGTATATTTTCCATAAGGCAGTTTATGGTAATAGAAACTAGCCAGAGACTGGATAAGACAGCCTTTGTGTTTTTTTCCCAGTCCTGAACCTCTTCCCTGATCAATATGTCTATCTCCTGTCCAGCTGTAATCCCTTGTATTTCTCTTCCCTTGCATTCTTGAATGGATTGCCTAACATTTTAAGCATAACATTCCATTTTAAATCCAGTATTTGTTTTTATAGTAACAGTAGCATCTGCTCATATTTCAGACCCACTTCCCTGTCTTTTCTCAGGCTCTTGGGACTTCTAACCTCCTACCAACTACAAATAAACAGACTTTCATTCCTTTGAAATTTCTTGGAAGAGTTATAATCTTTGTGAAATCTGTCTTGTGGGTCTATGAAAAAAACACCCATAGAGGAGGCATAGGAAAATGGTGTCTTTAGATCTTTGCTTTTAGAGGCCAGGGTCACAGTACATCATGTAGGGTCACATCATAAGGCTATTATGGAGACCTAGACACAGAGAGAGAGGCTGGGATTGCTGTCGGTGGTTTTAGACCCTAGATATATAGAGTTGTGTAGGGAAATCTGTAAAATGTAGTGCAAACAGTATACAAATAGCTACTCTGACTATCTGAACTGTGGTCCCTAAAGACTATCCAGTATATGGCTCTGGGATGAAGAAGAGAAAGGCATGGTATACCTTGGTAATGTATTGGAAATCTACAGCAAGCCAGGCTCTCAGGTGGTGAGTTTGTACTTCAAAGCCTCTCCCCATGCTGGTTCCTTTGTTCTATCTAAAAACTGACTAGACACTGGACAGCATATTCTCCCTGTAGCTGGAGTCACTTTCTAAAATGTCAAAACTGTGTCATCACACAGAGATGACTCAATAAAATATTTACAGTGTGACCTTGTTCTCTCGGCTTTCTTCCCCCTACAGTTTCTCCTATAATGGCATTCATTTCAACAGTTTAAAACATGATCTTAATTCCAGTCACTCCTGTGAGTTTTCAGTTTCTGAATCCAACTGCCCTTAGGCCTTTGCAATATGAATTTTCATACTGTGTGTAAGTCAGCTTGTCATTATCCTTCCAACTCTCTCTTCTCACTGAATCTTCCATTTTCAGATAAATGAAACTGTTATCCAATCCAGAGATCAAACCATAAACAATTGTTTTCCTTGGATGCTTCGACTGCTTTTCCTTTCCTTTTTTTATGATTCCTTGGCTATATCTAAAACCTTTCAACCCATTCTTAAAACTTGATGTTTTCCCAACATAACCCTCAAATTCAGCCACTTGCCTCCTCCATTTTTAATGATGCGCCACCATCACTTTAGTCTTTCTTGTTATAGTACTTGCTGCAGAGATAGTTCCATGACTCACACTCTAGATCCTCACTACAAATGGTTTATTCTTCTTCTTCAGGAGCAACTGGATGAATGGGTGAAACAAACCACAGATCTCTCCACCTCAAAGTCATCATTGCTACTTTCCAGTTGCATGTGAAAGGAAGCATTAACCTTATAAGGGCCAAATGCCCTGCCAACAGTATAAGTTGGTCTCTTCTCAGTTTTATCTAATCTCATTTTTCACTTTTCTTTCTCTCCTGACTCAATACTCACATCTCAGTATTCTTTAACATTTTCTAGAACGATGTCTTTTGATTTCAACAAAGGGCCCTTAGTTAAAATTTTCTTTATAATCTCCATTCACAGAAAAAATAAATACAGTGACTAAATCCCTCTCTCTTTTCGACATCTCAACAGTTTGTTATCCTTCCACTGAAACCAAGACCAAGCTGCAATTGTGTCTTTGACCCTTGCTTTTATTGTTTCTTTTCCTGTTGTCATGGTAAAATATACTGGGAAAAGAAACTTAAGTGATAAAGGGTTTATTTCAGCTTCTTTTCTAGAGGGATCCAGCCCATTCCACAAAGGAAACCATTGAATCAGGCAGGAAGGTACGGTGGCAGAGGAAGAGGGCTGGCTGGTCACATTGCATCCATACTAAGAAAACAGGAAGCTAAAAAGGAAGTGGGAGGCTACAAAAGCTCAAGGCCCACTCGCAACTTATTTCTTCCAACAAGGCTTCATCTCATAAAGGTTCTGCTGCCTTCTAATCAGTTCCACCTGCTGGGGAGAACATGTGTAAACATGTGAGCCTGTGTGAGACATTTGACATTCACACTACAACACCTTCATAAAAACTTTCAAAGTTTCAGAAGAACACAAACAATGTGAGTGATTTCCTCACTACTATGTGTGTAGCTTTTCCAAAACACAGTAATGTTATCAGCGTTCCCAAATACATCTATGGAAAGAGCCTAATAATTAATTAATAAGCAGATATTTAAGTTCTTTTCTTTAAAAATAGAAATCATTAACAGAACAAGACAGAGAAAAATGAAAAGACAGAAATACCTAAACCTCCAAAAAGATAATAGTATAAAAGCTGGCTGAGACTTGAGTTTCCATAAGAAAGAGAGTGTGGTGGTGGGAAGGGGTAAGGGGCTAGAAAGAAAAAGGGAGCGTGAAAGAAAGGGGAAGAGACAGAGACAGAGGCAGAGACATATGCACGCATGAATGCTGCCCTGCTACCGGAGGTTGCGACCACAATGGTCGCCTTCTTGTTCCTTCCTTGGACCTTGCTATGGTGCCTAATGTAATTGTTACACATGGCATTTCTCCTTCTGGCAAAAATCTCAAGAAAAAGGGCTTTGCCTCAGTCTCACCTTATCCTAGTTCCTTACAAGCATTACTTATATTTTGCCTATCAGCTCCATCTAGGCTAATCTCTTTATCACTCCACAGCAACCCGAAGGCCAGATCATCCAACTTACTGAAAAGTAATGTAATTGTAGGGCAGAGGTTGACAAACCATCTGTGGACCAATCCAGCCATCATTTATTCTAGAGATGTTTCAGCAACGTGGCAGCCCCTATTAGTTTTATATTGCTCATGATTGCTCCTCTTTCTAACAGTAATACTTGGTAGATGATAGCAAGATTGGGTGAACCACAGAGCTGAAAATATTTACCATCTGTCACTTTACAAGGCAAGTTTGCTAACCTTTGGATGAAGGCGTACTCTCCACTACTAAAACCTCTAATTATATATTAATAATTAATTAAATAGAATTAGATTTTTGATACCTTCTAGTGTCAGCCAGTTGAGACCCTATTATGTAGCAAGTATTTACTTAATCAATAAATACAGCCTCCTATAACCTTTCCATCTCAAGTAATCAACCCTTGCTCTTATACACATAAGGCTTTGATTCACATATCCCTTTGCTTCTCCCGCTGCAATATTCTGCCTGGTGCCTTATCCCTCATGGCAATGTACATCTATACTTTGTGTGTGAATCATGTGTGTGCATGGCAAATCTGTCCCACCACCATGCCATTATGTAAGGAAAATTGTATTTTGAACATGACAGACACCATGGTTTTAAGCATCACAGTCGTAAGTGGAGTCTTTTTGCTGCCTCATCTAGCAAATTCTTCATTGAGTCTGAGTTAGGATCTTTTTGCATTTTGCATTTTCCTTGATTGATGTTTTCTATGGGATCTTCTATACCTGAGATTCTCTCTTCCATCTCTTGTATTCTGTTGGGGATTCTTGCATCTATGGATCCTGATTTCATTCCTAGAATTTCGATCTCTAGAGTTGTCTTCCTTTGTAATTTCTTTATTGTTTCTACTTCCATTTTTAGATCCTGGATAGTATTGTTCAATTCCTTCATATATTTGCTTGTGTTTTCCTGTAATTCTTTAAGGGTATTTTGTGTTTCCTCTTTAAGGGCTTCTACCTGTTTACCTGTGTTCTCCTGTATTTTCTTTAAGGGAGTTATTAATGTCCTTCTTAAAATCCTCTACCAGCATCATCAGATATGATTTTAAATCTGAATCTTGCTTTTGTGGTATGTTGGGGTATCCAGGTTTCACTGTGCTGGGAGAGTACTGGGTTCTAATGATGTCAAGTAGTCTTGTTTTCTGTTGGTTAGATTCTTGCCATTTGTCTTTTGCCATCTGCTAAACTCTGCTGTTAGATGTGCTTACTGTCTCTGGCTGGAGCTTGTTCCTCCTGTGAGTCTGTAGGCCTGTGTCAGCACTCCTGGTAGACCATCTCTCCCCTGGCAAGAGGGCTGCAGAAGAGCCCCACCTCCTGGGTGCAGTTATAGGCCCATAGGACCCTGTGCCAGCTGCTCCGCTGCTTCTGCAGCCTGTGCTCTCCTGAGTGGATCCCTAGTCATTGAGTCTGAATTGGTTTTCAGTGTCAATGAGAAGTCACTTGCTTGCTTGAGAAAGTGACCACTGGGGGGGGGGAGGAAGAAATTCTTCTATACAGTCCACCTAAGACCCCCAAAATATACACATCTCATTTTTCTCTTGCTGTGTGTTCCAATAAAATAAAGATTGTATACTCTACTTTTAGACTCAGATTTTAATCCCAACTGTGCCATTCACCAAGTATCTGAACAAGACACAACAGGTTATCTTTATGTTATCTCTCAGGTATATGTGATAATAGCCACATTAGCAGCACCTCTGGATAGAACCATCACAGACCCTTTCTCACAGTTAGTGGTCAGTAAAGCCTCAGAATTTCACAAAAGCAACTTGGTTACTCAAATTCTCTGCCTTTTATCATCTTTGTCATCATGATTCTTCTGTCCTTCCACAATTTTTGAATCCAGAACTCCATGTCTTTCTTCCTATTTCCTATCTCCATATATAAACCTTCTGAAGTTCATCTGTAATTTATTCACTTCGTACTCATTTCTCACCCATTTCTGTAGACCAAACTACTATTTCCTTCTTCCTGCACTGATATCAAGACATACTTACAACCCTTCTGTCCCTGCCCTAATGATAACTGGAAATTTAGAACACATGTACAAATGTGTTCTTAAAGAACACCGGATGCTTTCTCAGAATGACCACTTTAGTCCTGAACTGGCAGATCATGAAGCGTACCTCTGACCTCATCTCGTGTCCTAGAGAGTTTTCACTACTCGAGGAACAAGATACCTTGTCTTCAGTGTTGTCAAGGAACAAATACTTTCCTGTCTCAGAACCTTGCATATTATATCTCCCTACCTGCAAAACTGTTTCTCTCATTGATGCAGACATCTTTAGAGATAACAGATGTCAGTTAAAATTTTGCTCTTGAAAACTGCTAAATCAGTATCTCCTTTCATCTCATTATTTCTTGATTTCCTCATCAACTCAAAAAATTTCCATTCTTGTTATTAATATGATAATTTGTAATCAAGTCTTTGTGTGTGTGTGTGTGTGTGTGAATGTGTTTTTTTTTTTTCCTTTAATAGTGGTACTACATTTTGAGAAGTGCATCCTTAGGCAATTTTGGCAGTGTGGAAATGTCACAGAATGTACTTACACAAACAGGTGGAACAGCCTTACACCTTAGCTGAGTATCATGCCCCAGTGTACATGTGACCTCTTGTTAACTAACACAGGATAGTGTAACACATATCTGTATGGCAAGTATTTACTTATTTGACATTCCTACTACTTATATACACTATGAAGTCTGCACTATCCTTTATTGATCATTGACATAATCTCAACCACAGTGCACTTTTGTATTATGTAGTAACATTTACTAAATTACAATGGCCACCTGATAATCTGACCTGTGAACTGAAATTGCTAAGGAGGCTGTTAAGATATCAATGATTTGAAAAATGAGCCAAGGTTTTCCTGTGACTTTCATTGTAGAAGATAATTCTCTGCTGTAATGTTGCTTTTATCAAATCTTGTAAGGAGAAAAAAATAAATGCATTTAGTTGCTTCACTTCCAGTATCTTCATTTCCAAGGTGCACTGGGAATTCTCTGTGATGGTTAGTGCACAGTGAGGTATAATAAAAATAATGCTGGTTCCATGTCTCACTTTATAAAGAACATGTTCTCTGTAATCATATGTATATACACACACACACACACACACATACAATTTACAATTCACAATTAATATAATTCAGGTATATGGTGCAAATAGATAAATTTGGATTTCAATTTTAACTTGAATAAAACAAGATTTTTAATAAAATCAGTATTTTCATAGAACCTATGAATGCTTTTAAAATGTTATTATTTTGATTTAGATTGAGCAAAGACAGCTGGATAGGTGGCTCTGTGAAGTGTTTGCAATGCAAAAGCAAAGGCCTGAATTTAACAGACAGAACCCACATAAGAAGGCCTGGTGGCACAGGGCACATGGTTTGCAAACCTTGGGGAGGTACAGTCAGAAGGATCTAAGGGAACTGCTGGCCAAATTGCCAAGCTCTTTCCATGAGCTCTATTTCTATGAGAGACTCTACTCCATAAACAAGGTGAAATGGTTCCTGAGGTTGTTCTCTTGCCTCTACACACAGTGTATACATGTGTCTGTTCAAATAAATTCTCTGGTATACCTGTACACACACACACACACACACACACACACACACACACAAGTATATTTGCAAAATACTTGGATTCTGATTTTGTTCATGTTATCTCAAAGTAAAATAAGACCCAAATAAAATAGGAATTATATGGGTACCTTGAAAGTGTTTAAGTAGACTTAAGGAGAGTAACAAATCTTTAATTTAGCATGTAAGAAAACAAATGTCTTCTTTGTGAAACATCCTACATTAAAGTCACAGGTTTTAGTCACCTTTTACTTAGAAAGGCTGCTCAGAGTCACAGTGAGAGTCAGGAAGAGAATGGTTTTAGAACATCAAAGTTTATGTTCTTTTTGTTGACTTGCTTGGGCATATTGTATGACTCATTATTTGCCCCTTCTTTTCTTCCTTTCTCAAGCTATTTGCCCTTGTTATTTTGAAGGCATATTTTCTTATGTATATTCTTACAAAAAATACATTATTTGATATATTCATTTTTGATGACTTCATGCAGGCATTATGAGGCCTGTGGCAAAGCAACTAGATTTGGGTATCTATATTCTTTTTTTTTTTTTTTTTTTTTTTTTTTTTGGTTTTTCGAGNCAGGGTTTCTCTGTATAGCCCTGGCTGTCCTGGAACTCACTNTGTAGACCAGGCTGGCCTCGAACTCATAAATCCTCCTGCCTCTGCCTCCCAAATTCTGGGATTAAAGGCGTGCGCCACCACACCCGGCTGGGTACCTATATTCATGTTGAATTAAAAAAAAATGTTTTCTGAAAAATGAGTTCATTTGTTATTTGAGAAAAACTAGAAAGATGGCAAATCTGCCTACCTCAACTCTATCCAATCAAACAACTTAGAAAACGTGCAGTTCCTACACTAAAGAAAAATGAAGCCACAGAACATGATTAGTTCGCTAGACTGTGGGAGATCCAGGAGATTGTGCAGTCCTACTTGGCTTGAAGAGTCCTACTGAATGAATGAGTGGTTGTGAGGTGGCGTCTTCTACTCCCATCATAAGATGATTGCCTGTAGGAAATGGAGAAATAACACAGAGAGTAGGTTAAAGAACCATGACTGTAGTTTCCTCCATTTATCCAGTCTTAAAAGAGCAACTGTTCATTCATTCCTGCTTTTGTAACTTTGCATTGGGTTTTCAGATCCCTCTGTGGCATGTGAGCTTTTCATAATCTTCCTTCATTTATTTCCACCACAGTTTAATCCCCTACACTCCAATTTTCTAAGTCTGGCAATGGTGGCACACCTCCGTCACAATAGAAGGCTGAAATGGAGCATCTTTTAATTATTTAGTTTTAAAAGAACATGTTCGTTAACTTCTTTGATTGATTTTTTTTATCTTACTGATTAGATTGGATATACTTAGTTAACAAGCACGAGTACTTTACAAAAGCAAAACTTCAGGGGACTTTGCTTCTTCTCCAAACCTTTGATGAGTATATACCTTTAAAAAGTTAATGTAGGGGATTGAGATATGGCTCATTGGTTAAGAGAAGTAACTGATCATCTGGAGGACCTCAGTTGGATCCCCAATAAACACACCAGGCAGCTGGGGGCCACCTGCAAATCCTGCTTCATGTGGGTCTAAATCCCTGGTCTCCGCCAGTACCTGGCTCACATGCACAGTCCTAAGTATATATAAATAGACATTCACACACATGCACACATCCACACACAGAGAGAAAACAATAAAAATAAATATAAAAATAATTTTTAAAATAAAAGATTAGTGTAAGAGATTGGTTTTTCCATAGTATTTTATGATTTTAGTTGATTTCTTTTCCTCTAAGTTAATAAATGTTTAAGTTGAGATATTTTTGAAATGTGAACTGAAAAGATTGATAAAGATTCCTGAATATTTTCCTAATTCCATTAGGGGAAAAAGATCTACAGTCACTCGCTTCGCTGTCAATACAGGCTTCATTTCAGGAGATGATCAAGTAGAGGAAGATGATCACAAGAAGGAAGCACTTACCTGATTATGTAGCTCATTCGAGAATAAATAGACAATTTATTGGAAAGTTCAATTTGCTTGGATTTTAGTCTGTGGGAACAGCACTGGATCTGCCTTTATTAATGTCAGTGTGAGTGGATTTAGAGGAACCTCTTAGCAGATAGTGTAGATAATATTTCAGTCTCTCCTTCTAACTTACAGTTTTGTAAAGATGATCTGATTTTTAATGACATTATGGTGTAAGCAGGTATATTCATCCAAGTCAATGAAGAAAACTTCAAGATTTAAGGGGCCCTGTCTTGTATTTTACTGTACATTCTTTAATTTAGATGGAAATTGCAAGAGAGAAAAAAAAAGCATCTAATTTCAATGTTTTCAGTTCTCTAGATTTAGGTGGAAATGAGAGAAAGGCCTGATAATTGTTAAGCCAGAATACCTTGTCTTTTTGATATATATTACATTACTTGTCTATAAATTACTGGAGCAGAGGGCTGGAGAGATGGCCCAGTGATTAAGAACATTGACTCTTCTTCCTGAGGTCCTGAGTTCAATTCCCAGCAACCACATGATGGCTCACAACCATCTGTAATGTGATCTGATGCTCTCTTCTGTTGTGCCTGAAAACAACTACAATGTACTTATATACATAAAATAAATAAAATCTTAAAAAAAAAACACTGAGGCAGAAAAATGTGATGATTTAACAATTGTATGTGAATTACAGAAGTAACCAAAGTTATAAAAATGCATAAAAATAACTGTCTAAAAGGTAACTTCTTTATCATAATGGATAATGGAGAATGGTAACAGGAGCTCAGAAGTATCCTGCTGAAAGGTATCCTGCCTTGATTCCAAACCTTAACTAAGAGCAGGAAGATATCCTCATGTCTCACCCTTCATTTTGCCTGTCTTATACACTTTGTGTCAATTCCTGTCTCACTCAGCATAATGATTACTCAAGGATATATTTTCTAAAAAGAAATTGATGCCTATCCTGTTTCAATTCACTGCTATGCTTGGGGCACTAAGCTAAGCCATTACCTACATTTTCTAGTGGCCTAGATTTCAAGAGCAAGGATCATCGAGAGGGTAGACCCATCTGTACCCAATATGAGAAAACTACCTATTAACTCTAATGACAATGATTAAAAGGTGAGCCACTTTTGAGTCCACATTGTAAAACAAGAACAGAGAGAATGGGGGACAGATTAACCATGACAGCTTAATTATGCATGCCCACTCCCCACTTGCAGAGGACCAGCCCCAGCATGTTCTTTCTTGTAGGTTCTTCTTGAGGTAGCAGTGGGGGAGGAGCTTCGGATGAGGTTAGGTCTTTGTCAAGATATTTAGGGTTGCTGTATAATAAAAAGTTTACTTCTCTAAGCCTAAACTACTATGCTAGTTTAGCTAACCTGCTTTCTGTGATCCTCTGAGGCCAGAAACTACAGTTTCTGGTTCTTAGCACCTCTTACTCAAACAACAAAGGATTAAGTAAATAGCCTTTGTTCTATCTCAGCAGGAACTGCTGGGCTCTAACTTTCAGCCTGCTAGTAGGAACTTGCAGAAAGAGAAGACACTTAGAGAAGTGATTATACAGTTTATTACTAAGTTGTAAAAAGTTTCCTATGAAAGCTATCTAAAGGGAAAAGCAGAAGGATCCTGGGGGGGGGGGGATTCTCTAAGTGGGGAAAGGGAAAAATTCGCCTCTATTTATCCCACTCATCTCTTTGTCCTCAGTACTTATACATCTTTCAGAATACATGATCACGTTACAAAATTCATCACTAGTTCACACCAAAAAATCAAAAAAAAAAAAAAAATCATTCAACTCCACAGGTTCACTGAAGGTTTAAAACCATAACTAAGTTATTAGTGAAGTTTTGTGTAGATAGTATCATCTGTCCTAGCACCTATAATAGATCTCGTTAGTTCCATTTTTATGACCTTTGGTTGTTTTGCAACCTCTTGGAAAGTACTCTGAGTAGGAAAAAATCTGGTCACCATCTAAGAGCAATTAACTGGTGACACTTGAGAGACTGACAGAGTTCTCAACGCAGCTTTGACTATCAGAAGCAGACCTAATAGAAGTCCCATTATAAAAGAGCTTAATAATCACAGATACAATTTCAGGAATTGTTATAGGATCATCATTAAGACTTAAGTCATCTATTTGTCTATATAGCATCACTACAAGATAGTACATGTTTGTGGGTCTGCAGAGATCTGCTCCAAAGGCATGTACTACTACTTAGTGATTGTTATATATGTCTAATAACAACAGGAAAAGCATATTAATAGCAGGAATCTTTCCTAAAATGAGTCCCTCACACCCTTGCTTAATGAGGGCTCACTTGTCTCAGATTATATAATAATCCGAAGCAGGCCACTTCAGGATGAGATCACCTGCTAGTTATTGGCATGTCCCATTATGGCTTCTGACACCCACTGCTCAAATTCTTTTTCTATTTCAACCTAAATTGCCTGTTGCTACCCTAAAGTTGGACTTGGGTCACTGGATCGCTTTATTAGTTCCTGACCCCAATTTGTTAATGCCATCTCTCTCTGCTCTGTTGCATTACTTATCTCTGTAACTGGTATGTTAGGAAAAGTTACCTTATCCAGTCTAGGACAGCATCTACAAGCAAAGCTGTACAGTAGAACATGGCATGCAAAAGTCCAAGTTCCAGTTCTGTCATTTCTGTTTTATAACTCAGTTGCGATACATTTTTAACTTTTTGATCCATACTTGATCCTTTTCATCTCCTACATTAACCAAGAGAACTAAGTCTTTTTTCTCTTGGTTCTTCTACGTGTCTTCCTAGATTCTTACTCTGAGGATAACTAAACTGAACTTCAGCGTCAAGAGAACTTTGTTTATGTGTATTTACCACATAGTATAATTTTTCAAGTTTTAATTTAAATATTATTACACCATTTCTCTTTTTCCTTTTTCTTTCCAATTCCTCTCCATGGACAACCATTTATTCCCACTCAAAATCATTGTATTTTTTTCTATCTGTGACCCTGCAAAAGAAAAATAATTGGTTATTGGTCTTGTAATTTTTGTTCCTCTTAAAGGAATAACCTTAGTTATTGCTAGTCATATCGGTATCAAACTAACTGATAACTAATGAAAGTTAAATATCCCTAGTGACTTTGAAGAATGGTTAATTTTATAGGAAGGTTTATTTTTGGAAGGCTATCATAGAATGTCTGTAACATAGCACATTTATGAGTTATCATAAGCAAAAGTGTAGAGTATTTGTACAGAATACATTTTGGAATTATGCTGGAGAAGTTTTGATGGAAAGTGTATGTGGAAAGAAACTGAAAGAGAACCATTAGCAAGAAGAAAAGTGAGTTACATCGCTGGGGTTAAGCATTTGTACGTCTTTGTCTGGGAACATATTTGTCACTAACCTGATTGTCTTTGTGAGATATCTCTAAAAACAACAGGAAAAAGAAAATCAGAAAATGGGGAAAATGTAATTAAAGAAATAACCAAAAGAATCGTATTTTTATTACATAAGTTTTCTAACCCAATTTAAAACCTTCCCTAGTCATATCATTTTGAAAATGTATAATATCCATGCTAAAATAAACCTTAGAAGTTTCCATAAAGAAAAATACCATATTAATGGTCAGCATTCAAAATTACTTTCAATTTCAACAATGAGAAATGAGAAGCAATTATAGCACTGTATTCAAATTCTGAAGAAATAACTATCTCAGAATGAACTGATGCTATTATGGGAATATTAAAAAGATGATGCAGGAACCTTAAAAGAGATGATCCACACAGATCTTCTCACTGTTTTATTTAAAAGAAAATTCATATTTGCGCTTCAGGCTTCTATGCTAAAATAAATAAATAAATAAATAAATAAATAAATAAATAACGGAGAAAGCTGCTGAGACCTAATTGTAAATAAAATATTTTTTATTTCTCTTCTTCTGTGTATAGCCAAAGACAAATTGCCACTAGAGTTTTAGTAATAAATTTAAGGACACTGTCTCATAGGAAAATTTTCTATCAGTAATAAAGGTCTGCTAGAGAACATAAGGTAGGCTGGTAATTTATTAAAATGTTAAATAGGATGCCATTTTTTTCTTGATTGGTTGAACAGTATTAATAGATGAGAAACAAGGTGTTTAAAGTAGCTTACCTAACAAGATCAGATGATGAAAATTTAGAATCCCGCAATCTTTTTTTAAACCACTACAGATTTTTTTTTTTTTTTTACCTAAAAGCCCAAAATGACTCCATTGTGATTTTTTTATTTTGTTCTGTAATATTTTCTCAAGACTAGAGCCTTGCTAATAGCATCCGTGCTATTAAACTGGTAGGGAACCTAATTATAGCTTTTTATCTCAAACCCAAATCATCTCAAAGCTACTTAAGAAGGTTATTACCTTAATCTACCTGCTACATTCTTCAGTGCACTTATGATGCATGCCATAGTATCAACTGTGGAAATTGTGGGGGAGATCTCAAGTTAGAAAGACTGGGGAAATAGTTTTAAGAAAAGCATCTTATTGTACAACTGGAGAGCCAGGCTCTGGTCCTGTCACAGAGCAAATCGAATCATTTAAATTCTTTGGAATTCTGTTGCTGAGTAGGAAAAATACAACTATGGCATAAATAGTGATTAATAGGCACATATGACTCATTAGTTTTGAATTGTAGCAATTTATTTATATATGTAGTGACTAAAAGGTGTTGGAAAGAGTAGACACAGTGAAGCCCATATCCACAGGGGCTTCAACTTTGGATCCTAGCTGAAGAGCTAGCTGTATGACCTGAGCCCAACTCATTCTGTTCTTTTGTGATTCAGTTTCTTTAATGGTGAAAAAGAAACTGGTACCTAACTTACTCACCCTGTTTGTTTGTTTGTTTCTGTGATAACCCTGACTTCATTTATTATGTAGCCCAGGCTTAAAATTTATGATTCCCTGGTGTCAATCTCCCAGCTGGTTGTGGCTACAAAGGTATCCCATGGCACCTGGCTCCAGACTTTTAATGGCTGTTGAATGTTAAATAGCTGCTACAATAATAAAAACATCTTCTGGTAACAATTGCTATTTTTATAATGTTTTAGAATTTAGGAGCAAGAATGTGAGTTGAATCACAAGACTTCTTTTAGAAATAAAGGAGGAAAATACAAATGACAGTAAAAAAAAATCATCACTATAATTCCGCTTTAAAAAGTTTGCACTTTGTGATTTCCTTCCAAGTCAAATTTTCATTGCCTATGAGCTCATGTGGGAGGTCCCGTATATGTTTTAAAGAACCTCTTCATGCCAGTGATCAGTTAGCCTTACTTTCCCCATCGTACATTTTAATACATCCTCAAAATACATTGTGATGCATTCAGATCTTTATCCCTGAGAAAAGTATGACACGGATGAGAACTAAAGGGCAGAACCTGTGATGTGGAATGTATGAGGCTGGTGGCCTTACATCCCTGCAATTTTCACACATAGCACTTGCTCAGTAGGTATCATCTGCAGCTGTAATTTGAAAGGCAGTTTCTGTGCTAATTGGTTTATTTCAAAAGGAGAGGACTTTCCCCTGCATTCATCTTCCTTCTCTGAAGACATTAGTATTTGACTCTTTCTGCACTAGTCTGTGTGGCTCTCTCACACTGTGAATTTTCTACGATGCTCTACGTTTTATGCCTCAGTAATCATTCTCATTTTGACATGCATGTCTTGGGGATGCTTTTGAATTCATTTCCTCCAGGAAGCACTCTGTGATGAATAATTTAGCCAGATAACTATTCACTAAAGAGAAAACACAAGGGAGAAAAAAAGAGAAAATTCAAACAAGGTTTTTGTTTTGTTGGTTTTTTTCCCCCTTCATCCAGATAACGAGGGACCCTATTTTTTTTGCCAAGCAAGACAACTATTACTTATTTCCCTTGTTTCCCAGGAAGCTGGAATATGCTAACACTTTGACAAGTAAACATAATTCTCAGCAGTTCATATGAGAACAAGAGAGGGTTAAATATCACTGAGAGGTCAAACAAATTTACATCAGAAAAAGTGGAATAGTGTTTTAGTTGAAGTCATTTAATAACATGTTTTGTTTTCACTGTAAAGGAAAAGTTTGTTAGGACTCAGCTTCTATAACCATGTTCTCTACCAAGGACTTACTTCCTGACATCACCGTGTTAGAATACAAGATTTCCACACACTAGTTCAAAAAAAAAAAAAAAAGACTCTAACATTTAGAGCATTGAAGATGTCCAAGTAACACCAGGAGCTCCAAGCGTCCAGAAAAAAATACCAGAAACATTTTATAGCAGATATTTTATATGTAGCCCAAGCTTGTAGGGGAGTTCCAAAAAAACTCACACCAGTTAGAGTCCATTCACATGTATCCAGATACATCTTCAAAACAGCTGAAGTATGTTTCCCTGTCTATGGCTACATTTTAGTTCTCCTTGGCAAAGGTGCTTCACTTTAAAAAACGGACAACATAGGAATCAGAAAATCAGTAGCAATCCTAGCCGTATTGATAATGTCAATGTTACCATTTACTTAGATCCCACAGCATTCCCCACAGTTTTTCTGGTTTCATGACTTAACAGAGTCTATCTGACAGAAGGTTATTATATCCTCTCTATTTATAAATTTTATCCCTTGCACTCTGTACTACTATCCCTGCATCAAAAACTATTGACCCAAGAGACACCAGAAACCCCTTAAAGCCAGTTCACCCAATTGTTTCAGAACTGGGTTGTGTCCTCATCTCTCTATAGCATCATTCTACCTGAACTGGTTCCCTTTTCTGACATTCTCATTTGCTTCATATAAAGGTGGTGCCATCACTGCTACCCTATTGAGACATTCAGCTTGGACTCTTCTGTCTTCTTTCCCTGCTCTCTGGCCTTGGGTATAAATAGTCTCCTTTTCAAACATTGTATTTTTTAAAGATTTATTTTATTTTACCTGCATGTACTAATGTGCACCACATATATGTAGCTACAGAAATCAGAAGAAGGCATCAGATCCATTGGAATTGGAGTTAAATACTTTATTGAATCACCATTTGGGGCCTGGGCATCAAATCTTGTCCTCTGAAAGAACAGCCAGGTATTGAAATGGCTGAGTTATTGCTCCAGCTCTGTATTTAATTAAATTAATCTATCTATCTATCTATCTATCTATCTATCTATCTATCTATCTATCTATCTATTTAAGATTTATTATTCTATATGAGTATATTGTAGCTCTCTTCAGGCACAACAGAAGATGGCATCTGATCCCATTACAGATGTTTGTGAGCCACCATGTGGTTGCTGGGAATTGAACTCAGGACCTCTGGAAGAGCAGTCAATGCTCTTAAACGCTGAGCTATCTCTCCAGCTCCCAAATTCAATTTTATGTTATCATTTTCTTTACAGGGTTATGTTGATGTCAGTGGTCTGTTAGGTACACACAGAGGTCAGGGGGCTAATCATCCTGCTTTCCTGGCTCAAACCTATTTTATCCTCCCAAGCGGCTGTGTACACATCAAGGCAGCTTTAATTTTATCATTAAAAATGTTAGAATAACAGTAATACCTACTTTCTCGAATGAATTAAAGGGAAATACTAAGACCATTTAAGACAACTTATAGCCTCTGGTGGGAGTCATATCATACATAGAATTAATGTTATTTTAAAATATTAGTACTTATTTTAAGTATTTTAAATGTCTTCCCTGCTGTTAGATCCCTTAACTCCGGGATGATGTGCACATTACACAAAACTTATTCTTTAAATGCTGGTTTTATGGTATTCAGTTGTTTTGTACTTCTGTTTATGCTTCACATACCCAACATAGTGCCAGCCTAGTGTTCAAGGTCTTCCATCAGTCCTGATTCATTTTTCCCAGATGTACCTATAATTCTTTCTCACTAATGTGCAGTCCTGATGTCTCCCTCCCCTACTGTGCCTTCTTTATTTCCCAGATTCATCCTTTTCTTCTGTCTCCATTAAAATCCTACCTGCCATTCACAAGACCCCGAACAAAGGCTACCAGCCCCTCGATGCCATTTGTAATCCTCTGTGATCAAGCACAAGTCTATTCTCTCTGAAGCCATTAAGCAAAGGCCTTTACTTTTAGCCTTCTTTGGGCCCTATATCTGTCTAGCTGGCATTTTAGTTATTCATGTACATGTTGTTATCTTTCCTCCTAGATTATAAGATCCTCAGGGAAGAGCATTTGCCTTTGTATGGCTTTGCAGCTTTCAGCTCAGGATATTATATGCAGTAGGGAGATGTTCAATGAAGGGCCATTGAATTCATGTTGATTTCAATGTCAGAATAGAGCCCCATGTTCCTCTGCTTTCTTGCCGTGCTAGCTGAGCAGCCCAAGGACTTCAGTGAGCTCCAAGGGTTGGAGTGGGCATGCAGAGACCCTCTGTTGTTTATAATCTTTCAGTTTCATAGGTAGTGACGAACCCAGAAAGGAGCAAAGCATGACTTATAGCAGCAAATACCCACTGATATTTGTTGAATTAAAAAGAAAATAAGCAATAGACATTTGCTGAAAGGCAAAAAAACAATAATGACCACATCCTATCTTTCTCATGTAACAGAAGTTGGGAAAAAGGCTGTGAATTGATTTTTTTCAGGAAGAAAAACACAAGTAGACACCATTTTCTGAGTATTGTGGAAAACAGTTTAAGTCCGTGCTTATGTCTTCTGTGCACACTGGGAATGTCTACCAGAAGCTTGGCTTTTGTGACCTGGGAAGATTGCTCAGTTGGTAAATTTCCTGCCAGACAAGCATGAGGCCCGAGTTTGTATTTGGCAGGACCTACATCAGAACCAGGAATAGCAGCAAGTGCTTTTAACCCCAACATCAGGCAGGCAGAAACAGATGGATCTCTGAAATTCATTGAGCAGGTAATCCAGCTGAACCAATGAGCTTCTGGTTCAGAAAAGCCCCTGCTTCAAAAATAAAGTTGGAGAATGATTGAGGAAGGGCACCTGATGTCAACATATGCCCTGCACATATACAGCTGCATAGTCTTGTGCATAAACCCATAGTAACAGTACATATCACACACACACACACACACACACACACACACACACACACAC
>NC_034597.1:30239003-30270705 GCF_900095145.1 Mus pahari | reverse complement strand
TTGGGGGCAAGAATCAAGAATGAAGAGAAGCAAAAGAGAGAGAGAGAGAGAGAGAGAGAGAGAGAGAGAGAGAGAGAGATATGCATGCATGTGTGCACATACCCACACTAACAGGTACAAACACCTCTCCACCACACAAAATTATCCTGATTTTTACAATGCATTCTTTGATCTCCTAAAACACAAATGTGATTTTTTTTAGTGCATTTTACTAATAACAAGGTTCTCACCGAGTTACTCTTCATCTCATTCATTTTGTAAGTGTGATGACTCTCCAAGCCTCACAGTTTTTATGGTAAGAATACTTCAGGAATGGACAAACCTTAAGCCCTATTTGAATGACCACTCTATTGGGACGGAAGAGCAGGAAGCTCTTATGACCTGTCAGAAAGAGATCCTATCAGATGTCATGCATTATGTTCTTGCCTTCTGACTGCATCTGACACCACACAATGTTAGAAGTAAAACCATGCCCATACAGTGACTCCACCTATCACTTTTGGCCTTATATGAAGGTATTTCTGGAAATGAAAATTCAGGAGCTGAAAGGATTAGTAGTAGAAAACATGGTAACTAAATATGTCATATAATAATTATGGATCAATATTAAGTTTTTAAAATCTTAATTTTTGCCTATGATTTGTTTTATTGTAAAATTTTGACTGTCCATAGAAAGGAAGCAAGAAGTTTATCATTGCCAAGGTGCCTACACCGCATCCAGAAAGCTCCATCTGCTGACAGAGGCTGAATCTGATGCTGTCCAATTATACATTTTAGAGCCCATGATACTGTGTATATAATATAGAGCCAGTTGTTTAGTTCTCTACACCCTGGCACTTGAAAGCAGATATATCTCTTTTCTCCTTGTTAGGAGTTAGGACCACAACGGGTGTGCTCTAATATCCACAGTTACCGGAGAGTAGTAAAGGGGGAAAATCCAAACCAGGATTATTACTCACTCTGAGTCTGACACTGTGTCAGAGACATCAACCAGACAGCCAGTATCTACGCAAGGCTCTAAATGATGTCTGATTGACTGACAGCAGCTTAGTGTGCAGATCTGAAAGAAAAACAGTTAAATTAGTTGGTAATATTCATCAACTGAGCAATTTTACACACAGGCTCATCATGGATTAACATTATGGATTCACTTGGTTTCTCTTTGTTTATGAGACATTCAGACAATAGAGGGTTGTCCTGGTTAGTTTAGATTGTCAACTTGACACACTTCAGTGTTGACGGAGTAAGAGAGAACCTCAAGTGAAGAACTGCCTCAACTAGATTGGCCTGTAGGCAAGTTGGGGTAGCTAAACTGGTCATGATTGCTAATTAAATTAGTATATGAGGGACCAGTCCACAGAGAAGTGCTATCCTTAGGTGGTCCTATGCTATGTAGGAAAGCCAGTCGAGCATAAGCCAGTGAGCATAAGCCAGTGAGCAAGCTGCCTTCCTCATGTGTTCTTCGAATTTCTATTTAAGTTCATGCTGTGATTTCCCTTAGAGATGGACTGTGATCTGGAAGTGTAATCCAAATAAGTCATTTTCTCCCTAGGTTGCCTGTGGTCACAGTGTTCTGTCACAACAACAGAAAAACAAACTAGATCAGGGACTCTCAAATCTTGAATCCCAGAATTTACACAATGTTGAAATGGAAATATAGCTGTAGTCTACAGAACTTATTTGCTGGGCAAACATGGAAAACTGAGTTTGATTTGTAGACCCCATGCATAAAACAAAAACAAAGCACAAAATAATCAAACAAAAAAAAAATCTGCCTTGGATCTGAATCCCAAAAGTAGAGAGAAGCAATGCTTTAGGGTCTCACTGACAACCCAGCCCAGTCAAACTGAGCTGCAGCCAATTAGAGTCCCTGTCACAAAATCTAAAGGTAATGCTGTAATGTTCTGAAGAATGATACCTACAACATCTGGGATTGACCTCTGACCTCCATACACAGGTAGACAACATGAACATATATAGACACATGCCAAAAATGAATTTACTAGATGACCTTGGTAAAGGATCCTCTCCAGTTGGCTGTCCTCTCCACTTAAATATAGCTTAGTTGCAGCCTTCACACATCCCACTACAGCAGACACCTGCAGGTGCCTGGATTTGATCCACTAGTTCAAGCTGCTATTTCTTCTCCTTATTATCCTCCTCCTGTTTTACCTCTACCCCAGGAATGAGGCCAACCCCAAGACAAGTTTCTCTTCTCTCTCTTCCTTTGGCCTCTGCTTCAGTGTAGAGGGAGTCAGACCTGGTTTCCTAAGGCAGATGCTTTCTTTCCCAAGCAGCTATCTGTAAAGCAGCCAGTTCTCTATGCATGAGGAAGCTTTTTCCCTTGGAACTAGCCCATACAGGATAGATATGGTGAGGATATTCTCACAGCTCTGCTGGGATCTGGTGATGAGTCCTGGGCTAGCTCCTTGCTCTTGATTAATATTTGGTCATGGCTCACTACCTGCAATGCTCAGAGAAGGAAAAGGGTGGCAGGCCCTAGTAGGGTTCCTGACCACTGGGCAGAGGAGACTTTGATTGTTTCCTAAGTAGAAACTGATCAGTGCGGGATTTAGAGGTTTCCAAAGGTAGTTTTGTTTAAATTAACTACTGAGCTAGGTACAGATTTTCATGTAAATACAAAACTAAACAACAACAACAAAAAAACCACAAAACACCGTGTGGTCATCAGGGTTAACAAGGCAGATGAGGAAAGCCCAATGCTAAATAAAGGCCAATTAACCCCAATCATCGTGGCCCTGGGGGTTTTCTGGCAGTGCAACTTCCCTGTGCAGTTTTCCAGCCTAACTTTCCTTTGCAGAGACAAAGTCACAGCCCCAACACAGACTCCTGAGCAGGGGTGGGAAGAAGGGTTCTCTACTTTCAAAAGATCCCTCTCTGATTTGAAATGTTCCTTAGATTTGTAGACCTGGTGCCACTGTCCATGGTGCTATGAGTCACCCTTCCATCAAGGGGTCACACTCAAGACGCTCAGGTCTTTAGCCCCTTCTTCCCATCATACGATAAGACATCTACAAGGAAGCACACTCACACCTTGACAAAAAGTTAGTTATGTAAATCAGTTGATGAAGTCAAATGGTGCCAACACAAACATGAACAATAGAGTACTAACATTTCTTTTACATTGTACATCTTTTAGTAATACAAATATCTTTCGTCTATAGAAACACTAAGCTAGGACACATTGGCTGCATTAGTTCTTATAAATTATCTCCATGGGGAGTGGAGGTGAGGTGTGTTGTGAACTCCTTTTGCATTACATTTCATCCTTTGCCCATTTGTTGGTACATTACACAGTGGATTTCATAGCTCCATACATGCATATAAAGTTCTGTTTATATTCACTCTACCTTGCCTTTTCCGTTCCCTTCTTCCCCCACACTGTCTCCCTCTGCTCTCATTTTGCTATTGTATATTTAGTTTCTGATTATAAGACCACACATGGCATAGTTGGCTTTCTGGCTTATTTTGTTTAATATGTTGATATGCATCAATTTTCCAGGTGATCACATAGTTTTGTTCTTTATGACTAAATAATATCCCATTGTGTACAACCCAAAATCTCCTTATACATTCATTTACTTAGGATTATTTAGAGATATCCCATAACATCTTGGTTTTGAGTGCTGCTGTGGTAAAAATAGCTGTGCAGGTATTTGTTTGAATAGCGATTCGAGTATATGGAGAGCAATCTATTTACTTGATCTATTAATGAGGAAACATAGATATTGAAATGGCTTGCTGAAGAAATTTCATGTAAACTTTAATGTGATTTTCTTTACAATTTCATGAATATTTTCAGTTCCATACTTCAAATGTAGTCTTTGAAATTCAGAAAGTGTACATGATTTAGCTAGATGCTGCTGTTCACAAGAGATACAAAGGAAGACTTGAATTTATGTCCTTCTTTTTTCAAAGAATGTTGGTATAAAATAGCTGGAAGGGAAATCCCTGTGGATGAATTTAAATGTCTCCTGAGACTTACCTGTGAGCCCCACTTACTCCTTTCAACATTCCTAGAATAGAGTACATACTATGAACTCCACACTAACAAGGAAGGCAGACACTGGCTGTGGCCTTACCTTTTCCCTTTGGAGCTTTGTCTTTGAACCACTACTCCCACTCCCCAGTTCTCATGGTGACTAATCACTACATGTTCTCCCATATACGTTAGCCTGAATCTTTCCCAGAGCCTTTCTCCATTTTGAGTTTTTGTTGATAGCACAAGGGTCTTTGGCAAGACAGAACTGCTTCACCCAAAACATCCATTCTGTCTTCTTGTCTGCACAGTCTTCTCCTGTTCACACAGGCACACATTTTAACATTACCCCATGAGCTTGACATCGCATCTAACAACATCTGTAAAGTGATCCATATTCATGTATCAAATGCTTTGAAATAGTAACCTATGTACTGAGAACTTAGATCATGTTTCATGTCATAATGGAAGGAAACTACATTTTGTCTGTTTTAAAAATGTTATGCGGGCTCCAATGCTCACAAATGCAGCATAAAAGTGTCCAGATCACACTCCCTTAAGAAAAGAAATCAAAGTTCCAAAGAGGAGCCAGGATTGTAATATTGTAAGTTGAGGGTGAGAAATATATATGGCTGTTGAACATCTCAAAGCATCTGAAAGCAAGAAAATAGCAAAAACAAATCAGAAGTTCACATTAATGAAGGGTCAGAGAAATGGACATTATGCAAATGACATTTTAATGGTCACAAGTGGGACATTGAGCAGCAGAGTAACTCAACTAGTTGTAGATGAGAATTCAAAGCACAAAACAAATATCAATAATATGACACTATTGAAAATGAATCATTTCAAAAATGAGGGAATGAAGAAGGATTAATCTCTAGTGAAGTTCATATAACCTTCTGTAGTCTCTTCAACTGAAAGTTTGTATGTACACAGCTTCTTATTTCCTGTGAATTCCACATACAAAGGATGGAGCAGAATATAATTCAAGTGGCAAAACCTGGCATATGCCACCTCAGACAACTGATAAAAGTTGCCCTCAATGATCACATATCATTTGATAGCGTGTGTGTTTGATAGGCTACATGTGGTATGGAGTTAGTGCTTTACCCATGCCTTCCTTTTCCTCTAGTCCTGTATCCCCAATATAATTATGGGGAAACATTAGGCAAATTTGAATAACAGAGCACAGATGTCTGACCAGCAAGCCATACATGAGGCAAAGTCATCAGAGATTACCAGAACTTCATGAATAAGTTAAATAAACCCGAGGAAAAGATTTCATCTAAATGAAACGTGATGAAATTGGTAAAAGTGCAGGAATTCTGCATAAAATTTCCTCTTAAGTTTATATTATCCTGTCAGTGTTCACACGTTAATTGTGACAAGTGGGTCATATTAATGTAGATTGCTGTATAACTTCTACTTATGCTATAGAGGAAGTAATAAGAGGGAACTGGAGGACACCGTGAGAGAACCTTCTCAATTTTGATACATCTTTTTTCTAGGCCTCCTCTCTCTCCCTCTCTCCCTCCCTCCCTCCCTCCCTCCCTCCCTCTGTCCCTCCCTGCCTCCCTCTCTCCCTTCCTCCCTCCCTCCTTCCCTCCCTCTCCCTATCCCCCCCCCTCTCTCTCTCTCTTGTACTTGCTCTGTTCTTACATGATTCCCTCCAGTCCCCTCCAATCTTTATAAGGGTGTGGGGCTTTTCTCTACACCTCAGTTTCTCTTACACGTTTCTGCTTTTGCCCTTTCTCCATCTCTCTGTCCTCTCTTACACCCTTGATCTCCATTCACTGCTCAGTTCCCTGGTTTTATTCTTGGGAAATAACTGAAAATAAATTTCAGATTTCTTAGTGTAATCTTTCCTTTGTTTCCCATTGTTCAGTCAAGAGCCAGAGAAAATGAATTTTCTGTACTTCTTTCTTTTCTAAGTTCACGAAATATGGAAACTCTGGATTGTTAGGAAGGGCAAATCTCTTAAGGTCATATGCTTGGGAGCCATTCAGGAGGGAAGAATGAGAAACAACAATGCAATCAAATGCTGAGTTCTTACTGAGAGAAGTATGGAACATTTGGTGTCTTGAGTGTGTGTGTGTGTGTGTGTGTGTTTAAAATACTTTCTAGGAAACAAATTCATGAAGATGATGGCTAGATAAATCAGAGGTTGTGTTCCGTGGAATTGCTGTTTCTACCACTTGACAGTGTGTGGACAACAAGGTTTATAGCCAGGGCTGATTCCCAAGCTATCTTCCCCTGTCCTGTGACATTGAATGCAGCTAGGAATTTGAAGATGGTCTTAAATTCTCCAAAGGAGCTAGCTCTCTGGATTGCATGTGAACTTTCTGATTTTTAAAACACTTTGGATGCCAAAACATATAAGACTGAAAAACTAATTCCGTCTGAATGTCACCGCCTGTCTTTCTGGCAGGTTGACAGGAAAGAAAATGAAAAAGAGATAAAGAAAAGGGGGAGGAAGGAAAAATCACCTTCCTTCTTTTTCCTATCCAGATGTGCAGCATTCAGACTCCCTTATTAATTCATGGGCTTTTGCACCCCTCATAAAAATTTTCAGGTCATGTTGAATGGATAAATAGAAGAGTAGATGTTATATGATTTTAATGTCTGTTTTACAGTTGGTTACCAAATATTTATAACTGGGAAACTAGTCAATAACTCTAATTATCTCTATGAACTTTTGTTGAATCAAATATCTACTGTCTCTGTGGTAATGATAAAAGCAGTACCTCTACACAATGATTGTTTTGAAGTAACACAATCCAAGATGAAATTCCCGTCTTTTAATTGCTATACATGTGGCTTTACATAAATGATTAACTCCCTTCATCTTGTTTCTGTTCTAAAACACTTTTTAAACTTGCATGTTTTTATGCATATGGGTGTTTTGTCAGCATATATGTCCTTATGCATTTTTTTTTTGTTCCTGGTGCTCAAGGGACCTGGGAGAGATGTCAGATACCAGAGGAATGGAGTTACAGGGGGTTGTAAGCCATCATTGGTGGTAGGAATGAACCCTCTATCATCTGAAAAAGATACTAGAGCTTTTCAATGTAGAGTCATCCCTTCAACACCTTTGACCTCACTTCTGCATCTCATGCTAAAAACAGCCTCATTCCATTAGAGTCTTCCCTTTTCTCCCTTAGTGCTTAAGACACAATTTTAAATAGGCAGCAAGCTGTAATAATCAACTCTCTTTGTAGCCATTTAATTATTTCATTCCTGTCCAGTTGTCACAGAACTATAGATATTGTATCCGAAGAGTTAAAAATGATTCAGCCTCTGTTAATTTACAGTCTCAATTATATTGACCGTGGGTGGAAAATTGGAATACTCTTCAGGAAAAGATGTTGATAATAGGTGGCCTCAATTATTTCCTTATCTTTTAATGTGCCCCCTGTTTTCTATGTGACTTATAATTTGGATTCAACATTGATGTGCTTGATGTTATTTCTCATATTAAAGGCCATTATTCTCCTGTGAGAGCTGGAGAGAGATGACATTGAAATTGAACCCACATGTGTGATATTCTAAGTATGTGATTGAGCAGTCAGAAATAACAAATTTACAAATTAATTATAAGTCCCTCTTGTTATAACCACAAGAGCTTGACTAACATTGTCTAAAGAGAAGTGATTATTAAAAGGGACCGGTTCACTGGAGGCAAACTATGAAGTCACTTGTGTGAAATCAATGAAGTTATGTGAAAATTTTCTAGGATTGAATTTATGGAAAGGAGTTTCCTAAGTATCTCTTTGCAGACAGGTATTGTGTTGGTCAATATTTGTATATGTGTCATCTAAAAATAGAATATTGAAGAGAGAAATAACATGTCCTTCACATTTTAGGTAAGGAAATTGAACCCTGTCATGTAAAATGTCACTGCTATTTTTCTATGTTTAGATGGACTTGATATATTGCTAGAATTTATCTTTTATTCTAAGAATGATACTTTGTTAATATTATTTGACACAGAAGTAGAAAAAAACCTTATATTTAAGTATAATAAATTTTACCTGATAGGCATACCCGACAATATTTGTGCAGGGGAAGATAAAAGATAGATACTGTGTCTGAATGTTTCCCAATGTTCACTCAAAAGCTCTTTTGGGCTCTTGGAATGATGTCAACCCTAGATAAAAGGGCCTGTCCATCACAGTGGTTCTGTGATTTCAAATGAAGGAATCATATGACAGAAATGAATATCTAAACTTTCAACGTCTAGACTTCATGTTCCTTTTCTCTTTGTCCTTTCTATTGAACACTGATAATTCATCCATCTAAGTCCATTATGTTCTTAGAGTTATACATTAGGGTTTTCTCCCCAAACACTTGTAAAATATTAGAATAATTTGGTAATATTTGGGGGCAGATACATTTTGAGAATAATTTCTATCTCACCCAACCTACTAAAACACAAAAGGTCCTCCTACTGCACAGTGTGTACAGAATGACTTCAAGTGTAGATCCTATATGAAAACTTAAGCCTCTGCATTAGTTGTAAAATAACAATTATTATGAGAAATGCATGTAGACAAAAAATAGTAATATATTAGAACTGGGAGGTTGATTAATTGGTAAAATATTATATCACAAACCCAAGGCCTTTAGTTTGGAACCACAAAGGCCACATAAAATGCAGCATGTAGAATGATATAAAGACCTGTAACCTCAAGGATAAGGAGGGAGAGACAGAAGAATGTGTTGGGCTCACCGACCAGCTAACTGGCGGAATTGGTGAGATTTGGGTTTACTAAGAGTCCTTGCCTTGAAAATTGAGGTGAAAAGAAGGAAGACACATTAAACTTTGACTTTAAATGTGAAGAATGCACATACACACACACACACACACACACACACACACACACACTGAAATATTTTGTACAATAGAAATCATATAATTCTGAGGGAAGATAGATTAAGAAACATTCAGACCATTCTAGTGAATTCAATCTGGCTGTGGGAATATGTTTCCTTTTCATCAGGGTTACATAGTCTATTTCTTATTCTACAATCTCTATATTAAATCCTGTAACTAAATATGAATCTGGTTAAACTTGGTCAAATAATTCATTGGTGTTTCTTTTTATTATGGTTTTAAAAAGATACATACATTTTACCCAGAAGACAGAGTTCAATAATGAACCCTTTTTCATGTTTTCTAATTAATTTGATAAAATCCCTGAGGTCACTATTTGTACTCAGATCTCTAGATTACCTGAAATCCTTAAGAGTGTAATAAAGAGCACAAGGACTGCAATAGCTTTACCAAGAACGACCAGTTTTTCTTGGAGAGCCAGAAACAGATCTCTAGAAGTATCATGCACAATGGATTGACTTGCAGTCTGACATTTCACATTCTTTGAATTAGTCAGGATGTCTTAAGTACAAAATTATGTTATTTCTTACATTAGATGTTGGTACAATAGGTCAAAGGATAGGTCAAAGACAGACTGAGTGAGGATGATGAGTGCCACATTTATTTCATAAGCCATAAACCTTTAGTGGGAGGGTGTCGGGTGAGGACTTCTCAATGTAACATGCTAGAGCAGATCCATATGGCAACAGAAGCAGTAAGTTATCGCTATGACCCCGTTTGGACTTCCTGTTAGGATTAGGAAAATCTTAGATGTAAAACAAACGGCATCATATAATTGGGGCAATAGGTACAAGGAATGAAAGTTTTAGTAGGATCTGCATTAATTTCTGTGTGAGTCTGAACATTCCTCATGGCTTAGGGAAACTCTGAAATCCACGTAAACAGATAGGGTCTGTAGATATCTAATAAATGTATCTCTTGATATGTCTACTCCAAGTTAAAATATACTTCATCAAACTAACAAGTGTTTGTACCAACTATAAGAGAATGGAGTGGGAATCAGTGTTAGATATTGGAAACAAAGGATAAGGCTGAACATGCTAACATTGAAAGGGAGAGTTTAGTGCAAAAGAAAACAAAACAAAACAAAACAAAACAAAACAAAACAAAACAAAAGCTGATGATAGCTGCCTTGTGCCTTAAAGACATGGATCACCAGTAGACATGAAAAGCATGGTCAGATCACCTCTGTATCCATAGAGTTCACATAGTGAATGAGATCTGGGGCATTTCAAAATCTTTTATTTTATGTTCCGTTTTGAACACTTTTATCCACCACATCACTTTTTTTTCAATGTGCTAAGATTATAGCCTTCAATTAATGGTTTTCTTTCTCAGTTATATTCCCAGCATTTACAAGCATTAATTTTGCTGAACTGATACAGTAAAAATGTTCAAAACACCATGTGGCCAAACATTTTAGTCTGACTACTGAAGTGTAACCTGTAATATTTTTTTCTTGTAATACACACACGCGCACACACACACACACACACACACACACACACACACCAGAGTTGCACACAATCATGCACACAAACATACTTATCCAAGATTTCTAGGCTTTCCTACTTCACCTGAAATTGTATGGATTTTTTTGTAAATATCTAAGGTATATAATTTATTTTTCTATCTTCCAAAGAGAAGACATGTGACCCACATAAACACAATAAGAAATTTAAAGAAAAAAATCTACCACACATTCCAATAAAGAATTAAAAAAAAAAAACTACCAACTAAATACATGCAAACCAAAATCCTTCATGAATAATAATACCTGTAGTAACAATTACTTTCAGAATGGTGATTGCATTACAAATCTGGTTGGATGTTATAGTTAAGTTTTGTTGATGACACCCATGTAGAAAATAGATGAGTCAAATGTGACTAAGTGTCTCCTTCCTCAAAGTAGGTAGATGAGCTTTCTCTTCAGAACTGGTACTTTGGGATGTTTGCTGTACAACCAAAATGAGTTTTCAATGAGGTGGTTTGTGTGGAAATTTGGAGATGAGAGGCAAAGTAGAGATGGGAACTAAATAATTAAAACCATGTTATAAAATTTATAAAATCAGAGCACTAGGTTAGTAAGCCGCGATAGTGTGAGTACAAGGAGAAAGGAGGAGACCAGATCAGGTGACACTGGGAAGTAACATAATGGTGTCCTGATGCCTGGATGGTGAAACACTTTAAAAGCGAGCCGTCATGACAAACACTGCTAAGGGATCAGGTACAGTGATAGCTGAGAATGGCCTGCAGGATATTCCACAAGCCTGCCCTTGAGAGTTATAGAGGACTAGCGCAACACTGCAGGAGGCAGGGAAGCAGGATGGGGAGGATAGGAATGTTTTCCAGAGACTATGCTGTCCCTTCACAAGATGGGCATGAAAAATAGCGAGTTCCAGAGAGACTGAGACTGCAGAAGCCAGAGACCTGAATGGAATAGGGGGNGGGGGGGGGGGATTAGGGAACTTTCGGGATAGCATTTGAAATGTAAATAAAGAAAATAATAATAATAAAAATTATTTTGGGAAAAAAAAAACTATGTTGATAACTTCCCCCAGTAAGTGAAAACCAAGCAGGCTCAGGCTCCTGTGCTCTTCCTTTCCAATGGCTGCCACTCCATTCAGAGTATCTATAGAAACATTCTTCGTAGCTGAGAAAACACAGAGGTTAAAGGACTCCTATGGCTAGCACACTGTCCTGTTGTATCACATTCAAAATAAACTCATTATTCCTAGCATTCCAGTCTCAACCACTGACCTGCTCAGTTAATCTCTCAGGTTAAGGTCAAGGACTTTGTACTCTAATGGAAATCTGTCACTCAGGTCTACCTAGTTGGACCAGACAGGCCTGACTCACTCACACTAGATTGCATGGGTACCATGCTCTTCTGCCAAGGAGGCCTTCTGAGACAAAAGTAATGGAAGGGCCTCTCTCCTGAGGATGATGTTTTAAACTTAACCATAGAGGACTCATGTGATCTGAGAAGAAAATACAAATTATTCTACTTACAAAATGAATATTTGGAGAAATTTTACAATGTGATCATCAATATTTAGAAATGCACCTTAGTTCTTATTTGTGCGTGTGTGTGTGTGTGTGTGTGTGTGTGTGTGTGTGTGTGTGTGTGTTCACAGGCACACATGTGTACATGTGCACACACACATGCACAAGTGAGTGAGTGCACGCTTAGTTCTTCCTCTTAAAACTAAATTTGAAAAAAAAAAAGTATTCTTATTACTTTCTTCCTAGACTTTTGTCCCCTTACCTACAAAACGGAAAGTGAGTCTTGTCCATGAAACCATACCTATTTTTCACATTGATTCAGGATTCCATTTCTGTAGAGTAAGTGATATCCTTTTATAATAGTACTATTAGCATTAGTCCCACTTATCAGATGAGAAAACAACACTTCAGATTGCTAGGACCCAGCCCTTTGTATTCTCTAGCATTTGAAAGAAGAAATTTCTGAAAGTGAATACTTCGGATGGACCCAGGTAACCAATACAGTTGGTTTGAAACTGCTCCTTCTTACATTGCATCAATAACAGGTTTTCCTAACAAGGTAAAAATCTGTGTCTTCTGATATTCCGCCCCCTCCCAGCCTTAAGCGGAGCTGTCCTGTTGTATCACTGTATTTTAAAACTGTATTTATTATTTGTGAGTATATAACAACAGTCCCATGAGGGCACACGGGAATGCCAGACAAACACTTTGTGGAATTATTTCTTCCTTTCCTCCTTTCCTCTGGTCCAGGTTGAACTTACTCTGTCAGGCTTATGTTGCAAGGCCATCCAACCAACCAACAGTACAATTTCCTGTTTAGAACATACTTTCTCTTTTGTAGATGTTCAAACAGTTTCCTTTTCTGGGAACCGCTTGTATCACGAAAGCAGCAGTTTCTAGTCTCGTTGAGCTAATATACAACACTATTGCCATACAGAGTCAGTTCTAACCCACGTTGTGCATGGCCACTTCTGTCACTGACTTAAAGGCTCTCCAAAGTCTTTGCTTTACTGTGCTTGTTTAACTCTTGCCTGGGAGAAATTACAACCAATGATGAGTTCAGCGTTCCGTTTGGGGAGAAAGGAAGGAAGGAATCACACATGAAAATCTACGATAGAGACCTTCTCTAAGGAAACAGGCTAACATCCCAGTGGGTGACGCTGTCTTCCATTCTCTATGAGTCTTCCTGAACCTGTACCAATGGAATTCTGTTAGAGCTGCACCCTTGCTTGCCCTGCATCACGCCCCTCCTTTTGCTCCTTTCTTTTCCTGCCAACGTTCTCAGGAAGCTGCTGCTGCTGCTACTCATTCCTCACTATCTTATAAAAGAAAAAAAAAATCCTCCCTCCCACACTTTTGGATACTATTTTCTCGCAGAAATTCAATGAATAAATTTACAAGTTCAGTAATCCCTTTTTCATTTGCCTCTGGGGCTACTCACTCTTTGATCCAATCTTTCTAGAAATTCTCTTCTCCTTAATTATTCAGTTTCACTTTAGCCCCTAGAAGAGGCATTTATATAGGGGCCTAAAAGAATATAAGCCTGCCTGATTGGTGACAGCTATTTCTCTCTAATGGCTTCATCTTCCTATTTCTTCCTTGACCATTCTATTTGATTTCTCTAAGTAAGAAACCCTGAAATTTTACCACTGGAAAGGTTCTGGCAAGCTTACCCCGAACTGATATCTTAACCAATTTACTGTGCGGAGACAGGCCGTCTTTATCTCCAGGCACACAACCCACAACACATTTCTCATTATATTCACACTGATGATTGGTAGGAGGAAGACCTTGGACACCCAGACTCAACGTGGAAGCGCAAAAGCTCCTCATCTCTCCTAGACATAACTGTTGATAGTGACTGTTTCACTTAAAGTCTGCCTATTCCCTCCAGCTTCCTGCATTACCTCTGAGAATAAGTTAACTGCACAGTGGGTTGAGTGGTGGTGTGCACAACTCACCAAATGCCAGAGATATCAGAAAACTCTTTTTATCTCGGTTTCCAGGAGATTCTTCTGGGGGCTGGAGATGGCCCAGAGAATCTGTACGTCTGACATAGTTCTATGTGCTGCTGATCAGTAGGCCACAATATAAGATGTGCATGTCTCATGCATGATGTTATGACTAGGCTAAATTAGGATCAAATGATAAAGTAATAGCACATTGGATGTGTAAATCTACCTGTTTCACCTTGCTTCAGATTCCTGTCTTATACACTGGAGATAATGAAGATACACACCTCAAACTACTTTGTGAATACTAAATTAATTAATGGGGAATAAAGTGCCTTTAATGCTTGTTTTGGAAAGTTCTCAAAAATTGTCAGCCATAATTGCATTGGATTTATTCTTGTTTCCTCTTCCATGATGTCAATAATTGATTAGCTTCTGTGTTTTTCCATGTAGTTGACATCATTGCCCTGGGTGGATTAGGTCTAACTACTGTTTACCTCACTCTAGTTACTGAAATTTAACTGGTTGTCACCACCAAAATTTCTCCATCCTTTTCTCCTTATGCCTTTGTATGTTGCCAGCTTCTAACTAATCTTCTAATGGAACTATAAACTGGGCCTTGGTTTGCTTATTAAGTGGAAAATTAACATATTGACAAAGATGTAGGAATTTCCTTGCCTGGAGCCTCAGGTCTGCCATCCAATACTCTTAGTGTTCCCAATAGCACTTGTTAATGAATTCCTTCCTCATAAAGATGTATCCTTGTCTTTCTGGTTCTGAACTTTCTGATGTAATGTTCCTCTCATATATGTTTCCTTTTGTTATCAAATAGCAGAGTCTAAGTCATTGGAGTCAAGGCCTAAACAACTTCTGTTCATCCATCCACAGGCAGAGAAAATGAGCTTCATTCCTCATGACAATACTGAGTGATTAATGGGAGTTGCTTAGGGACATGACAGGGATTCTGCAGCCAAATCTAACTTTAGCCAGTAATGCCAGGGTTCCACAAGCCCTAGATGAGCAAGGGAAACAAATGCATCAAAAAACAGTGTCCCTGCCACATACTATAGACTAACTACACTGTCAATACTCAATGCAGTCTTATAAATGTTTGTGTAAATGGTCATATCCATTTTCATTTTGATTATGATGGCAAAGTTCCCTTCTTCCTTGAGTAAATTGGGCTATATCTTAGCTCCAAGAATTGTATTGTGCTACAGATTCATCAGAGTCATAATGAAAGCCTACCTCCCCTAAAGGACTGAATGAGGAAGCAATGTATGTATTAGAGAAAGACAGATTTGTCCTGGTGGCAGTGGGTTTGGGGTGATTTTTGAAGTATAAGAAGTCCACTGAAATTCTTCAAGAAGAATCAGGAAGCACACAAGGCAGTTGGGGGTATCTGCTTTTACAGGTCCTTCAATATAGAGGGCACTAAGATTATTATGTGCAAAAATCCTAACTCTGTCACCTTAGTCATTTGGGGAACTCATTCACTCATGGTACCAGTCAGTACCACAGAGGCTAAGCTCCAGGTCAGCCACATGATGGGGAGAGTGAAGCTCTAGTACCCTGTGTGGTCATTCTATGTTATGTTACTGACCTCCAGTGCTAATAGATTGGGTATATAAAATATATTTTTGATTCATAAAATTTTCATTTTATGATCTGTTTGTTGAGAAGTCATCATAAACAGTCTTTATAATTAACTTAAGATAGATGATAGATAGATAGAGATAGAGATATACGATTCTTTACAGTATTTGATTTGATATGAGTTGGTATTTTTTGTCCATATGCAATGAGGCAGCAATCGTGGATGTTCTTCATGGCTATTAAAATTCCTCTTTGAATTGTATTAAGTCATATTCTCTGCTATATATAATGACATGATATATTGAAATGAGACTTTGCCTAAGCATAATATAACACTGTAGCTACTAATTAATTAAATGTAATTGATTTGAACCTTGTAAAGAATATTACAGATTTTTTTCTTTTTGAGCAATAAGTATAAGCTTCCTGTGAAGATGAAGCCATGGGACTTCAATATTACTAGTTGTCTCAAATTTAACATATCAGTAATAGAAATGTTGTTTACAACTCTGGATCTTTCTTTGGAAATGTATTTTCTCTCATTTACTAGGATAGCTCATATCTAGATATTTTTGGGTATGTTATTCCTTTAAAGAAATTATTAAATGACATTTTATTCAACAAATATTTAGATGCACTTCCTGCCACCAAGGTCATTCTAAATATTTAAACAACAGTGTTTTACAAAAATAAGAAACCCATTAGACCTATGAGGATGCATTCAAAGGGTAGATTAAGGCTGTGAACATACCAGATGCTGTTATTTTTCTATAAAGGAAATGAGATAATGGAGTAGAAGTTACCAAGGTTTGTTGTGGGAGACCACTGTTAAACTGTGGGGAAAGTTTTGACATATTCAAAATGATTTGTGCATGCATGATGCTTTATGAACACTTAGGCTTAAAGCTGGGTTCAAGCCGACAGAAGGACAAACATGCCTAAGAGTGAACGAATATCCAGGTCATTAAGAGCTTAGATTTGTGAACAAGTGTGCTAACGATTCTAGCCTGTTCAAAATAGAGAGAGCTGTGGGTCCCGCCATGAGCCTGGTTTTTACTGGTTATAAATGAAAGCCACTAGAGCATTACAGAAATGGCTGTGAGTCAAGAAAATTGAAATTTCTAACTGTGAGTATCAAGTGCCAATATCTAATCATAAGAAATATCTTGGTATCCCTTTATGTCATAATAGTAGATAAGCAAATGTGATTTGTTTCCTAGTCTCAAGCATCTCCTATTTATAAAAATAATACACAGGATTGATTATGTGCACAGTTTTGTTGTTGAATTTTGAATGCTTGAGATGACACTCAGAATATATCATAGCATGATGCTGTCACCCAGTTTCTGAAAGTGTTCAGTGTGCCCTTCATCGTAGCCTGCCCTTCTTTCCTATTCTGTTCCAGAGTCGATTTCATTGTCTTTGAAAACTTTGCATGAAACAGAGCTTATTTCATCACAGTTTTGATGAATTACTTCTGCTCTCTTCAGGTTTCTTTGTTTTTCCTTCATAAAGTTTCCTCTGACCTTAAGCCTGGCAGCCTTAGAGGGTTGGGAGTTGGTTCAAGTACCTAGGGAAGAGAACACAGTCCTCCACATTTATCATCTAATTGAAGATTTGAACCTCTTTAGAACTTCCTCATTGCCTCTTGCCCCTAAATATTTAAGTTGCGATTGCCTTTTAATTTTTCCCATTGACTTTAAAGTCTCCTATCGTTTGATCATTTCCAATTTGTATTGCACCTTCTACTGCTTCTGTTTTACCTATGCATATTTCTGTAGTTGAATATTATTCCTTGCTTTTTAAAATACTCACACATTTATGCTGATCCCATGGTCTCTGCCCATGCCTCTCTATTGCTTCAAGCATTTGACTTCTCAGTTATATTTCTGGAACATTCACCCCAAGCCCTGAAGACTCTCTATAGAAAAACCAGCACTGCCAATTCTGCACATTTACTGCCAGGAAAGAACAAGAATGTTTTATTCATACTTTCTCCTTTGCTTCACAAAAACTCGCTAATTTATTTTTAATTTTTCTTAAATAGCTACATTATTTTTGTATGCCTCAAGGTTTTGAAAACATGTATTTTAAATTTAAAATGGATGTGATTCAATTTCATTAATTATAAACCACAGCACTCTAATGGGCCTTTTGAAATTTTGTTGAAGGGAAGAAAATGTATCAAACAATATTTTGAACAAATTTTGAAAATTATGACATACTTATGTACATATGAAATCCACTTTGAATATTTTCTTAAGATATACATAATCTGTGGTTTCTCTTACAAATACTGTTTTGCATGTAGATGCATGGGGTGAGCTTTGAAAAAATAATGGTGAGAAAACGAACATTTAAATCACAGGTATGGGGAAAGCAGAAGGAACTCAGTTCACATAAACCCTAAATAGAGGGCAGAATACCAGGACTCATTCATTCTTTCAAAAGAATAGTAAGGATGGCCTTATTTCCTCATCTCCAGAAAGAGAATGGATTGGCGATAAGTATGGACAATACTTATCTCTGAAACATTCTTCTCTCCTTCCTTCCCAATGTCACTCTGATCCAACACACATCATGGCCGAAATTACACAATTAATGAAATTAACACAATTCTAAGAGTCTAGTCAGAAGGATGAAACAATAGAGTGCAAGTCTCCCTGCAGCCTTCCATGTCCAGTTGTGATTGCCTGGCTTTTCAACTCCAAAAATAACTGTAATTTCAGACAGGGTGGAGGAAGAGACAACATGTTAGAAATCTTACTTTAATTTCGACTCAAATATAATGTCTAATGTTGTCTGTGAATATGAATTCAGGAGTCAGAATGAGGAACATGGAAAAGATATGGGCAAGAGTGTATGTAGAAATGAGCAGTGGAGTGAAATATGATGGCAGAAAGTCTTACATGATCCCCTCCCAAGAGCAGGAATGTGCTTCTGCTCAAGTTTAAGGCTGCGTAGAAGACTGCATGAACTAAAACAAAGTCAAAACTGTCTTCTAAATCCCAACCCCTGTACTAAGGGAAGAATCAGTTGTCATGTATAGAGTCATTGTTAGCTCTTATTGAAGCCTTTCACCTTAAAACTTTACTTTCAACTACTTCCTCTAGGGATGCAGTTGAATGAAATGAGTATGATATATTTGTACTTGATTAAGGAACACTAGGATATGAATATGATGAGACATACAGATGACAAGGAAAGAGCAATTTAAATTGTAAAAGACATTTCATTCATGCCATTTCTTGAGGAGCACGTTCTCATTGAATATTCGAACACAGAGTTTTTGTAACTATTGACAAGTTAAAATTAAACTGGCATAGCAGTTAATGAAAATATTAAAGGCTACAATTTTAACACATTTATTGATGGATTTATTTCAAATTCCAGTGGTTGGCGAACATTTCATAAGATTATTGGATCTTTTCATTAGTTTTGTAATGAAACTTTCATGCGGAGTCTCACTTGACTGAATGAGATTCGATTGTCCAAAGCCCCACTTAATTCTAGACTTTGTGTCTTTTGCTTAGTTTCGGTTTCACTGGTCAGATCTCAACTAGTTTTCTTCTATAATATTCTCATACCATTAGTGGACTGTATTTTCTCATTCTCCAGCAGTCCTTGTTTTTTGAAACCTCCCAGTTATTGCAGATGAGCTTGCTCCATTTTACCTAACTCAGGTCATTCTCAATGTACTGTAGCTTTTCCATTAACTATATAACAAATGTTCATCATCTCACTGTACCCCATCACGTGTGTAACTATGTGTCAACTAAGATGGAAGAGTATTTTACTAAGGAATAATCAGCTACTCCCAGACATCAGCATCATCACCTATGTGAATGATTTACCTAAAGGAATGACAGGGGCTATGTAGACATGATGAGGAGTTTCCAGTGTCCCTTCCAGCTTTAGTTTTCTTGGGAAGTAAATATAACTCTTATGCTTATTTTCAGCTATAATTTTATTTAGTTAAAAATGTAGGTTTCTACTATGGCTACAAAATATAATAACTTAAATAAATGGAATAATACAAGTTCCATTACAGGTCTCAACCCAGTTATGCTGAGATATTTGCAATAGAATTTTCTTTTCATATTTTAAAACATGCACTTTCAGCTGGAAGTCCTTGGCAGTGTGGACAAAGCCCAGGTCTCTCTTGGCAACAGCAAAAAATTAATTCAAAACAGAACAATATGACATGACATGAACATGAAGTATAGCATGTTTAATTGAAACATGATTAATTATTTAATAACCAAATATCCTCAAATGCCACAGATGGACCTCACTTGGGTCCCCCATCTATGGACAAAACTCTGATTCGGTTTCAGGTGAGGGAGGATTTGGCGAATGACAAAAAGACCGACACGAGAGAGCATGTGATATCAGAATGCAGTTTGTCAAATGGGGCATCAAACTTTTATACACAATAAAATAGGGAAGTTAGGTGACACATCGGCAAGGTACAAATGAGGTTACCAGATGCTTAATGACTCTTACACAAAACAGAAGAATGTAAACACAAAGACTGGCAGGAACTGGGCAATAAAACAACTGAGACAAAGTCAGCTCTATCTAAGGTCAGCTATAGTCTTAGAAACCAGGTGTGAGGTCTTTACACTCCTGGGGCAAGGGCTTTCACACCCAAGTTGTGGTTCTAATTAGGGTGTTCCCTTCTAGCTAACCTTCTCATGAATAATGCAATACTGTAAAACCACAGCCCTTCTACTTCCTAAACCATTGTAAATTCCTGTATATGGGAGCGACTTGGCTTTTATTCTAAGTGATAGTGTGGGGGGACTTTTCTACTAATAAGTAATGTAGACTGCCATACATAACTATACTAAGAATTCTAAACTTACTTTGCTAAGCTTACCTTGAGATTTCTAACTCTATGTGGAAGATAGTAAAGCCTGATTTCTTTCACTACCGCTCTTACAATACTAGAGGCAATTCTGAATGTCACTGAATAGGCAACCTTCTTACTGAATTCCAAGCCCAGGGTTGGCTCAAGGACTACCTAGGGCATTGGTGAAGGCCTGGAAGCAAGGTTCAATTTTGCTTAGGTATTTGGCAAGTCATTGTTTGGAGGCACCTATAACAAAACAATACTGAAAGGAAGCACACAGATCCATTTGCAAGGACAAAATTGGAGCATATGTGCTATGGGATGCCACAGTTCCAGGAGACTAAGTTTCCGTGAAACTCTTTGCCTTGGGACTGCATCCAGGCTTTTGGCCTGTCATGCTTGTCACTACTGGAGTGGATGTAGCACTCAAAGTTTATTTGTTTATATGGTTAATTAATTTTGGTAATTTTAAATATATTTCATTAATTTTGAGAATTTCATACAGTGATCATGTTGACCCACGTCCTCCATTTTCCCATTAGCTCCTCATATGTTCTTTCTTCACTCCCTGTCCCTTTCTAACTTCATCTCCTCTATTAGACTACTTTTATTTATTTATTTATTTATTTATTTATTTATTTATTCACATTTATTCACTTTACAATCCACTATCAGCCCCTCTTCCCAATACCCCTTAATGAAAGTCTTCTCCTCGTTCCACCTTCCCCTTCTCTTTTGGAGATCTTGGCAAAGATCTCTGCACATCAGGTCACTGTGGGACTAGGCGCATCCTCTCCCACTGAGGCCACACAAGGTAGTCCATTTAGGGATGTGGGCTCCACAGGCAGGCAGGCAGGCAGGCTTAAGGACAGCCCCTGCTCTAGTTGTTAAGAAACTCCCATGAAGACCATGCTGCTATTCTGCTACATATGTGCAGGGGCCCTAGGTCCAGCCCATGCTTGCTCATTGGTTGATAATTCAGTCTCTGGGAGACCCCAAGGGTGCAGGTTAGTTGATTCTCTTGGTCTTCCTGTGTAGTCCCTGTCCTCTTCGTGTCCCTCAACCCTTCTCCCAACTCTTCTACTACTTTTTTTAAAATGTGTTTTATTTATGTGAGTTCACTATCTTTAGAACCATCTTTACTACTTTTTATTGATGACCAAGGATTATAAGCCACCCCAACTGCATAATGCATGGATGTGGTGCCATTCTTTGAAGCATGTTTCTATCTACTAGAAGCTATGCTTTTAAGAAAACTGACTTTTTTTCTCTCAGAAGTCTTCTACTGCCAATGGTTCCTGAATTAGAGGTATAGTATCAGGAGCCACTCACACTGTATACTTGAATGTTGCCTGGCTTGAGCTTGTGCCAGTCTTGTACAGGTAACCACAGATGGTCCTAATTCATGAAAAGGTATCATGTGCAAAAGACATTATTTTCTCCATTTCTCTCAACCCTCTGGGTCCTACAGTCTTTCTACTCCCTGTTCTATAATAGTCCCTGTACTGGTTGGTTTTGTATGTCAACTTGACACAGGATGGAGTTATCACAGAGAAAGGAGATTCAGTTAGGGAAGTGCCTCCATGAGATCCAGCTGTGGGGTATTTTCTCAATTAGTGAGCAAGTGGGGAGGGCCCCTTGTGGGGGGGCACCATCTCTGGGCTGGTAGTCCTGGTTTCTATAAGAAAGCAAGCTGAGCAAGCCAAGGGAAGCAAGCCAGTAAGAAACATCCCTTCATGGCCTCTGCATCAGCTCCTGCTTCCTGACCTGATTGAGTTCCAGTTATGACTTCCTTCAGTGATGAACAGCGGTTTGGAGGTGTAAGCCGAATAAACTCTTTGCTCTCCAACTTGCTTCTTGGTCATGACATTTTGTCCAGGAATAGAAAAACCTGACTAAGACAAATTGGTACCAGCATAGTGGGGGACTCCTGTGACAATCTGACCATGTTTTGGGGAGGACTATGGAAGGACTTTGGAACTTTGAGCTAGAAGATCCATTCGGTGTTAAGAGCTCTGTGGGATGTTGTGTAGGAGCTTGGAAGATAATGTTGAGAACAGTGTAGAAGATGGAGGCCTGGCTTATGAAATTTCAGAGGGAAGATTAAAGACTTATTAGGGCTTTTGCTATTTTGATCGTGAAGATTGTGTGGTTCTGGTTAGCAAGGGCTGAAGAATCAGCTGTGATTAACAAGATACCAGAACTACTAAAGGAAAAACTTTGCATTACTGGGACTATTGATGCTGGCTAGCTGGAGCTAAGAAATAGTGGTGATTAAGAAGAAACCATCATCATTGAGGTGAAATCTTATGGGAAGTGTTTCCTGAGAGCACAAGGAGGCTGTATTACAGAGATTGGCAAGGTTGTACCTCATGCTGCAGCGGGGACTTAGTAATAATGAAGGGATTATGAAGAGCAGTTGAGGCTCAGCATTGTGAGAGGCCTTGGAAGGCCATTGGGGATGGTGCAGCTTCTGTTGTAATTGATGGCCCAGGACTTAAGGTGTCATGCAAAGGAGTTGAGGCTTGGAACCATGAAGAGAGCCTATGGGAGGCTATTGGTAAAGCCTAGTTACAATGGAAGACAGCAATGTTTTGGAGATGCCAGTACCATGAGATGACCACCAAGAACAGCAGCAGCAGTGGGGTACAGGCAGCTGGACCCTAGTAGACAAGCTGTGTACTACAAAGGGCATGGCTGGAGAAGTGACCCAAGCCCTTGGAGGAGCCTAGAAGATGGTGAGTAGATCCCAGATATTGGATGGTTGGAGTTTGATTTTACTTTTGCTTTTCACTGAGCCCTGGTAGGTTTCCCTCTTGAAGGAAGAAAGTATTTTAGTGCAGCCCACAGTTGAGAGACTTTGAATCTTTAGAAGACTTTAAAAGACTTTTAAAAGATATTGTGTATTTTAAAGGGATTGAACTTTTAATATGTAATTGAACTTTTAAAGTTATTTAGATCTTGGAGATGAATAAGAATGTAAGAGTTGAGGCTTAATAGTGATGTATTTGTGTGTCCAGTTGACAAGGGGTCAATTGTACTGGCTGGTTTTGTGTGTCAACTTGACACAGGCTGGAGTTATCACAGAGAAAGGAGCTTCAGGTGGAAAAGTGCCTCCATGAGATCTAGCTGTAGGACATTTTCTCAATTAGTGATCAAGTGGAGAGGGACCCTTGTGGGTGGTACTATTTCTGGACTGTACTCTTGGGTTCTATAAGAAAGCAAGCTGAACAAGCCAGGGTAAGCAAGCCAGTAAAAAACATCCCTCTATACCCTGACCAAGACAGGCCCCAAGCCTTGCTGTTAGTAATGTAGATGTTCCATGTATACTTGAGCAATTCATTGATATTTCTTTTCTGTCTTTTGACCAGCTATTAGGTTCTGTGCTAATCACCTTTCACTGCATGAAGAAACTTGGATGATGAGGTCTGAAGGCTGCACAAATCTATAAATAGAGAGAGGCTAGGGAAAAAAAATTAAAGTTTACTTTGAAAGGTAGTCTCATAAGCTAAAGTTCCAACAGAAAGACTTTCACAGTGGGATTTTCATTTTCTTTGAGGAATGTTGGGATTTGAATTTTCTAGAAGGACTAGGGATTTATATCACTTGTAAAGTTCAACTTTCTTAATGAGAGCCAAGCTGCTTTCACAGCAAAAGACCAGTGAAAGATACTCAGGGATGGATTTGAGTAACTTTAAACATGGTGTGACAGGAGCAATCATGACCTCTAGAATCTGGGAGCTTTACAGCTGGAGATTAAATTGTTTGTAAATATAGATGCTGAATCTTGCCGTTGCATTTACTCACAAACCCTTCTGCATATTGACTATAAAAATCTTATTTCAGAAATCTGAAAGGACATAATTGGAATAAGTTCACTATATAATAACCAAGATTGCTTTCAGAACATTGCTTACAAAACGTGTTAAGTATCATTGTGCTTTAACTGTGGATTTAGTAACTAAGTATATACAATTACCAGTCAACCTTCTGGCAACTCTGTGAATCACTTATATCCTGGCAAAGAAAATAATAAGGCTGAATGTAGTATTATTCTAGCTTTTACATGAAAATATTTGGCAATGTGAATAAAGGCATTATGATGTTTTACCCAAGATCTAAATATATTAAGCAAGCCATATACAGAATCATATTTTAAAGAAGTTTCTGAGCTATTTGTTTAATGACTCCAAGTTATCCCATTAATTCAGAATTCAGACATAGTATTATTGAAATACAATAGGCATAATTGTAATAAAGTTAAATTGTGTGTGTGCAACTGTTAATTCAAATTATTTGTGCAAATAGTTATTATAAGACAAAACCTTGTTCAAGTATGCCACATTCTATTGAAACAGTTGGAAGTTTGCCTTTCATTTAAGGGTCACTGGAAAATTTCACTAAACTAAGTCTAAAATGTAATTCCTTTTTTTTTTTGTCAAGAAATCTACTTCACGAAAACGATTCTAAATATGGAAAGTAATGTATTTTTGTGTTTCAATTGGTTATCACATCTAATTGTTTATAATTAATACCCTTTCACAAGAAGATATGAAGGAGTGCAAAAGGTTTTGTAAAACCTGATTCATTTTTTTATTGTCACAAATGTATGATAGAGATTTATCATAAGCAGCAGAAATCAATATTTTAAGTTTATTGAAAAAGATAACCTATAAATGGATGTTAACCGTTATATCTTTATTTTAACTGCATTGATAATAACAGATCTCATTCACTAGAGACATATATCATTGATATTGTGGACAACTAGAGAGTCATTATTTTGAAGATAATTGAAGTTAGAAAAAATTTGTTACTCATCTTTATGTCTGGAATGCTTAGCACATAGGGTAGCATACGTTAGTACATCATAAATGTTTTAACTGAGTTTTATTTGTATATATCACAGAAATATGATTATCAAGCTCTCATAGCACACTAGTGGTAGTTCACTTCTTTTTTGAAATCAGGCTAACTTTTTGGTTTTTCGAGACAGGGTTTCTCTGTGTAGCCCTGGCTGTCCTGGAACTCACTCTGTAGAAAGGGTGGCCTCGAACTCAGAAATTCACCTGCCTCTGCTTCCCAAGTGCTGGATTAAAGGTGTGCGCCACCACGCCCAGCCTCTGTTATATATTTTTAAATGACTAAATTATTTTTGGTGTTTTTAGTACTCCATTGTAACCATATTGGAAATGATGCTACCACATCATCCACATTATCTAAATTTCAGATGGTAGGTATTTTGAGCTTTCCTTCATATTAAGCCTTTTATTTCAAACAAGTAATTAATAGCTATTCTCATTGTGACAATATTTACATTTGTGTTTTTCTAGACTTTTGCCTAGAAGTGATTTTCAAGTCAATAATACATGCATTTGCGAATTAAAATTAAATAATATTAAGTGGAAAAGCAATATCTTAGAAATACTGCTATTTGTGTTTCTTCTGAAACACATCCAAAGTACAAGTCCTCTTTGAAATCTGTGATACTTACTCATGTTCTATGCATCACACTTGATTTACTTACATGTAATTCAGGCATGTACACATGTATTATTTGCAAATGATCATTAAAATGTCTCTTTATTGAGGACAAAGAGAAATAATAATATTGTTCCTTCTCGATTGTATGGTAAAATTGAAGATGATGTAAAATTCACTGTGCTTTCCTTCCTGTTTTCACTCACACCATGCTCCACTTTCTGTCCCTGATAAGTCTGGTCTCCACACCCTGATGGAAGGCATGACATCTGGCTGATTCCCTCTGATGCTTTGATACCATGATACAACTGTTAGTAGATCTAGGATGAGTTTATTCCTTCTTAGCATTCTCCAAATTTAGTCTTTAAATTTCTTGGTTTTGTGCTTAAAACACGTCTCAACTAGTGTGAGCAATAAAAACATTTCTTCTTTCCCAGAATTCCTGGAATGGCATCATATCCTGTTAAGGGAAGCAATAGTAGTTGAGAAATGGACTGACCCACTTGCTTCAGCCTTCTGAAGAGCTAATAAGATGATGTACTTGCTGCCATGGGATTTTATTTCTTTATATAATATTTCATGTCTTAATAAACTTCAAATATCCCCCATGCTTTTGGATCCAAAGGAATGGGATGGAAATCAAAGCTTTGAACCTATGGAACCACATTCAGGATATAGATAAAGAGGTCCATATTGAAAAATGAGATTTTCATCAAGGCTATTTCTATCTCATTTATAATGAGCAATTGAAAGTTCTGGAACAAATTTTCTCTCTCTCTTTCTCTCTCTCTCTCTCTCTCTCTCTCTCTCTCTCTCCCTCCCTGTCTTTTGTTTCTGAGGTTTGATAGGTCAACTCTTTGAAATTATGGAACTGTAGTGGGAAAATATGTAGAGTCATGCTGTTACAAATGTAAATAAAGAAAATAATAATAATAATAATTAAGAAAAAGGATTGTGAATTCTTCCTAAAGAAAAATAAAACACTAAAATACAAAAAAAAAAAAAAGAAAAAGACATACAGTTTTCCTTTCATCCCCAATTTCTACCTCCATAGACTGTTGAAAACTGAGTGAGATCTGGAATGGTCAATGTGATATCATCAAATCACCCAGTGAATTATTTCCTCTCAAAAAACAGCTGCATACATCTTGCTAATCAGATCCTTGCTTTTATTGTAGCAAGTAGCATGCAGGAGCTGAAATAGAGAAGGGTTATTTGAGATTTTCCCTGGTACCTGAGATTCTCATGTCTTTTTGTCCTTTTCTCTTACTAAGTGCAAACAGCTTTCTTTTTTAGAAACAAACATAATTGGCACAAGCTTAGTTGGTGGGCAATTTTATGCTGGGTTGGCTAATAGAATTATTTGAGAACTGATGTTGGAGCTGTCTGCTGTAATAACTGGGTTCTTTGGTGACTGGAAAACCCAAGTACTGAGTTTTTGCTTCTGATCACCTTCTGCACCTGACCAGCTACATTCTGAACTTCTATCCAGTGCTCTGTGTCCCCCATGTAGACTTGAAATTTGACTGAGATTCCTAATTTCAAAAATCATACACACACCCATACACACAAAAATACACACTAACCATCTATACTCGAAATTATTCTCTTTATTCTTTGCCCTGACAACTTCTTAATTTTACATTCATCCCTAGTAGCATCCCCAGGAAACCTTATTTATCCCCCAAGTGCCTGTTTCGATATTCTCCGTGTGCACCATGTAATTTATTACTGTCAGTTATTAAAAGGTCTGTATTCCTCATGACCTGGTCAGCTATATGAGAATAGGAACTATTTACAGCTTCGTATCGGCTGACCTAACAGAACCTAACACAATGCCCACTAGAGAAATCTTCATAAATAGTTATTTCAAATGAGTCAAGTTTTTTCTGTGGATGTCGTTAGCAAGTAAAACCTCACAGGTGCAATGCACATGCTGGTCACTTGACTCAAAATGTACTAAGGCAGAAGTTCCCTGGCTTTGGAAGCAGACTATTACTCTGATATTCCAGTGCTTCATGGTTTTCATCACTGTCAGAAGCTCGGAGAAAAGCCAACAAGCTAGTTTGTTTGTAATCTTTAGAAAAAATTACCTAGAAAGAAAACATAAAGCCATCAGATTCTATTTACCAAAATCCACATAGACAATAAAAACATTTATCTAAATAATGCTTTGGCTTCACTCAATAGCAATAAACACTTCATGGAAATTAAACCCACTGAAAACCTTTTATACTTGTCAACTTATTTCTATTGGTTGATTTGGTTTTCTACATAAAGTTGTTTTTGTTTTTTTTTTTAAGTTGGTTTGTTTTTCATTAATGCAGTTCATGGTAGATAAATGATTTTCCTTAAATCGTATTTTCTTGATGGTCAATATGGAGGAAAAGATTATGAAAACTGATTTCTTACAATACCCCTTGTATGATTCCTCAAAAGAAATACCTGAATCTGTCCCAATCAGCAAATGCCATATAGTTGTACAGTTGATGAATTCTCATTAATCATGACATCACATTTTATACCATAATTAGATCAATTAAAATTAGTTATCCTGGAAAACAACACAATCGCTCCTATCCTCAATTTATTGCAGTGATAGGCTTTTGTCAAAAGACTTCTCAAACTATGGAAAACCAATGCATACCAATTGAATCTACTGTTTTAACTAAAATGTCGATTAAGATAACTGAACTTTAAGAGAAGTCTCTGAATGGACAAGAACAACAAAATTGGGATAGAAAGGTAATGAGTACATACCCGAACTCCTGTTCCTCATTTAAAGAGAAAAGTTGAAAATCTTCATTTTCTCTTTTAAAAAAAAAATTATATTTTATAATTTGTATGTATGATATGTGTGTATTCTGTGTGTGCATACATGTGTGTGATCTATGTATATTCTATGTATACTTATGTATATGTGGACACATTTGTGTATGAGGGTACAGTCACATACATGGCAAAATTGTGTGGCAAAGGAAAATTTTATGAGTCAACATTAAGTGTCTGTACTCTCTTAGAGACATAGACGTTTTGGTTGTGTTTTGCTGCTTGAGCCAGACTGGCTGGCCCACAAGCTTTCAGAAATTCTCCTTTATCTGCTCCCCATCTGTGTGAACACAAAAGGGGGGACGTGGGGAAGGCCCTGGGGAAGAAGGGGAAGGAAAAGGGGCCTGTGCTCTGGGCAGGGCAAGGCAGGCAGAGCTGCAGGTCACTTCCCACTCAGGCCCCAGGTGAGCATGCAAGCCTTGGACCCACACATCAGGGGGATGGAGAAGGGGCAGCCCCCCCCCCCGACCTGTGACCCCAGAGCTACTTTGTTAAAGCCACCAGGGTTATAGGGAGAGGGATAATGGAAGAGGTTCCCAACACTGAGCAGAGTGTGGGCAGTGGGTCTTTGATGGAGCAGAGACTCTCTATGGTTTAAGAGCGTTATTATAGAAATGTAGGGAGAAAGAGAGAAGGTAGAAGAGAGGAGGGGAGGGAAGGAGGAAGGGGAGGGAAGGGGACAGGAGGGGACTGGAGGGGGGAAGAAGACAAAGAGAAAGGGAAGAGGAGAGAGAAGTGAGAAGTAAAGGAACAAAGGAGTAAGAGATCTAGGTGGGGGCCTAACAGCCCCTTTTATGGTCTTCACTGTTGCTAGGTAACTGGGGAGGAGATTAGCCTGAAGATCAGAAGCCTGGGCCATTGACCACTGACCATGCTTCTCTTGTGGGAGCTGTGGGAGGTGGTATCTTAGGCAGGGGCCAGAGTTCTAGGAGCCTGAGGGAATGCCTACCATGTCATGTAGGTGAATTATGACCATCAGGGTTCAGACCTCAGCTCAACTGGATACCAGCCTGCAATTACCCACACCCGTCTTATAGTTAATAGTACCAGAATTAAGGATGCCTACAAAGTGCATCTGGCTTTCTGTAGGTTCTAGGGATTCGGACTCATGACACTATGTCTGCACATCTTAATTTATTGTCTGCAACTGTGATAAACAACATAATCAAAATGCAACTTGGGAAGAATGGGGTTTATTTCCTCTTACAGTTTATAGTCCATCACAGAAGGAACTAAGGCACGAACTCAAGGGAGGAACAGAAACTGAAGCAGCGGCCATGAAGGAATGCTCATTGCTGGCTTGTTTCTGCCTTGTCTTAGCTACCTTTCTTAGACAGCCCAGGTTGCCCTGCCCAGTAGTTGGTTCTGCTACCCTTTCTATCAAATCTGCATTTTTAAATGACCCCAGAGATATGCTCATAGATTATTTGATCGAGACTAACCAAATGAGTTTCCTTCTTCAAAGACATGTCAAACTCATAACCAAGCTAACTATGATATACTGTGCAGCAAATATTTTATACAATCTTTCTCTCCAACCCAAGAATTATTAGTTTTTAAATGAATATTATTAACACATTGAGGTACATATCAATATTGAGCTACATAGAGATATTAAGACAAGATATTTATCTCATTTAAATAATTGGGTTCTTTTAGCTCATCATCCTTGGAGATACTTTCTCCTGATGTTTGCCATGCACAAAACATTTTGACAGTGTGATGCAATTTTGACCATGGAAAATTATACCTTGCAGTAGACACTGTCAAATAACAAATTTTACCTTCTCCCCCCCCCCCACACACAAATATGCTTTGGAAGATGACCACACTGACAGCTGTACACATCGGAAGTCAGGCTCTGTGATTCAGACAGTGGTTGCAGGCAATTTGGACATTTGGCACTGGAAATACCTTATGACTTTCTCTTTGCAAAATCTACTCTGCCCTTGGAACTCAGAGAATGATGAAACTATTATGTTCACTCATCCTTCATCTCCTCTGCTCCCAGTGAGGCTCCCATAAAGCAATTATCCATTTCCATATTAGCAAAGAGGACTCCAGTTACACCTTTGCATGAGACATGGGCAGTTATCCGAAGGGAAGCTAAAACTTTTACAACTCTCCAATGACAATCCATCCTGTTTTGGCACACCCACCTAGAACAGATGGCTTCTCCTCCTTGGTGTGGGGAAGAGGAGACCCAGAACATAAAAATAATTAGTGGTATCTCAGAGTTGTAAACTGGTTAAATCTTATTTTATTCTACTTTTTTCTAAACAGTAAAATTCTTGCACATGAAGATTATCTGAGATAGTAAGCTATGAAAAAATGAAAAGAATGTTGGGTTTACATTGAGGATCTTTTGGATAGCAAGATCTGGTTCTGAATTGACGTGGGTGCGTCATACTGCTTTTACAAATCCCTTCCATGGTGCCAGTTCCTAAGGAAGTTTCCATCTGGGATGGAGTAGTATGGCCATGAGATGTCTAGTCTTGGGTCCAGATAGTATTTTTAAGAAAGATGACCCAATTATTGAATGGTATAAAGGAATTTAAAGTAGATGTCAGTTTCTAAAAATGTACTAAAAATGCAGTGTTTCCTTTTGTGATAGGAAGTGAATTAGTCAAAAATTTTGGGGTTCTTGATAGGATACCTTGGTCAGAAAGATACAGAAGAACTCAGGACACCCTTAAGCCCTAGTTGATGAGAATCCACAGGGAGGTTGGAACGAAGGCAAAATGATGCTCATGTGCCCACTGGGACTCCTGCTTTGACAACTATCCATACCCCAGTGTGTAGTTTGGAAGAAGTGTGTTAGAATATTTTAGTGAATTCTGGAAAGAGTCCTGATGATAGCATTAAATTCCATCTTACAGTAAAAATGTCTTGATATCAGAGTGAGTTCTAGCACAGCTAGGACTACTCAAAAAATAAAACAAAATAAAATAAAATAAAATAAAATAAAATTTAAAAAAGTCTTGATGAAATAATTGCACATTGGTGGTACATGCCTATAATCCCAGAACTTTGGATGGTGATGCTGGAGGATTTTTGTCCCGCGCTACCTTCTCGCCAGCAAGAAA